>NC_079514.1:6148255-6748255 GCF_000801105.2 Raphanus sativus
ATATTGATTGGTGAATAATGATTTTGGTATGTAAAGTTATCTCAGTCTGTCCACAATTGATGTTTTCTAAATTTCGGTAAATAATAAAACTCCATTATTGTCATTCGAATTGAATGCGCTATGTATAGTCGAAAATTGACTAGTAAATTTATGTAATCCAAGCGAAACGGTTGGTCCAATATTTTAACTAAATTAGTTCTCTTCATTTTCAAATATTTTATTATCTTTAAACTCCTCAAATATATTGTTTAAAATAAAATGGTAAGCGAACCATATCACTATTCCAGTTATGGAGAAACTTGATCAAATCGAAATTACTCCAAGATCAATACGAATCCGACGACAATATATTGTATTTCAAACTTCGTTGGGTTTTAAAGGTGAGGATCTAAGAGAGCCAAGTATCATAAGAGTGTATATAGTTCGAGCCGAAGAGAGTTGGGTGGTCAAAGTTAAGCGAAATTTGTAACATATATATTTTAGTTATTATACGTTTTTGTTATTGTCGTTTACTTTTTAGATAAAAAGTGGAAAAATGAGTCCAAAGAATAGAAAAAACATGATAGGAGTTGAAACTGAGGGAAAAACGAACGTGGCATCCTCATGTTGGCTACAGGTAATGTGAAGGCTTCTCACAAATCTTGGAGAGCGACGCTCTTTTCACAATCCTCAACCCTTTGATTGTGTTACTTTAATTATCAGAATTTTTTTAAAAAATTATGGGTAAGATAATCATTTATAATTTATCTACTTGATAAAGACGAGAGTAATGCCCAATATTTAAGCGTTAAAAGCGGTGAATCAACTATATATTTCCTTGTGTTGCACATTGAACTACAATAGTATTACAATTTTCGTTTTTACAGTAGCCAAGTTTGCAGTAATACCATACTTATGCGTTGACTACGAGAACTACATCATGTGAATTAGTCCCCTCTCCAGCAACGAGATTTGAATATTGAAGCGTATTTCTTTTACTAGTGGATTCTATATGTGAGTATATATGATGTTTGCGTTAAACATGGGTACGTCGATTCTCTTATGCTAGAACTCGATAATTTTATGTTTTTATTACTTCCTTGATGTTGTAACCAAAAAAGATTATTGATGACTATTGCTAAGAAATTGATGAGAATAAAGGTTACTCTTGTTTTACATTGGAAAATGATCTTAGGTTGTTTGACTCATATCATATACTATGTTTCACGATCATGATAAATAGAACTAACAAAACTGCAATTTTCAACGTTACAGCTACTTTTAAGAGTCATCAAAGTTTCAATAAAACAAGAAAGCTTATTATAAGGCTATAAGCTTAATAAGATACTTTTATTAATTTTTAACAAAATGTTGATCACCGCTCCAGCAAATGTTTAGTAATTTCAACAGTAATCACGAGGAAACAATGACACAACTTGTTTCAAGAAAAATCTTCCACAATCCTATTTTTTAGCAAAAAAAAAACATGGTCGGTGTTCTTTGGAGTTTGAGTTTGTGAATAGTGCTTACGAAAATATAGTGTTTTATGTACAATTTCTTTAAAATATTAAAAAAATCATAGATCATTTGTAATTATGTGTAAAACGAAACACTGTGTTTTATTTATTTTAATTTTGTGTATATGCTTTGCATCTTTAAAGTATGTGTTTTGCATCTATGCGGTTAGTTATAAACGTCCTGTTCAATTTTGTAGCTAACATGTAAGCATAAAAACAAACTCAAACTCCAAAAGAAAATCATCAAGCCAATAATAGGCATGGGAGTTTCAAAAAAAAAAAAAAATAATAGGCATGGACTCTTTTATCAAAAATAATAATAGGCATGGACATAATAAGCAGATACCATGGTATGAACACAACATTTATTCGATTTTGTTTAAAAGAAAAAACTAAATGGAGACGTATATTAATTGAGAAACCGAGGACGGCAACGAACCATATTGACTTCCCCTCTTCTTCAATGCCTATATATACTTCGTACTTTCCATTACGTACCATACGACCTTTGTTTCTCTCTTTCTCATAATTTCATTTAAACTTTCAGATTATTGATAAAAGCAGATTGACCAACTTCTTGTGATTAATCATTAATCATCAAAAACGTCGAATGGCACGATCACCTTGTTGCGAGAAGAACGGACTCAAGAAAGGGCCATGGACTTCAGAGGAAGACCAGAAGCTAATTGAGTATATCCAGAAACATGGATATGGTAACTGGAGAACCTTCCCTAAAAAAGCTGGTATGTTTCTTAATTTGCAATTTAAATCATGTTTTTAGTAAAAAAAGTCTCCATTTGTAATAATTTTGTGTCGTCTTCTAATTATCAGGTTTGCATAGATGTGGAAAAAGTTGTCGATTAAGGTGGACTAACTATCTCCGACCAGATATAAAACGAGGAAGATTCTCCTTCGAAGAAGAAGAAACAATTATTAAACTTCATAGTTTTTTAGGAAACAAGTGAGTTTAACTTTTTTTTTTTCTTTTTTTTTACCAAAGAAAACTTTCTTTTTGTCGGACAGTATTTACTTTGAACTAATCAAGATTCTTATGTTTATTCTTTTTATAGATGGTCTGCAATTGCGGCGCGTTTGCCTGGAAGAACTGATAACGAGATCAAAAACTTTTGGAACACACATATAAGAAAGAAGTTACTAAGAATGGGGATCGATCCAGTGACTCACAGTCTTCGACTTAATCTCCTCGACATCTCAACCATCTTAGCATCATCTCAATACAATTCCTCTTCGCATCACGTGAACATGTCAACACTCATGATGGATGCTCATCGTCAGCAGCAACAATATCCATTGGTTAACCCCGAAATACTCAAGCTCGCTACTTCTCTCTTCTCCCAAAACCAAAACCAAAATCAAGTGGTGGATCATGACCCAAGCACCCACGTAAACCAAACAGGAGTAAACCAATACCAAATCAACCATCAAGAACTCCAGTCTTACTTGCCGCCATTCCCCAATGAAGCTCAGTTTAATGACATGGACCAACAGTTCAATGGTTTCGGAGAACATACTCTCGTTTCGAATACGTCGGTCCAAGATTGCAATATTCCAACGTTTAACGTTTATGAAAGCTCTGGTTTTGTGCTAGATCCTTTTTATTCAGATCAGACTTTCAACTTCGCTACCTCAGTCTTGAATACACCATCCTCGAGCCCCACTATGTTAAACTCATGCTCCACAACTTACATCAACAGTAGTAGTGACAATACTGAAGATGAAAAGGAACACCATTGCAATAATCTTATGAAGTTTGATATTTCCGACTTCTTGGACGTTAATGGTGTTATCATATAAATTCAAGAAATAAAAATCATTGTTGGATAGTCTTTATTTTACTTTTTGTAAAATTAAGATTTGTTTTATGTCTATTTGCATTTGTTTTTACATGTAAAATACCATTCGTTTTCTTGTTGTACTTATGTTTTAGAGGTTATTTACTACTATTTTCAATAATGGAGTTTCCATTATTTATTTCCACTTTATATTTAAATATTTATATTTGGCCGGGTTTACTTTTACATATGCATAGTCTCCTCTCAAGGTTATAATGGACTCAATGATATGAGATGCTAAAATTTCCTGATATAGACATGAAATACATATTTTAATAATTACATTATTGACTTATGTCATGTTTCCCAAAAGGTATTAATGGGAACGTATGAGCCAAACAAACTTGTAGGTCCAAATGATTCACCATATAACCTGTATATTTTATACGTATTCCACTTTTATGATCACAAGATCAACCACATGCATCCCAGCAAAATCTTAAGTAATATTTTAAATTACTTATTAATTACATTGGTATTTCATTTCATATCATCTCTACAACTCCGAGACTACGAGTAATTGAAAAGACTACAAGACGCAAAGACAAGAAACACAAATAGAGCTACCTTTCTCAAAAAAAAAACACAAATAGAAGTTATAGAACTATAGAAGTTAATAGTTTTTTGAGCTTCTATACGTGCAAAAGTTTAAAAAAAAAAATACGTGCAAAAGTTAAAGGGGTCATTACTATTGTATTATTACATGGGAAAATGGTCATTTAAATCATGAACTTTTTAATTTGGTCGAAAAAAGACATGAACTTTTTCATGGACCATTTAAATCATATACTTATTTTGATTAGCCATTTAAGGCATCAACTAAGTTCGACAAAGCCAATTTGAATACGTCGTTAATTCCATTAACAGAGCTATTAGACGGGGTTAATTGCCGTTATTACCTCTGTTAAACACCAAACGATGTCGTTTTAAAATTAGAAAACCCCCAAATCCATATATCTCCAAATCGAAATCCCTAAATCCCTAATTCCCAGAAAGTTCAAAACATACTTTCTTTACAATTTCGTCTCAATTTTCTGATGAGTTCATCTTCAGAGATAAATCATGGGGGAGAAATTCGTGGATTCCCAGTGAAGTGTGAGTGTGGTTTACGCGTAAAGCCTTACCTATTGAAGATACAAGAGAATCCAGGAAGACCTTTCTACCGTTGCATAACCAAAAAAGATGTAAGCTTGTTAGATGTTTACGTTATTTAAACAGCCTCTGAGATGTTTTTTATGTTAGTTTGATATTAACATCTAATTTGATCATGAATTAGGGACATTTATTCAAGTGGGTTGAGGATGCTGTGTGTGAAGAGGTTGAAGATGCTATTCCAAAAATCGAAATCATTGGCAGGAAGCTTACTAATACCATAACTGAGGTAGATGAGTTAAAGACTTTGATTAAAGATTTGAAAGAAGGTGTAGCAAGGAGCGAGATGGAAATAAAGAAGTGGAAAGCGTTGATGATGTTGTGCTTTGTGTGTGTTTGCTTTGTGGTCATTTGCATTGCTTTCTTAATGTTTGGTAAAGCTATGAAAAGCAAGTCTGCATTTACTTCTATGTAGCTTTGATGTTTCTTCTATGTATGTCATGTATGTCGACATTGTTGTTGTCTTTGAGTTTGCATTTGACATTGTTGTTGTGTTTCAGTGCACTGGGTATGGTAATGAGACATTCATGTTTGTTTCATGATTTTCTTGTTGCTAGAATGAGTATTCTGAAAATGAAAACCATATAAGCTAAACATCGATCAGTTAAACATGATAGATCCAAAATAAAACATCAACAAAGCATGATCCACAGCCAAAAGAACTTCAGTTTAAAACAACATTAAGAAAAACAGCATAGCAGGTTCCACCGAAATAAAACAACAAACCATGATCCACAACCAAAACAAATCCAGTTTTTAAACGACAAACAACAGTCCATTCTCTTCAACCGAGCCAAGAAGCCCAGCCTTGTGATCCCTGTTCTTGTACTTGAACTTGAAACAACTCTTGTGATCCTTGTCCTTGACCTTGAGACAACCCTTGTGTTCCTTGACCTTGAGACAAACCTTGTGTTCCTTGACCTTGAGACAGTCCATCCTATATAAAAGAGAGTAAATATTCGTACACCTCAACAATAGCAATGCAGTTTTAGTAGAAGAAATAAACAAACTAACCTGATTTTTTCTTGGTCGACCTCTTGGTCGTTTTGGTTCAGGAGCAGCAGTCTCATTTGGACATTTTTTCTTGTTGTGGCCTTCTTGGTTGCAGTTCGAACATGTCATCACTCTGAAGGCACGTGATAACCTTGTGTTACTCGAAGAAGCCGCTGTCTCATATCTTCCTTTCTTCCTTGCATAGTTACTCGGCCTTCCTGGATCACCATTTCGCCAAGGTGGAGGCAAGACAGGTAGTCTATTCAATCGAGGCCACAACAGCATGCCTTGGACAGGTCTTATTCCGTTTTTGTAAGTTTCCTGCCACGTTTTCGTTTTGTAGTAGTCTGAGACGTAATTTCCAACCTGTTCTTTTCTCCCTATTATCACTGCTGCAGCATGAACACATGGTATCCCAACCATCTCCCACTTTCTACAACCACATGTCCATGTGTTCATATCAACAGAATAACCAACATCATTCAGCTCAACCTCATGGAAATTATTCCTAGCCATGTGTCTGATGCAGTGTTGTGTTCCTGCTATCATCTTTTCTATCTCAGCATGAGCTCTCTTAGTGAACTTAGTCTTCAATCTGCTGGCAATAATAGACCTCTTTTCATTACGCACCATACACTGTCTTCTGATATCTTCTAACATGTCTAGCAATGGTTTTCTCCTTGCTTGACGAATAGTCCTATTAAAAGACTCACTCAGGTTGTTCAGGTTGTCATTGCAGTAGTAACCAGTCCTAAAGAAAGCTCTAGACCATGATGGAGGATTAGTCTTCTGTAGTGAAGTGAAAGCATTTGGATTGTACTTCTCCAAGGCCTCCAAATTGGCAAAATATTCCCCTTTGGTGTAGCTGCGTGCAATCTTCCAAAATAGACGCTTTAGTTGCAAGTCGTGGCTGTCTTTCTTCCAGTTATCCATGATGTGTTTGCAACATTGGCGATGCTCAGCACTTGGTAGCACGTTGTGAATAGCTTTCACTAAACCCTGCAAAAAAAAAAGAGTTACTACATTGAAAGACAACAAAAAAAGACTCAAAATGGAAGATGATATAGTTACCTTCTGTTTATCTGAAATTATTGCTACATTTCTTCCATCATCGAGACCCAAAGTATGAGAGAGATGTCTGACAAACCAGTCCCAGTTATCGTCATTCTCAATCTCAACTACTGCCCACGCAATAGGAACTATCCTATTATCTCCATCCCTACCTACTGCAGCTAAAAGATGTCCCTTAATGTCCCACTTAAGAAAAGCACCATCTAAACCTATGATGGGCCGACATGTTTGCTTCCAAGACTCTCTTTGTGAACTGAAACAAATAAAAAGACGATAGAACCTCTGTTTGCTTCCAACACTCGGTCCAGGGATTGTCTCAATCTCAAACTTGGTGCCTTTGTTAGTTCGGAGTACCTCAGCTTGATAGTCCCAAATCCGAGCAAAATGAGCTTCATGACTTGCTTTTCTTTCTCTCAAAACCTTTGTCTTCGCCTTACCACATTGCTCATCGCTTACAGCCAGATTGTATTCTCTCAAAATCTCTGAAGCCATCTCTTGCTTTGTCAGTTTGGAATTCAGTCTCAACCTCTCTGCAAAGAGCCATGCTATAGTCGATCGCTTCAACATCTTTGAATAACCCGATCTGACACAGGTATGCTCATTGATATAAACTTTCACTTGCATCTTATGCTTTCTCTTCTCATAAGAACAATAAATCCTCCAGCCACAAGGAACATCAGTATCTGAACACTTAGCACCAATCCTCATTGCTTGCGACCTGTAAAGCTTTATATCATATCTGGTTTTTAAAGAATACCTCAGAACAGCAAGCTTGAAGTCTTCTGCAGAGTTATATGTTTTTCCCAAAGCAAGTAGTTCGTCCGGATCTTCATGGTCTCTACGAATTTGCGCTTCCTCATCTTCATCGTCATCAGAAGACAAAGGATCGGGAATCCTCTCATCGTCCCAGATATCATCTCCACTGTCAGCATCACTTCCATCTCCTTCATCTCTCGCAGCTTCTTCATCCATGTTTTCTTCATCAGCTTCCTCTTCGAGGTGTTCCTCTTCCTCATTATGTGTTTGATCATCTTCATTCTCTTCATCAGCACCATCTTCAAGACCATTAAAATCATCATCGCCAAACACAGCACAATCGTCTTCACTTACATCATCTTCTTCCCCACGATTCTCTTCTCTACAAGCCTCTGCTCGGGCCTTAGCTTCACGAAGCCTAGCTTCACGAGCCCTTTCGTCAGTCGCCTCTACTTCACAAGCCCCTGCTCGAGCCTTAGCTTCACGAGCCCTTTCGTCAGTCGCCTCTACTTCACAAGCCTCATCCACTTCACGAGTCCTTTCTTCACGATTCTCTACTTCGCTCGCCTCTAGTACACGAGCCCTTGCTTCACGAGCCTGTGCTCTTGCTTCACGAGCCATTGCTGCACGATTCTCTGCTTCACGAGTCTCTTCCTCACGAGCTCTTTCTTCGCGAGCAGCTGCTCTGGCCTCACGAGCTTCTGCTTCACTTCCGCCTTTCGAAGATTCATCATTCTTCCCCTGTCCTCGTCGATAAGGTATCTTTTCTCTTGGAATTCCCTTCTTTCTTATCATTTTGAAGAGAACGTGTCTGATCAATTGAGCGTTCTGAGAATTAGGGATTTAGGGATTTCGATTTGGGGATATATGGATTTGGGGGTTTTCTAATTTTAAAACGACACCGTTTGGTGTTTAACAGAGGTAATAACGGCAATTAACCCCATCTAATAGCTCTGTTAATGGAATTAACGACGTATTCAAATTGGCTTTGTCGAACTTAGTTGATGCCTTAAATGGCTAATCAAAATAAGTATATGCTTTAAATGGTCCATGAGAAAGTTCATGCCTTTTTTCGACCAAATTAAAAAGTTCATGATTTAAATGACCATTTTCCCATTATTACATGGGATTACAAAAGTACCTAATGGATTGATGACACGCGTCGATGAATTGGCATGTATTTAATGAAAAAAGAGAGCCTCCGTATAATTGAAATCACGGCGTAGGTTTTTGTAATCGCTTTACACGCGTATGTATCAGACACCATTAAGACAGGAACACGTGGAACTCAATAATAGATATGTAGGTCCGGCTTGTTAATAGTTGTTATGTGTTGAACGATGGTTTTTGGATGAGCTGTTAATTTCTGACTCCTAGATTGGACATAAACACTGATCGAACAAATGCTGTGATTTTGACATGATTATTTTCTCTGTCATGTGTATTGTTTTTCAATGACCTTCTAAAAGCCTTTTAGTAAAAGGTATACATGTCTGATGTCTCTCTCTGCCAACTAGTTATTGCTGTAGATTATACGATGACTTCTTTGGCGGTTCCGTTCTTCATTTAGAGACCATAGTGATTTTTTTTTTTTGGTAAAAACCATAGTGATTTTTTGATCACTACGTCGTAGTTCATAAAGCAAAGTCTTATGTTTATGTACGTGTTTGTGTGTAAAACATTCATAATTAATCTATAAGGTTGGGGTTAAAACAAATATTAATTTGACCAGTATAACTTTATAATTAATATGATAAAATTTAATTTACACCAATTTTTTATTAGTACTCTGCAAAATATTTTAAACCCCATAAATAAAACATTGTAGTTCATAACCTAATTCTTATGTTCTGCTAACTCCTTTTTGCATAAAACCCAAAAAAACATCATTTTCGTAAAAGGTTCAAATTATAAGTTGGGAGAAAAAACCTGCAATATTAATCGATTGACTTCAAAACAAAGAATCAGATAAAGTCTACCAATAGTTGTAAATGATTTTGGGCGGTTGGGTATATGAATTTCAGACCCATAGCAAAAAGGTAAACCTTGTTTTACATGCTCGTGTTTGTTTTCGTGTGTGTGTGTGTGTCTATATGTTCATGACAAACAACAATTTTTCTCGCATGCAATTCGTGTTGTGTTTATATGTACCACTTGATCATAAACATACAAAAGATTGTGGTCAAATTTGGAGGTTCATAAAGTTAACCTAATTTAACACCCTTTAAATTCGATATCTAGTTTTATAATAAGTTTTTAGGTACTAGATATATGTTTTTTTCGCTTAATAATACGAGATACTATATGTTTCATATTACATAAGTTCAGATTTGAATTTGTGATGTTGTTGTTCGTTTTGAAGGAGATATACTCCACAGAAGATGAGAAAACTTCAAGCAAATAGTATCGCATAATTAAATCGTATCAAGATATAAGTCAAATTTGATTTTGTGATGTTGATGTTCGTTTTTGAAATATATTCCGTAGATGATAAAAAACGAACATCAACCCCATAATATTAATAAGTTTTATTGGTAAAATTTTTGAAAGAGATATATTCCGTAGATGATTAAAAAACTTCAAGAAAGATAGTGTCGCTTAATTTAATCGGATCAAGATATAAGTCGGTTTTGACTTTGTGATATGCATCATCCATATGGTCCTCTTTCAAATTTCCCCAAAGCTATTTATGAATTAAGCGCGAACATTTGAAATATTGTCTTTAAAAATAACGTTTGAAATATTGTCGCTAGAAATTGACTATTGGACTTTGATAGTGAACTTTTGTCGTCCGTACGGCCAGAAGCTTCTATAATAACATACTGTAGTTATAAATGGTCGATGGCCACGTAATTTGTACGTCATTTATACATCAGGATGGGTTATCCCGCTTTCCCCACTCTAATTATACAAAGAAAAAGAAAGAAAAATACACTGTAGAACATTATAGTAAAACAATAAAATATTACAGAGAATATTAAAGAGTAGAAAGGCTGATATATTGTGAACAAAAAAAAAGAAAGGCTGATATATAATTCTAGATAAATTTGGAAGGCCTTAATTATATACGAAGTACGAACAATGATATCATACTATTTTTAAATTAATGATTCAGATAAAAGAATAAGTAATTTTAGCCTTTGTCCAAAGTAAACAAAATTAGAATTTAGTATACTTTAATTAGTAGTTTGTTTATCACAAGGATATAATATAAAATATTTGAAAACTACTAATATGTGTAAATATGCTAACACATATACTTTTTGTGAACTGGATTTTGTAAGTCAAATAAAAAACATTATCCAATCATGGCTGAACCATAAATATTAATAAGTTTTTCTTCAAAAGAATTTTCTTCTAGAAAAGCAAAAACAAAAGCTCAATTTCAATACCTTTGTAAAAAAAAAATATCTATAAGACCAATTTAGTCACACATGGATAGAAAGTCCAAGCCGTCCACAGGGGAAAAAATGTCTGGATAAAGTCAATTTCAAAAGTTAAGATAAGCACCTCTAAAGTAGAGATGTGTCTTTTGCACGCATAGCGTTATGTTTTTTTTTCGTATTCGGTGTAAAGCAATGTGACTTTGAGTTTCTTAAAAGTACCTATTGAACTACATTAGAAGTATGATCGAAACTAAGTAATGTGACTTTGTGTGTCCTTTATTTCATGACTTGTCACTTATTTATAGGTTAATGTTAAAACTATTTCAGTTCGAAGTTTATACCTATTGAACTACATCAATCAATGCTAAATCGCCAATAAAATAAGTAGGCCTCACTCCATAATATAGACTTTGTCAACTATTTATATATCTCGTCGATGTTTATTTTCACTTTCGTCTAACCAGCTGCAACACAACTGTTAACATGAACTATACTGGTCAAAAATCCAAGTACAAGAGCAATACCATCGATTTTTTTTCCATTATTCAAAAAAGCTTCCGGTCAAAAGCTGACATGCCAACTAAGTAGGCCGTGCAGAAGAATCTAGCATTATAAAAATTTGAAAATGCCAGGCAAACTGGCCCAAAAATACTACGACTTATAAAATCGCACTAAAGGCCCAACAAAAGCCATTACAAACAAACGTATAAGCCTTGTAAAATTAAATCAAAATTTAATAGTAATAAATGTAAGATCCATATAATTTTAGAGTTTATATGTAAAAAAAACTATATAATTTTTGAATAGTAATGACTGAATTTTTTTAACACGATGCTTGAAATTTTTATTAATAAATATATTGAATAAATGTATTGTTAAATAATTATTTTCAAAAGTAAACTTTCATATTAACAAATGATATTACCAAATGATTTCAATAAAATTTTAATATATCCCCAAAATTTAGCTTTATCATAGAAAACAACTAACTAAAGGAATTTTTGTTTTGATAAAAGTTAATAAATGTTAAGCTTGATCCATTACGATACATGATTTCTACTATAGTGAAAATATCTTTAATTTAAAATGAATTAATTCTTTAATCTACATTATTAAAAAAATCACATACATTACATAATATTTAAATTAAGGTTTCAATTGGTGACACCACTTTAGAAAAAAAAAGTGATGAATTGGTTGTTCTTTCAAATTGTTACCAATTAGATTGAATGTTTTGTCAAATTGTTAATACACTGGACCTACTATATTCATCTTTTTTTCCTCATATACGTAGGAATTCTTTAACAAATATTTCATCCTTTAATCTTGATGAGGAACAAGTGGAAAACAATAATTCCTCTTTGTTCATTTTTTTTTTTTCAAATTCAATTCAGCAAATGAATTTTTGTTCAAATTTCTTTGCAGTTATCTCCCTTCATTATTTACACAGTCACCAATTGAAGCCTAAGTATTTTTTGGCTTACCGAAAGTTAACACACGACTAAAAACTAAACTATTGAATTGCACCCAAAAAAAACTAAACTATTGAAATTAGAAATTTTAATCATATGCAGTGGAAAACCAAAATCAGTAGCAAAAGATATTTGATTGTTTATAAAACCAGTAAATCCCCAAATAAATATGATAAAATTAGGGTTGCAAAGGAAAAAAAAGAAAGCCAAAAAAAAAAGAAAGGAAAAAAGAACAGAGGGAGAGAAGGAAGTAACTGAACAATAATCTCTTTTGCTGTTGTTCCCTTGTTGCTTATGAGTGGTGTTTGAGTAGTTTGTCCTGCGTCCGGCGAGTCACCCTCCGCGTGGTGAGCGTTTGGTTTTGGCCTCCGTCGTGGCATCTTTCCAACAAGGGTGAACGGTCGGATCAAGTTTTCGCGCCGGCTAGTCTGTTCATAGTTGGTGGCGGCGTTGCTAGGGTTAGTTGTTAATTGTTTCTGGTCTTTATTTCTGTGTTGTTTCGGTGGATAGGGTCTCGTTTCTGGAGATGCTCACGACCGAGTGGACAGTGGAGATTTCTCTCGGAGGAAGTGAGGGTGAAAAAGACGAAGTTGGTGGATTCGATGGCGGTGGACGAGATCTAGGATATGACCCGTTGAAGAGTTCCGTGAACCAAGCTATACGAAGTCTAGAAGGGAGTGGCCACAGATTCCGGCGATCTTTGGAACTTATTCAGGCGACCACGACGATTCGAAGTTCCGGCCGCGACGGTCGGCCGAGGCAGCGTGGTGACGGTGTTCCGTCGTTAAGGGCGCGACGCGTAGATCCTGGGAGTGGGGGATGCAACCACGTGGAATGATGTCGGTCGGGTTTGGTGGGCTCGTGTTCTTGGACCTTCGGGTCAGGTTTGTTTTTGTGGTTATTTGGGCATGTTGTGGTCTTGGCCTTGCTGGCTTATTTGTAATGGGTTTGTCCCTGTACTTTGGGCTTTGGGCCTTATGTTATATAATTTCAATTTGGGAAAAGAAAAAAAGAGAAGGAAGTAACTGAACAACTAAAGATCCTCTCGATCTTTTTTTTTTTTTTTGGTAAAAAGATCCTCTCGATCTCTGCGATCTTATTACGTTACCAAAGAAAAGCAAGACTCTCCTTCTTCCCTTTAATTACAACTCTGCCACTTCTTCTTCTTCTTCCTCTTCTCAATAAAGCCTCTCTCTCTCTCTCTCTCTCTCTCTCTCTCTCACTACTTCTCTGGGTTCCAGATCACTGTCTGAATTCAGACAATTTTCCTGAATTGGAGAATGTCGGAGACCGAGGCTGTACCCGACGAGTTTCGTTGCAACAGGTCGGACGGGAAGCAATGGCGGTGCAAGAGACGGGCTTTGGAAGGGAAGAAGATGTGCGAGACTCATACCTCGCAGCTCACTCTGAAGCGGAGCAAGCAGAAGAAGGCTGCTGCTTCTGCTGAGTCGACGAGATCAAGGAGAGGAGACGAAGCGTCAGAGATGGAGCGGAGATCGAAGAAGAAGAGGAAGAGAGAGGTGGGAGAAGCAGAGGCTGTTGATGAAGCTGTGAAGAAGATGGATTTGAAGAGAGGGGATTTGCAGTTGGATTTGATAAGGATGGCGTTGAAGAGAGAAGCTGAGAAGAAGAAGAAAGCACCAAAGAAGAAGAAGAAGAAGAAGAGGAAGGAGATTAGTGTTAATAAACATTTCGTTGGGGAGGAGTTAACGAAGGTTCTTCCTTATGGCATTATGGCTATTTCTCCACCTTCTCCGACTACAAGCAATGTGTCATCTCCTTCTCCTTCTCCTTCGCCTTGTGATGTTAAAGTAGGTGAAGAACCTGTTTCTTTGACTAAGAGAAGATTCAGGTCTAAGAATATTGAGCCTTTACCTTTTGGGAAGATGCAGGTAATTCCAAAAAAAAAGGTTAAAGCTTTACACTTTTTGTTTCTTTATTTTGTATATCATTTGGGTTTTATGTGGTTTCTGTAAAGGTGGTTCCTTTCAAGGGAAAATTGGTTAAGGCCAAGAGGAGGTGCCATTGGTGTGGAACCAGAGGATTTGAGGACTTGATTAGCTGTTTGAGTTGTGAAAGGGAGTTCTTTTGCGTTGACTGTATAGAGAAAAGGTATCTTTAGATTGTTTCTGGAATCTCATTGTTTCTAATTTTGGTAGAAACAGTCATCTTATTGAATTGTGGCTTGGAATGAACCAGGAACAAGGGATCAAAAGAAGAAGTTGAGAAAAAATGCCCTGTATGCTGTGGATCATGTAGGTGCAAGGCTTGCTCAGCCTCTGTGTCTGGAGTCACTGAATGTAAGGTCTGACTATCTGATTGTTCTTCAGCCTAAAGTCCTTACAAGTTTTTCTTTTTGTTTCTTTAGATATTTTGTAACACAAAGTTGTTTTACTTGTATAACATGTTGCAGGATTCTCGGAATGTGAGGAGTGGTATTGACAGGGTTTTGCATCTACACTATGCTGTCTGCATGCTTCTTCCTGTATTAAAAGAAATCAATGCAGAAGACAGAGCAGAGGTCGAAAACAACACCGCAGAAAAGAAAGGTATGCTTGATTGTTTGCTTGAATCCTTCTCTGTTTCTATTGCTAATATCTTTCTATCTTAAGATAATTTTCTTATTTTATGTATCCAAAACTAGACTCTTATCTGTTGATTTTCTATTTTCACATTTGTGATAGGGAAAAATCTAGCTGAACTGCAAATCGATAGCTCTGACTTAACCTCTGATGATCAACAGCTCTGGTGCTCACTCTTTTCCCTTGTTCTGTCCCCACTGTTAAGTTTGTCATATTATGTAATCTGCTTTGAGTTTTTTTTTCCTCCCACTAATTCATCTAATATCTGTATGGAGTTGCAGCAGTCGTGACTCTGCTGTTGTGGATTCACAAAAAATGTGCACCCGAAGCTCCTCTGTCCTCAGGCTGAGTGCTGATCAAGACAGGAGTCAAAGGAGCTTATCTAAAAAGTTTGGTTTAGTCAAATGCTTGAATGGTGTAGAATGTTGTAAGCACCCCTTAGCTAATGCCTGCGACCAATCTCTAAATAAAGCTCTGGTAGATTGTAAGCGCGAAGAGGTCAAAAGTTGCAGAAATGACCTTTCTATGAGGAGTCTATTCTCTCTGGAGTTTACAAGCAAGTTAGAGACCAGTGCAGAGGAAATAGTCAGTTGCTATGAGTTGCCTGAAACCTTAGATAAACACTTGCGATGTCCGTTTTGTCTTGGAAGGGAAAAACCATCTAGTAGCAGCCGTTTGAAAGAAGCATCCAGGAGAAGAGGAGACTCAACTGATAACTTCTTATACTACCCCACAGTGATGGATTTTCAACAGAACAATCTCGAACACTTTCAGACACACTGGAGCAAAGGGCATCCTGTTATAGTTCGCAGTGTGCTAAAGGGAGGTTCAAACCTGAACTGGGATCCAATAGCCTTGTTTTGTAGCTATCTTAAGAAGAGCAATAGCAAAACCGGTAATGCAGCCGATGGCGTGGATTGGTTTGAGGTTAGTGACTTCTGTTCTCTTTATGAAATTTTTAATAGTCTTTAACTGGTATGTATCTTATTCAATGACAGGTGGACATTGGGGTGAAACAAGTATTTTTGGGGTCTTTGAGAGGAGGAGAGGCTGAGACTAATACTTGTCAAGAGAGGCTGAAATTGGAGGGATGGCTTTCGTCTTCTTTGTTTAAAGAAGAGTTCCCAAATCATTATGCTGAAATCCTGAGAAGTTTACCAATTCCTTATTACATGGATCCTAAGCGTGGTATACTAAATATCGCTGCTGGTTTACCTGATGTTATCCAAGCTCCCAACCTAGGTCCATGCCTCAATATCTCTTACAGGAGTGGTGAAGAATATGCAAAGTTTGATTTTGTGAAGAAGTTAGGTTTTGAAACTTGTGACATGGTAAAGTAAAACTGTGGTCTGCTGCTGCATTTTCTTTGACTTTTCTCGTTAAACCTTTAGATCTAGTTGTATCTTTCTCAAGCTTTTGATTTGTTTCTGCAGGTTGATATCTTGTTGCATGTCACAGAAACAGTAGTGTCAACAAAGCAGATTTGCAGAATAAGAAAGCTAATGCAAAATATTGGAAGAGTAAGATCTAAAAACCCAGAAAAGAGGAAGGAGAGTAGGGGAAAGAAACATGATAGGATTGACACTTCATATGCTCAGAGGGATTGGTCGGATGACTCTTGCAGTTCTGATTCAGAATCTTCACAACACCGTTTAGGCAGTGGTGAGTTTAAGGTAGAGGAAAGAGAGAGTTGCAACGACTCATGTGAAGAAGGAAGCCTAAGCAACTCTTGTGGTGCCCAATGGGATGTATTCCAGATACAAGATGTTTCTAAACTTCTTGAGTATATTAAGAACCACTGTCTGGAGCTAGTGCCCACGGATTCCAGCAAAGAACAAGTAAGTGTTTGGTTGATAGCTTAAACACATCTACAAGAGAACAATCATTGATCTGTTTCCATTTTTATTATCCTTTATCATTGCAGGTGTGTCATCCATTACTTGAACAGAGTTACTATCTTGATGAGTATCACAAAGCAAGGCTTAAGGAAGAGTTTGGTAAGTATCATATCCTCATTTCTTCTATTTTTTTTATCTTACCATTGTGTTAAACATACTCAGCATCATGCCGCTTATTCTGTTTCATTAGATGTTGAACCATGGAGTTTTGATCAATGTGTTGGGGAAGCAGTCATCGTGCCTGCTGGATGTCCATACCAAAATAGAAAGAACAAGGTATATTTTCTTATCACTCACTCAACACGCTCTCATCTTGTTTATAATCGCAAGTTATTACTATAATTAACATAACTTTGGCATGTATTTGCTAGTCTTGCGTGAATGCGGTCGTGAATTTTCTTTCACCTGAACACGTTACTGAATCTATAAAACGAGTGGACGAGCTTAATCAACTCCCTCAGAACGTCAAAACGAATGCAAACAAGATTGAGGTAACTTCCCTTTGTTTTAAAACAAGATTGAATATGTAAAAAGAGTATTGTTTTTATGTATATGTATTGCTGCTTAATCCAGGTGAAGAAAATGGCTATCTATAAAGTCAGCGAAGCTATAAAGGAGATCCGGGAGCTCACATCTTCTGATTCAACCGCTGCATCGAGGTTATAACTAGAAGTAGAGGTACCAAATCTTTGATTCTTGACGATTGAGAACTACACCACCATTCTTGGAGGAAAGATTTAAAGCTGTTGAGTTATAGTTTCAAGGACTAGCAGAATGTAAAGATATATATTGTTGAAAATAAACAAACAAGAACAAAAGAGGAACAATGGGGGGAATTGATTTGTCATTCAGATTGTTGTTAGGTGCGAATTAATAAAAGAAGCATTGATATTAGACTCGCAATTTACGTATGCTAGAAAAGTTTACTCGGTAAGGCTAGAGCCCCCAGCCTTAAGGATCTTGAAACTGATGTCCTAACTTTGACCAACTTATCATCGGCTGGATTCCCTTCTCAGTAAACATGGTTCAAAACGCATTTGCTAAAACTAGGCATAACAACGTTGATTTAATTCACATGCTTTTTGGCTTCTTCACATATTAACCTCCCTCTCTTGGTGATGATATCGGCCATGATCTTGGCGTCATAGATCAGTCCATCCGTTTTCTAGAACCAGCTCTAGCCCTCTTTTGAGGGCTGCGGATTCTGCAACGGTGCTTGTGGCTTTCCCTACGGGTTCTGAGTATACAAGAATGAACTCAGCTTTGTGGTTCCTGAATATTCCTCCGATGCTTGGCCTGTCCTTGTCTTCTCGACCCATCTAAGCTTTAGCCTTGTCCATTCAATATCTGGTTTCTTTCAGACATCAAAAGCTTGTTTATGGTAGTTTCTGATTAAGAATATGGTAGCTCGTGTTTGAAGCAACCTTGGGAATCTAGTTAACATGGAGTTTATAAGTTTGTTGATAACTTTTCCCACAAGGTATTTTAAGCAAATTTTTGTTTACTCGTTTAGTTCTTCTCTAATCTTCATAAGTGTTGTTTTAGTTCTTCTCTAATCAAATATTTTAATGATCAGATTCCATTTTTCCTTACAAATAGAGCCATAGACATTCCTTCAGATAAACACGACATAACAAAATAAGATGCGAGTTATTTCAGAAGACAACATTAAGATTGAAATCTCTCGTGTGTCCCAAGGAACAGATCGAACAAATAAATTTTCGGTTTTGTTTATCCCGGTTTATCGTGTGTTTCAATCTGTGTACGGGCTTGATAGTTGGTTGGTTGAATTGAGCTATATTCCTCATTTTTGCTGTTTCCAAGAAAAGAGGTGTGAATAAGTATATGGTCTTTCTTTGCTATCCTGTGAGCCGAAATTTCCAACAAGCCAATATACTTCAATGTGCTGAACATTTTGGTGGTTTCTGGTTTGCGTATTCCAAATCAGTATACACCATCAATGTGCCGAAATTTCAACAAAACCAATATATGTCCAGATTAGTTTCTACATGGTTTAGAAAAACATTCAAAGTTTCAGTCCTTTTCGGTTCCTATAGGAACTTGAGAGGAAATAAGTGAGAAATAGACACTTCTTATTCTTATAACTTTTTTCACACGGTTGACATGATTTTCTGCACTAAGAGCATTTAACTCACACCATTTGACTCCAAAGTAAATTTAGAATACAATCTTCTCTAATATAAATAAAAATATATAATTATTCTAAAACTGAAGTAACGAATTTATTTTTATTTAAAATAAAATAGGGTTCAAATAAAACTCAGATGTATTATGGAGTTATTCCAATTTGAAAAAATGGAGTATGCATTAGAAATGCTCTAAATCATTAGTTTTATATTGTATTAGATGAATGATTCTATTACCGTGCAGGACCAGACAACCTCGCCAGGGCTGCCCACTTGTGCCTACTACTGAATTTTCTCCTTGGTTTTGATCAGCAACTTGTGTTCTTTCAGCTGTCAGGTTTTGTCAGATTCTGAAATAGTTCAAAGAAAACCATGCAAAAAAAATTAAAAAAGAAAGAAAGAGATCAACCTTTATTATACGTTTCAAGGGTTATTTAATACTACAGATAACAGAGAAAAAAAACAACTTAAATCTTCCATGGAGCATGTCAGACTTATCGTCTTCTTTGCATGTTTCCTAATGTTTGTTCCATTAAAAGCCTTAGCTCAGGCAGATACCTATCAGTTTGCTCCAAGGTTCAGATGTTTAGACCGAGGCAACTTCACAGCCAACAGCACTTTTGCCGGAAACCTCAACCGCCTTGTCTCCTCTCTCTCCTCAGTAACATCCCCTGAAGCTTATGGCTTCTACAACCTCTCCTCTGGTAGCTTATCTGGAGAAAGAGCTTATGCAATTGGTCTGTGTAGAAGAGAAGTCAGAAGAGATGACTGTCTCAGCTGTATTCAGAGAGCAGCACGAAACCTCACCGAGCAGTGTCCTCAGACAAAACAAGCTGTTGTGTGGTACACGCGCTGTATGTTTCGTTACTCGAACATGACACTTTATGGAAAGAAAGAGACGTTCCCAACTCTGCATTTTATTGCCGGTCAAACGATACCATCAAACGAAGATGAGTTCAAGCGTCTGCGAAGAGGGCTATTGGATAGGCTCAAAGGGATAGCAGCTGCTGGTGGGCCGAATAGGAAATACGCTCAAGGGAACGGTTCGGGTACGTCAGGGTACAGGACATTCTACGGGAGTGCGCAGTGTTCGCCGGATTTGTCTGAAAAGGATTGTGATGACTGTCTTGTTTTTGGGTTTGGGCAAATCCCACTTTGTTGTGATGATCAGATTGGTCTTAGGTGGTTTTGTCCTAGTTGTAACTTCCGGTTTGAGAAGTCGCGATTTTTTGAGCTTGACGCCGACCTTGAACCTGATCCACCTGCTACAAAAACTGAGAGAACAGGTACATACAAATTCTTGTGTATTCTGCTGCAGATCTTTGTCCCTAGTGTTGAATGTTTTGTTCTCTTGATTAATTAACCCAATGAAATTTTATTGTAGGATATAAAGTCGTTATTGCGATAGTCGTTCCAATAGTTCTTGTTGCTTCATTTGCAATTTGGCTATGCTATGTCTTGAAGTGGAAGAAGAACAAGTCTAGAGATAGAGTCGAAGGTAACAGAACGTCAATATTCTGCTTGCTACGGTTACGCTGTTTAATAGGCATGAGTATCCCAACACCCGTGCAGGTTTTGAAAATAGACCCATTCAAGTATTACAAATTCTTGAGTCATTTCAAGGCTGGTCCTTTTAAGTCCGGATGGGTTTGGTTATGATATATATCGGGGCCAGAAAATAATCGAATAACTTGTATATCTGAAATGGGGTTCAGATATATATACTTGAAATAACCATATAACATATTTTGTATCTAAACTACCCAAATTAATTTTTAAAAATATAAAAAAATGTTCAATCATATATAGTTCAAATCAGTTTTTATATCCAAAAATAACCAGTGGATATGATTATTTGGATACACTGTATTCAAACTATCCAGTTTTATCCAAAAATACTCAAAATAATTAATATGTTTGATTTATGATTTTAATTTTAAGTACAATTTTTTTTTGGGTGAATTGGCTTAAAACATAAGAAGAATGTATTAATCAGGAAAATACCTAAATATTGTGGGGAAAGAGTGATGCAGGAGGGAAAAAACTTGGAAAAAAATAAGGTAGGGAATGCAAATATGGTAAAAGTTGTAGGCATTGAATGCAAATATTCATTTTTTTTTTGCACAAAAGTACAAAAATATTATAGATATAACTATAACTACTAATTATATATATATATTGGTATTTGGTTATATTCATTCAGTTTTGGTTCAGACCATTTCTTCAGATAACAATTTAGGATTTATACGAATATTTACCCCAAGTCTGATCGAATTAGGGACCCTCATCTTCGGGTTGTTGTTTATGGGTCAGCTTTTTGGTGTGGATATTATTTAGAGCATCTCCAACCCACTCCATAATTTACTCCAAAATTGAGAATGGAGTTGGAAATGGAGTGGAAAATGGAGTGGTGACCAAAAAATAAAAACTATAGAGTAATGCTTTTATTTTTTGGTCATCACTCCATTTTTCACTCCATTTCCAACTATATTCTTAATTTTGGAATAAAATATGAAGTGGAGTTAGAGATGCCCTTAGTTCGTGGGAATTAAAAATTAAAAATATAGTTCATGATAACTTATGTCTGCATATTTAGTTCGTGGGAATCCGCCTTTGTCAGGATCAGTTGCCGAAGATGAGGTCTTGAGTACAGATTCTCTGGTAGTTGACTTTGAAGATCTAAAGGTGGCAACAAATAACTTTTCTTCTGAAAACGAACTTGGACGTGGTGGGTTTGGTTCAGTTTATAAGGTAAGTATCTTCGACCAAACTTATTATTTGGTAAGTTATGGTTTGGTTATTTGAGAGATTTATAAACTTTGGGATTATGTATGCCCCAGGGTGTGTTCTCTCATGGGAAAGAAATCGCGGTAAAAAGATTGTCGGGTACTTCTGGACAAGGAGACACTGAATTCAAGAACGAAATCTTAGTACTTGCAAAACTTCAACATAGGAACTTGGTTAGGCTTTTAGGTTTCTGCATACATGGACAAGAAAGACTACTTGTTTATGAGCTGATCAAGAATGCTAGTCTTGACCATTTCATCTTTGGTAATGTTTCTCCTCTTTTTGCTATATATGATCCTTACCATTTTTCTGCTCTGTGTTGATCTTTGCGTGGTTGCAGATCCTGAGAAGCGTCAACTTTTGGATTGGGGAATGCGATACAAAATGATTAACGGAGTTGCTAGAGGACTTCTTTATCTTCATCAAGACTCTCGTTTTCGGACCATTCACCGTGATCTCAAAGCTAGCAACATTCTTTTGGACCAAGAACTGAATCCAAAAATTGCTGATTTTGGATTAGCTAAACTCTTTGACACAGGCCAAACCATGACACAGCGATTCACAAACAGAATTGCAGGAACTTAGTAAGTAAAATAGTCTTACTAAAAACATTGAGCAAGGAATATTTAGAGAGCATTTGCATTTTAAAATGGTTTTTACTTTTAGAATGTTTTAATAACAATAGTTGATTATAGAGATTTCTTGATTATATGATATACAACATAATGCTTTTGCAAAGCTCTACCAGACATTACTTGATTAAATCCAAAAACAAACCGGTATTAATGGTTTTTTCTTTTTCGTAGCGGGTATATGGCTCCGGAATACGCCATGTACGGACAATTCTCAGTTAAAACAGACGTTTTCAGCTTTGGTGTATTAGTGATTGAGATCATTACAGGTAAGAGAAACAACAGTGGTGGATCTGAAGAAGAGGAAAATATTCTTGTGTGGGTAAGTGTACAAAACCAAACTGGTATTACCTAGTTTTCCTATTTTCTTAGTCTTAGTACATGAACCTTTTTTATTCTATTTTTTTCTTCTCAGGTATGGAGAAGTTGGAGAGAAGACACTTTACAAAGCGTGATCGATCCAAGTTTAACCACAGGATCAAGAAACGAGATCTTGAGGTGCATACACATTGGTCTGTTATGTGTTCAAGAGAGTGCAGCGACTAGACCAACAATGGTCTCGGTTGCTCTTATGCTCAACAGCGATTCATTTAATCTCCCGACACCTTCAGGGCCTGCGCTTGTGTTAGAAAGTGTGATGCCTCCGAATGTTTCATCATCGACGACTATAGAGTTACAAACTTCGTTGGATGATATCAATGTTTCTGAGTTATCTCTTCGTTAGATGATGCAATCTTAAGTTTTTTATTTTATTATTATTCTCCATAATACTCTTTCTATTTTTGTTTACACAAATTAAGAAAGTGACGGAAATATATATAAGTTATTATTGATTATACCTCTTTGATTAATATTATTTGAGATAAATAAAATTATTTATAAAATCAATGCAGTTTGCAATCAATTTTTAGCTGAAAGTAAGTATAATTTGTATTAGAATTGTAAATTGACATTTTTTGTATAACAAAAAAAAAGATTAGAATGACACTTAATATAAAACAGATGGAGTACGTGAGAATGCTCAATGAAGTCTAGCTCGGCTAAAGTCTAACTTAAGCTATTTTTCTTTGGTGAGGTCTAGCTAACCCTCACTTGTTTCTCACTTGGGTTACAACTGAACAAAAGCATACAAAAGAAAAACACAAGCGTACACACAATCTCTTTCTTTACTCTCTCGTTGTCTTTGTTTTTTGTTGAGTGAAGAGAAAATTCTTTAACGGTCTTCATTTCGTACATTGATTAGTTGGATACTTTTACACTTTCACACACCCATGTTGTACCCTAATCCAGCACCAGAGTCGAGGCTTAGAGCATCATTATCCCAAAGACTCCTTTAAGATCTCTTATTTATTTTTTAATACTTTTTAAGTAGTAAAGTGAATTAAGAGACTTAATTAAGAGATTTCAACATTTATGTGCTCCATTGCAAGTCTTTTAACTAAGAGTTATTAAAAAAAAAACTGATAAGAAAGCAAACTGATTCCATTAAAACACAGTTCAAACAAGTTTTGTTTCAGTTTCTTTGCTAAAAACACAGTAAAAACTCGATCTTTAAATCTCTCTAGTAAATCGCCAGGGAAAAAAGGATGTTCATCAGGGCTCTTGTACATTCCAACCTTAATCATTTACCATAACAGAACAGAAACCAAGATTCAATCTTTCCATCCATTAACTTTGTAAAACCTATTCTATCGAGCATGTACTCAACCAAAGAGCCGGGAAGAGAAAATACTTGTGCTTTGATGGCAGACTCGTATGCCTTAGGTGAGGCTGGAACTTGGCCTCTGCAACAAATTTACCGTAATTGATCCTCTTTGACAGAGACTGCAATAAACATCACCAAACTACATGAGTACTTAATTTACAAAAGAGCTAAAAAGTCAACACAGAAAGCAAACCTGAAGGCAGATTGCATCACAACGCGAAAAATAAGTTATTTATGAAATGGTCCTTTAAATCTTTAATGTTCTTATTTCTTACTTAAATAATATTTTAAAATGATACAACAACGTGAAAAATAAGTTATTCTATTATTTAATAATTTGACATAAAATGTATAACATAATTAAATAACAAAAATAATATAAAATAAAATAACATAAATAATTGATTTAAATGTCCGATTTCAAAAAAAAAATATTCGATTTAGGAATATCAAAGATAAAAAAACTCATTTTTTCATTACGAAATGCATTAATCGATCATTTGTGGGAAAATATTTTAATGCTTATTATTGAACCAACTTATACATTATGTTTTATTCTATTTTTATGATTTTTGTACCTTTTAATAATAAATGTTTAATTTAAATAAATTATAATTTAAAGTATTTTTGCAAACATAAAATAGTTGGAGTTAATTAGTAAACTTTTATAAGTATAAGATGTTATTAACAATTATTAATTATTTTTGGAGTAAAAAATGGAGTAATACATTGGAGTAAAACATCACTCCATTTTGGAGTTGCACCATTTTGGAGTAAAATTTGGAGTAATACATTGGAGATACTCTTAGACGGCTGGGCCTGGGAACATGCGGATGGACCGATAACAAGAGCTAAAATTTGAGCTCAATAGTGAACTATGAGTCGGTCTCAAATGAATAAAGTAATCCCCTAGTCTATATTTGAGAAGTGATTTTGCCACATGTCCTCTCTACAATCATTCTCATAAAAATAATATGACATGGCTATTAAAATTGATGACATGTCTTATAAATTAATATGACATGGACAATTGTATTTAATGTTAATTTATATTTTTGGTAAACTTTATAAAATATGGTAATAACTCATATATATCATTTATTGTCGATTTATATTTTTGGACTTTTTTAAAATATGGTAATAACTCATAAATCATCATTAAAAAAATATATTCAATTATGGTATTTCAAATTTTGAAATATCATTTAAACTAAAAGTATTTCAAAATATATACATATTTTTAGAAAATTATAAAAATTAAATCATAAAATCAAATTAAATCGTAAAATCATTAGTTTCTATATATATCTACAGATTTTATAAATATTTTTTAATTTAATTTTTGACAATTATGAAATTTTACATCTTCTAGACTATATTGAGAAGTGATTTTGCCACATGTCTTCTCTATAATCATTTTCACAAAATAATATGACATGACTACTAAAATGATGACATGTCTAATAGATTAATATGACGTGAAAAATTATATTTAATGTTAATTTATATTTTTGGTAAACTTTTAAAATATGGTAATAACTCATATATTACATTTATTGTCGATTTATATTTTTGGATTTTTTAAAAATATGGTAATAACTCATAAATCATCATTAAAATAAATATATTTAATTATGGCATTTCAAATTTCGAAATATTTTTAAATTAAAAATATTTCAAAAATATATACATATTTTTAGAAGATTATAAAAATTAAATCATTAATAAAATTAAATCGTAAAATCATTAGTTTCTTATATATATCTACAGATTTTATAAATATTGTTTAATTTTAATTTTTGACAATTATGCAATTTTAAATATTTATTTAATATATTTAATTAAAATAAATAGATAGAAAAATCTACTTAAGATTTTAAATATATACATGCACATTCTTAAATATAATTCAAAATAAACAAAATTGTTTTTATCTTAATTTTAATGTTCAGTTAAATCAAATTTATATTAAAATATTGATAAGAAAAAGAAAATTTATAATATTAATAAAAAATAAATATAATTTATATTTATCTGTTAAAAAATATTTTAAAATTTTATTTACTGCACATGGTGCAGGAAAACACCTAGTTCACAATGATGTATAAATTAGTTTTAAAACCTTATATATTGATTAGGAGAGTTTTAAATAATGCATAAATGATCATAAAGGTTGTTACACCCGTCACTGTATTTTAGACGGAGAATGATAGAAATTATTAGAACTAAAGTTTTTTTTCTTGAAACTAACTAAAGTTCGAAGATTTATTTCGTCGAGTGTTTATTTATGATCCACGAGTTTTATTACAGATTACTGTATGATTCTCCTAAATTTCAGGAAGATCTCTCTCTTTCTACTCTCTGGTTCAGAAACTTGCAAGCAAAGAAAATATGAGAAACACAGTTACCTACATTTTCTTGAAATTTTAGTTTATCGACACAGATATATGATTCATTTTGGTTCTGTTTACATATAGTAAGAAACTCAGCAGATCAACCAGTAAGAAAAAATAATATTCAATATTTCAATGATCAGATTCCATTCTTCTCACCAATACAGCCATAATCATTCTGCTCACAACACGACATAACGATATAAGATGCGATTTGTTTCAGAAGACAGCATTAAGACTGAAGTCTTTCGTGTAACCTAAGAAACATCGCGAACAATGCGACGAACAGACATGAAATTGGATGTCAAACTGTTCCCATTCCTTGGATTTTACTTCTTTTTAAAAAAAAATTAAACAGTTACCTTTTCGAAGTTTTAAAAGATTCCAAAATCTCGAACAAGTACGTTTATCCCGGTTTATCGTGTGTTTCAATCTGTTTTGACCCGATCTGGGCTTGATAGTTGGTTGTTGGACCGAGCTATATTCCTCCTGTTTGCTATTTCCAAGAAAAGAGATGTGAATAAGTAATATGATCTTTTTCATCCAAGTACATGCCTTTGTTATCCTGTGAGACTAATTTTCGACAAACTGCCAATATACATCAGTGTGCTGAATATTTTGGTGGTTTGTGGTTTGCGTATTACAAACCAATATTTGCCGAAATTTCAACAAACCCAATATACAAGATTAGTTTGAACTTCTACATGGTTTAAAAAGCATTCAAAGTTTCAGTCCTTGTCAGTTCCTATAGTAGGGTACTTGAGAGGAAAGGAGTCAGAAACAGACTTTTTTTTTTGTTGAAACAAGACTTTTCTTATTTAAAGTAACGTTTTTCACACGGTTGGCATGATTTGCTTCACTAAAAGCATTTCCAACCCACACCATTTTTATCTCCATAAAAATTGGACTATTCCAAAAATGGAATATATATATATATATATATATATATATATATATATATATATATATATATATATATATTACTTTAAATAGAATAGGATTGAAGTGAAACTTATTACTCAATTATACTATGGAATTACTTTATTTTAAAATTAAATTATGGAGTAGTACATTTGATATGTTCTAATTAAGTGTTAGTTTTATATTGTGTTAGATGAACTATCACCATGCAGGGACCAGACAACCTCACCAACGTGCCCACTTGTGTCTACTGCTGAATTTTCTTGTTGTTTTGGATCAGCAATTTGTGTTTTTTTCTGCTGTCGATTTTGTCAGATTCTGAAATAGTTCAGAGAAAACATATGTATATATATATATATTTTAAATTCTATACGTTCTGGGGTTTTCACTTAGACTACAGATAAAAAAAACTTAAATCGTCCATGGAACATGTCAGACTTATCGTCTTCTTTGCATGCGTCCTAATGTTTGTTCCATTAAAAGCCTTAGCTCAGGCAGATACCTATCAGTTTGCTCCAAGCTTCAACTGTTTAGACCGAGGCAACTTCACGGCCAACAGCACTTTTGCCGGAAACCTCAACCGCCTTGTCTCCTCTCTCTCCTCAGTAACATCCCCTGAAGCTTATGGCTTCTACAACCTCTCCTCTGGAGAATCCTCTGGAGAAAGAGCTTATGCAATTGGTCTGTGTAGAAGAGACATCCTAAAAGACGACTGTCTCAGCTGCATCCAGACAGCAGCACGAAATCTCACCAAACAGTGTCCTCAGGAAAAACAAGCTTTTATGTGGTACACGCACTGTATGTTTCGTTACTCGAACATGACAATCTATGGACGAAAAGAGACGTACCCAACTCTGGATTTTATTGTGGGTGAAACGATATCATCAAACGAAGATGAGTTCAAGCGTCTGCGAAGAGGGCTATTGGATAGGCTCAAAGGGATAGCAGCGGCTGGTGGGCCAAATAGGAAATACGCTCAAGGGAACAGTTCTTCTTCGACAGGGTACAGTAATAAATTCTATGGAAGTGCGCAGTGTTCGCCCGATTTGTCTGAACAGGATTGTGATAACTGTCTAGATTTTGGGTTTGAGCTTATCCGAAGTTGTTGTGATGATAAGATTGGGTTTATGTGGTATTGTCCTAGTTGTAACTTCCGGTTCGATACCTGGAGATTCTATGAGCTTGACGCCGACCTAGAGCCTGATCCACTTGCTACAAAAACTAAGAGAACAGGTAAGTACAAATTCTTGTGTATTCTGCTGCAGATCTTTGTCCCCTAGTTGCGAAAGTTTTTGTTCTTTATGATTAGGAGCACCTTCGATCGTACTCTAATTTTAATTTTAAAAATGGAATTTGAAGTATTCTTCTATATTTTCCACTTTTTAATAAGGTAAAAAAATGAAAAAAAAACATTAGGATAGTCGTTCCAATAGTTCTTGGAACATGGAGTAATGAAGCAATGTAGTAGTTGTTTGACAAAAAAAAAATGAAGCAGTGGACATAATTTTTACTCATTACTCCATTTCACTCTATTTTAGTTTAGAACTGGAATAAAAGTCGACACCAATATGAAATTACTCAATTTTAAAGGAAAAATCAGAGTAATACATTAGAGATCCCTAAGACAATGAATGTTATATTGCAGGATTTAAAGTTGTTATTGCGATAGTCGTTCCAATAGTTCTTGTTGCTTTATTTGCAATTTTGCTATGCTTGGTCTTGAAGTGGAAGAAAAACAAGTCAGGAGATACCGTCGAAGGTAACGTATCGTCAATATTCTCCTTCTTGTTACGGTTATGCTGTTGAAAAGTAAAAATCTTGTTCCTGATAACTTCTGTCTGCATACTCAGTTCTTGGGAATCCGGCTTTGTCGGGATCAGTTGCCGATGATGATTTCTTGAAAACAGATTCGTTGATGGTTGACTTTGAAGATCTAAAGGCCGCAACAAATAACTTTTCTTCTGAAAACGAACTTGGACGTGGTGGGTTTGGTTCAGTTTATAAGGTAAGTTTCTTTAACCAAACTTCTTAACGGTAACTTTAGTTAGGCTGCTTGAGAGATTTATAAACTTTGGGATTATGTGTATTCTCAGGGTGTGTTCTCTCATGGGCAAGAAATCGCAGTGAAAAGATTGTCGGGTACTTCTGGACAAGGAGACACTGAATTCAAGAACGAAATCTTAGTACTTGCAAAGCTTCAACATAGGAACTTGGTTAGGCTTTTGGGTTTCTGCATACATGGACAAGAAAGACTACTTGTTTATGAGTTGATCAAGAACGCTAGTCTTGACCATTTCATCTTTGGTAATTTTTCTCCTCCTTTGCTCCATATGAGCCGTACCATTTTTTCTGCTCTGTTTTGATCTTTGCGCCATTGCAGATCCGGAGAAGCGTCAACTTTTGGATTGGGGAATACGATACAAAATGATTAGCGGAGTTGCTAGAGCACTTGTTTATCTTCATGAAGACTCTTGTTTCCGGACAATTCACCGTGATCTTAAAGCTAGCAACATTCTTTTGGACCAAGAACTGAATCCAAAAATTGCTGATTTGGGCTAGCTAAACTCTTTGACACAGGCCAAACCATGACACAGCGATTCACAAACAGAATTGCAGGAACTTAGTAAGTAAACTCATCTTACTAAAAGAATTTAAGCAAAGAATATTTATAGAGCATTTGCATTTTTTTAAATGGTTTTTAGAATGTTTTAATAACAATAGTTGATTATATAATAAATAGTATAATGCTTTGTCTAAGCTCTACCAAACATAACTTGATTAAATCCAAGTACAAACCGTTATAAATGGTTTTGTTTAATTTTTTCTTGGTAGCGGGTATATGGCTCCAGAATATGCCATGTACGGACAATTCTCGGTTAAAACAGACGTTTTCAGCTTTGGTGTATTAGTCATTGAGATCATTACAGGTAAGAGAAACAACAATTGTGGATCTGAAGATGCGGAAAATCTTCTTGCGTGGGTAAGTATACAAAACCTAACTGGTATTACCTAATTTTCGCTATTTTCTTAGTCTTGTTAAATATTGAGTCTTTTTCATTCTATTTTTTCCTTCTCAGGTTTGGAGATGTTGGAGAGAAGGAAATATACAAAGCATGATAGATCTGAGTTTAAACAGGGGATCAAGAAAGGAGATCTTGAGGTGCATACACATTGGTCTGTTATGTGTTCAAGAGAGTGCAGCGACTAGACCAACAATGGCTTCGGTTGCTCTAATGCTCAACAGCGATTCGTTTACTCTCCCCGACACCTACAAGGCCTGCGTTTGTGTTAGAGAAAGTGATGCCTCCGAATGTTTTTCTTCGACTGAAGAGTTACAAATGTCGTCGAATGATGTCACTGTTTCTGAGTTATCTCCTCGCTAGAGAGGTGATGCAATCTGTAAATGTTTTTGATTATTCTCTTTAAACCTTTTTATGGGGGGGGGGGGGGGGGGGGGGGAGGGGGGAAATTAGGTTATTCATAGGTTTACATTCAGGTTTGATAGATAAATTAAGGAAATTAGCTTATTCATAGGTTTTCATTCAGGTTTGATTAATAAACTAAGAAACCCCCACAAGTTATTTGGTTTGAGGCGGTTGGAAGTTCAAACTCTTCCTTAAATACCATGTAGCATGGGTTGGTAGAGTGGACAACTGATTACGTGAATGGTTGAAACACGCGGTTAAAAGTTCAAATGAGGGAGAAACAGACTGATTTACGAACCCTCTAAAGAAACATGACGTTTACTAATTACAACTCCATGTTTATGTTACCGATCGGTATAATTTTTATAAATAATTTTCAATTACAGTAACCTGTTGTATGTATTGGTATTTCCTCTAGTTCGACGATTTTAAGCTTATTTCGAACACAAAGTACAACGATTTTCGAACAGACTTTAAATGTATCGAAGGTGCACTTGTGAACATCACACTTTCTGAACACCATATGTTATGTTGGCAGCGTGAGAAATCAATCACGTGCAGATTTAAAAGTACGGCGAATGATACAAGTTTTTGGAAATGAATTAATCGAAATGCGATGAAAAATTCATGGAATATGGAACACCACATTTTGCTTGTCTGCTCGGTCCGTGATAGTCGTTTTAAAAATCGGTACGTGAAGAAGTTTATAAATATACAAGAAGAAAGGGGAACGAAAAGAAAGAAAAAAGTGGGGGGGGGAGACATGAAAGGAGTAACAAACACCTTTGAAGATGTAAGCAAGAGCTTATAGATGTCACCAGTGCCTTGACTAGAGATGTTGATATGGGTAAACCTAGCCAGTTTAGACCAACCTTATTTAATACACACCCCATTTAAAATTATACTAGACCTTGATCCGCCCGACCGGGCCGGGTATTTATTTTCTGTTTTTAGTTTTTTTTTATATTAAATGATGAATTTGTAATATTTACACATAAATCCAGATTGAAAATTAATTTTTGCAGTTATAATAAAAATTAAAAGCTTAATAAAATATTATGATATAAAATTTAAATTTCTTAATTAAAATAATATAGAGGTGGGTCATATTTTTTTTCCAATTCCAAAATTTTAACATCCCAAATAAAATAAATTTATAAATATAAAAGTATAAATATATTTGGAACTATTATTTTCTATCAAAATAAATTTGTTAAAGAAAAATAATTTAGTGTTGTTGTTGTTTATTTCTAGAGCTTGATCCGTGACGGTATAAATATTTGCTTTCGTTTAAATTTTTTATTTGTACTAATGGTATATATATATATATATATATATGTAAATTAAAATGTATTACATAATTATTAATAGAACATTTTAAAAACATAACAATTTCATTTATTACGTGGAATAATTATATTTTGTGATTTTGACGTCTTTTTTTTTTTTGAAACACATTTCTATTAAAAAGGGGAATTAGTTGGGAGCTATAAAGTCATCACCAACCACTTGGAGTTCAGATACAATCAATGCATCCTTTGCCAAACTATCTGCAATGGAATTCCTTTCTCGGGGAATCCATGAGAAACATACAAATTCAAAAGCTGAAACAAAGAGAATATATCAGCCATCAAGATGAGGAGCTCTTTTGAGAGCGATTCCGTCCTCATTGCCTGCACAAGTTGCGATGAATCAGATTCAAAGCTCACTTTCTTCAAGCCAAGAGATGCACTAGTACGAACAGCCTCACGAAGAGCCAAGCCCTCCGCCACTAGGGGTGAGAGAACAGAGTGTCTTGGTGAGCTGAAAGAGCGACTACCGTCTGGTGTAAGAACAACCCAGCCCAATCCCGCATTGCGTGTAACTGAGGACCACGCAGCATCTGATCGTATAACAATAGTTCCTGGTGGAGCGGTGACCTGTTGTGGGGTTTTCTTGGTTCCGATTGCAGATTCTTTTTTCACTTCCAAGCTCCATTCTCGTGCAAGTGCAATAGCTGTGGATAGGGTTTCCTCCGGTGAGGCAGAGTGACCTTCAAAGACGAACTTGTTCCGGGCTTTCCAGATGTTCCAACAAACCCAAGGAACGAGAGCGCTCGATGTAACTCCTGCAGGTGGAAGGCAATTGATGGAGCAGAGCTCATCCCAGCTAGCCAATAAATCTAATGTTCCACTGACATCCAGGGTCGTCGCTAAAGGGGCAAGCTGCCAGACTTGTTGCGCAAACCTGCACTGGAATAATAGGTGAATAATAGATTCAGAGCTGCCACAGCGTTTACATCTCGGATCGGCAGGGACCTGTCGTTGTGCTAGCCTCTCTCCGACGGGAAGAGCTCCCTTAAGGGCTTTCCATGAAAAAATTTTAACCTTTGGTGCACAACTTAGGTTCCATACACTTGATTTCCACTTGGGGCCTTGGAGTTGCAGAAGTTCTCTGTTTTCAGCATCATCAACAGCAAAGAAGTAACCAGATTTCGTCGAATATTCTCCGGACTTAGTACCTAACCAGATTAGTTTATCCGGAGCCCCGGTCAAACTTGGATAGATACACATGATCTTATCTTCATACTCAGGGATGACATGTCGGATCTTCGGGATGTCCCATGCTCGAGTGACAGGGTCAATAAATTCAGAGACTGTGAGCTCCTTTTGCGATTCATTCGGCGGTCCCATTGGCAGGAGTTGGGAGGTTAAGCTGAGCCAAGGGTCCGACCAGACGTTCACTGATGTTCCATTCCCTATCGTCCAACCTAGGTTCTTTATAAGCAAGTCCCTCCCCAATAAAATGCTTCTCCATCCATGGGAGCAAGACGATGTTACGGAGACGGAGAGAACGTTGCTGTCAGAGCAATACTTCCCAAAGAGAGTCCTGGCTAATAGGCTATTTGGGTTCTGGAGAAGCCTCCATCCTATCTTCGCCAGTAGCGAGATATTGAAGTTTTGGAAATCTCGAAAGCCTAGCCCACCTATTGCCTTTGGTTTCGCCATGTGTTCCCAGGAGATCCATGCCATTTTTCTGGAGTTTTCATCGTTATCCCACCAGTACCTAGTCACCGCAGATTGAATCCGTTTACAGAGCGACACTGGGAGCATAAAAGAAGACATGGAATACGAGGGGATGGCCGAAAGGACACTTTGCAGAAGCACTAATTTCCCAGCAGCGGAGAGATATCTGTTTGATCGTCCTCGTGCTTTCTGCTTTATACGGTCGACAACGGATGAAAAAAGATCTCTTTTTCTCCGGCCGAAGTGTTCCGGTAAGCCTAGATATTTGCCATTTCCTCCCTCGTTCTCTATTTGCAGCTCGTTCTTGATCATCACTTTTAAGGACGCCGGAGTTTTACGGGAAAACGTGATGGCTGACTTTGCCTTGCTAATCGACTGGCCAGAAGCTTGCTCGTACTTACGTAAGATGGTCTGAAGAGATGCACAATTCTCCTTATCAGCTTGGAGGAAGAACATTGTATCGTCCGCGAAGAACAGGTGAGTTAGTCGGGGACTACCTCTAGCCACTCGAAGACCTTGGAGTGACCCTTCTTCTTGCGCTCGGTTACATAATCCCGAGAGAACTTCACTACACATTATAAATATGTAGGGAGAAAGGGGATCTCCTTGACGGATACCCCGGCTCGGTACTACCATCCCTCTAGGCAAGCCGTTAATGAGGAAGGAGTATGTAACTGATGTGATACACTGCATTATACATCTAACCACGTCTCGGTGGAATCCCAACCGAAGCAGCACTAGCGAGATAAACTCCCATTCGAGTCGGTCGTAAGCTTTACTCATGTCCGTCTTAACCGCCATTGCACATCTCTGCTCCGCCTTAGAGGTTTTGAGATAATGAAGGACCTCATGGGTGATCAATATATTATCGCCGATCGCACGTCCCGGGACAAAGGCGGATTGATTCTCAGAAATAAGCTTTTCCATCAGCGGTTGGAGTCGTCTTGTGAGAATCTTGGAGTAGATTTTGTAGTAGACATTGCAGAGGGCAATCGGCCTGTAATCGGATACTTTCTGCGGCAGGGAAATCTTCGGAATAAGACGTATATGCGTGTCATTAATCCCCTCCGGTAGTGATTCACCCGCAAAGAATCCTTGCACCTCACGCACTATATCCTGACTTATCTCCTCCCAATGGGTGTGGAAGAAACCCGCTGAGAACCCATCGGGCCCCGGTGCCTTATCCGCGTGAATCGAGAATGCAGCTTCCTTGATTTCTTTCTCTGTTGGAATGGCTGTGAGGGAGGTGTTTTCTGCATCCGAAACAATGGGGTGCAGGCCTTGTCTAACTACTTCTTCTCGGTCCCCTGGTTGTGATGAGAACATCGTCTGGAAATAATTCCCAATGACAGAGATGATCTCTTCTTCCTTATACACCATTTCACCATTTTCCTTTTCCAGGACCGAGAAGCCGTTTGCTCGTTTTCTACTCTTCGTAGTTGCATGGAAATAGCCGGTGTTTCGGTCTCCGAGCTTCAACCAAAGCAAGCGGCTCCTTTGCCTCCAATATTCTTCCTCTGCTAAATAAGCTGCATTGAGAGCTTCAGAGATGTTTTGGATTAGGGCTGTGTCATTAGCTGGACTAGATAACGCTTTGTTAAGTTCCCATTTCTTTTGCTCTATGACACGTTGGCTATTGCGGTGCTGAGTTTTATTCCATGCAGAGATAGCGCTCCGAGCAGAGGAGAGCTTCTCGCTGACAGTTTGGGCGTTGTCGGCACTCCAGGAGTTGGAGATGACCTTCTTTGCTTCCTCATTTTTGCATAGTCGTCTGTCATATCGGAAGAGGCCTCTCCTTCTACGTTTGCCTTTGTCAAAAAAGGATATGATAGGCATGTGATCCGAGCTTTCAAAACCGAGATACTCGCAGCGAGCAGTAGGGAAAGTCTCAGCCCATTGTGTGTTTGATACGGCTCTGTCAAGCCTACAGCGGACCAGGTGGTCTCCTCTTTGTCCTCTCCATGACAAGAAATCTCCCGAGTGCTGGAGGTCAAACAAATCAGCTTCTGAGAAAAAGGTGCGGAGATCGGAGAACGATCCTTCCGGTCTTTCAGGGCCACCATCCTTTTCCTCTCCACAAATCAGATCATTAAAGTCGCCGGTTACGAACCATGGGTCCTCGCGCCCGTTAGCTTTGGCTAACAAACTGTCCCATAAGAGATTCCTCTGGTTTCGATCAGTGCTAGCATGAACAAAGGAGGAGAAAAAACTTTTTCCTTCAAAAGATATGAGAGTATCAATTACATGAGAGTTTGAGTCTAAGATTTGAAGGTCTAGTTCCTGTTTCCAGAACAGACCCAAACCCCCCGCGCCATGTCCTGTCGGAGAGACTAGATAATGGCTATCATATCGCGTCAGTAGATGTTTGAGCTTCTTGCGCACCACGTCGTCGGGATTTTTGGACTCCATAATGAAGATAATATCTGGATCATACTTTTTAGATATATCTCCTAGCCGTCGAACTGTTCGGGGATTCCCCAACCCCTGACAGTTCCAGCTAACTATAGCTAAGGAGCGGGGAGGGGTGGAGTCCGAAAATCCACCCGGCGCTTAGTAGACCTCGGAATCATATTGATGATTGGAGCATTCTCTGATGCTGAATTCGAGCGGTCCTGTCTGTGTCCAGCTCTAGACGTCTCCCCTCTGTTGGTTTTGGTTGCTTTCGATGTCTTGCTCCTAATATTCACTTCTGAAGGAACTTTTCGTCGGATGGGAGAGGCTTTTGGATGAGCCACCTTCCTTCTACTTGGGCCAGTCTTAGGGGAGGCGGGTTTCCTGGAAGAGACCTTAGTACTCTTAGCAGCATTTTTACTTCCTAGGGGGCGACCTGGCTTTCTTTTGGGAGCTCTCTGTTCCAATTGTGCTTCCTCTGTATCACTATCACGCAAAACCGGACCCAACCGGAGGGTGGCTGGTACTCTCTCAGTGCTTTGGTGTAAAGGGGAAATCTCCCCTGTTACAGATTCTCGTTGAATTGGGCCTAGCCTCTGTACTGCTGGTAGTCTGTCATTACTTTGAGCACCTGGAGAATCCTCCATGTTCATGACTGCAGGGGATGGGCCCAAGCGGAGAGAGGTTGGTATCCGTTCACTTAGGCCGGAGTGATGTTCGTCAATCTCCCTTTCAGTGTTACGGGAGCCCTTACGAATAGGTAAGCTGCGGTGTTCAGCAGGAGATGTGCATAATTCAGGGATTTGTAGCTCCTCATTGTCATTGAGAGTTCGGCGGGCTATTCGTAGAGCAGTAGTTTCTAGCTGGCCGCTTTCTTCCGCTTGTCTCAATCGTTCAACTCTAGCCTCCCGTTCACTTGGTTCAGCACATTTTGTGTACTGTAACATAGCATTTCGCGCCTCTCCGCGAGCTTCTTCCAAGATCTCAGGTGGAAAGGAAGCAGGATACTTCTCTTTTTCCTGGGGAATCCCCCGTTCTTTTGATCTGGAGGTGATTTTTGCAGAGCTAGAAGTGCTGTCTCTAGTTCCTGTGGGATCACGGTGTACTTCGCGATAGTAGCTTCGTTTTGGTGGCCCTGGTAGTGGTCTATGATCTGTAGCCTCTCGATAGGAACGGTTAGAGGTTGCATATTCCCTTCGGGTGCGTTCTATAGCTTGGCTGGAGCGTCGGTGCGAGCTTCTTTCGTCCCAATTCTTGGAGGGGGGTTTGTACTCTCTGTGCTTAAGAGCTTTTGTGTGCTGCAGTACATGTTCCCGTCCGCTTACGGTGCTGTGATGAGAGGCGCCAATTTTGAAAGGTGCTTCCTTGCTATGCTCCCTTGCTCTGTTGTTTGGTTCCACTCTCACAGAAGCAAGTGACATTTCTCTACTCAGGTTAGCTTCATTCTCCCTCTGGGGGATGATCGAGCCTCTTTCTTCCTCCTGTGCTGCTTTAGCAGCTTTAGCTTCAGCCCTAGCCACTAGACATTCTTTAAGCTCATGGTCAAGTTTCAAGCATTTAGTGCAATGCTTGTCCAATCTTTCATACACCAGAGTTGCAGGCACCTCGTCTCCATTTGGAAATTCCACAACTGAGTGTTTGATTAGGGGTAATAGCCCGTCAACATGAACTCTCATTCGGGCTTGCAGAGCGGTGATATCAGCTTTCTCATAGATGCCAATGTCCTCACCAATAACTTTGATGATGGGTTCGGTCCAAAGATGGACTGGCAAACCTTGTACTTTGATCCAAAAAGGAATTAAGGAAGGGAATGTCGGGGCTATAGTGGGCTCCCAACGTTGAATTATGACCATCCATCTCGCATAATGGTATGGGCGCTGCTCCAGAACGGCTAGCAGATCCGACTCAAGTTCAAATTGGAACTGAAAGCGTCCATCTCCCAAGTCCGCTCCTATCGGTTTAAACTCTGTTTTCCAATGCTCAGTGAAGAAGGGAATAAGAGACCAGACTTTTTGGACCGATTTGTTTGTTACTCTCCCTATGAGGGTCAAGGAGTGCTTGCGGAGCAGTTCAGAGTTGTCAGGGAGGGGGGCTTTGACTCGAGCAGCGCGAGCCGGTTGCTGGATTCCGAGGTCAATTGCCTTCCCTTTTTCCGCAGAGGAGATACGTCGATGGGCCATTAGAGTAGGCAAGTGTAGCAGATTGCAGGATGAGAGTAGGGTTCAATGAACCGTATCAGGTAGTCTATTGCTTAGAGGAGACCCTTTGAGACCGACCTAGGGTTACAGGGTAGCTTTGCTTCCGGTGAAAGTGAGATGTATGTGCCTCTGTAGCTCGGTGATTGATTAGTTGATAGTGAAGAGGGATTTTAAGTGAAAAAGTTCCAGGAATCCCCAGAGACAAATTTCAAACAGTCTTAAAAGGTCTAGAGAGTACAGAGAAACCTCTGAATCTTCTCAAGAGTTGTGGTGATGCTACAGATTATGGAATGGTGAAGGTTAGATATCGTCATTCCTGTTCCTCGGAGTACATTCACGGCGATGACGGCGGGCCTATCGACCGGAGTCGTAGGCGGAACCCGGTGAGAAAGCGCCAAGAGCTGTCTTCGGACCGCTGTGTAATTCCCAAAGGGGGACTTTTTTGAATTGGCAGAGGGATATCAGAGTTCTGCGCCAATCAGAAGCGAGTAAACGAAGACAGATGGGAGGGTTGGGCAGTGGGACCACAGGTTAAGGACCTTTCTCGAGACTCGGGCCTGGGAGAGAAAGTTTTTTCTATTTCGAGATAATTATAACTAATTAGATTTATATTATGAAACCAAACCAATATTTATAACTAATTAGATTTATATTATGAAACCATTATACTAATAATATATGAATAAATTATTTTATATTTTATTTATATGTTATATAAATTGGTTATGATGTATGATTTTTATTTTATTATTTATACTAATAAATGTTAAAAAATATTTAATATGTTAAAACGAAGCATATTGGGAAATCTATTTTTGTAAAAATTTGATTAACAAAATCTATTATTTCAATTAAGAAAATGCATTAAATGCTTAAATCTATTATTTAAATTGAAAAAAAAAGACAAACATAATTAAATATAGGTTCAATAAAGACAACTACAATTAAGGAAAATGCATTTATAAATCAGAAAAGACAACTATAATTAAGGAAAATTAATTTATTACTTCAGTGGCATTCTAATGTAAATAACTTTAAAAATTTAGGGGCATTTTTAAGTGTACTTCTCTTTTAATAATATAGATAAGATCCATATAAGATTAGACCTATTAGGGCTACTCATTTAGAACCCATAAAATTTACATGTACTCATTTAAATTCACTTAGACCCATTTAAATCAGATTCTTTTTTTTATTAGTTATGTTTGTAAAATAATTTTACATAAATAATTTCCCTTTTAAACTTTATGAACTCGAAATAAATTATTTTTCAAAAACCGTAAAATCGAGTTTTCTCGTAAAAAATGCAATCGAGTTTTCCCACCAAAACCATAAAATCAAATTTTCCCGCCAAAAAGGCAAATTGAGTTTTTCTACCAAAATCATAACCATAAAATCGAGTTTCCCGCCAAAACCGTAAAATCGAGTTTTCCCGCCAAAAACAAAATCAAGTTTTCCCGCCAAAACCGTAAAATCGAGTTTTCCCGCCAAAAAGACAAATTGAGTTTTCCCGCCAAAATCGTAAAATCGAGTTTTCCTGCAAAAAAAAAGCAAATTGAGTTTTTCCGCCAAAACCGTAAAATAGAGTTTTCCCGCCAAAACCGTAAAATCAAGTTTTCTCGCAAAAAAAACCGTAAAATCGAGTTTTCCCGCCAAAACCGTAAAATCGAATTTTCACGCCAAAAAGGCAAATTGAGTTTTCCCGCCAAAACCGTAAAATCGAGTTTCCGCCAAAACCATAAAATCGAGTTTTCCCGCCAAAAACGCCATCGAGTTTTCCCGCCAAAAACGCAAACGAGTATATCACTCTTGATTTACTTTGAATACAACCGCCAAATTTTTTTTCGCCGAAACATTAAAATCAGAAATTTTCCGCATAAACCAAAAAATCAAATTTTATGTTAAATTACAACAAAAAACATAAACTGGTTAAACGGATCCCCATTTATTTTAGTAAAAACCCATTTAATAAATGGGTTTTAAACGGGTTACCCATTTTTTTAACGCTGATTTATTATGATATTACAATTATTATGAACATTATATAGATCATTCGACAACCGAAAACACTACATGTCTTATGAAGATCTACGCCTAACTGCATCATCTGAGCCGTTCTATGAAGATCCACGCCTGACCAGATTTACTTGCACCATGTTGAAGATCTCTTGTAATCCTTCATTCCATAATCGCATAGTTGACTGTAATCCTTCTTTCCATAATCTGCATAGTTGCCTAACAAATCGCGTTTTCTCCGGGACTTGAAACCTGGATTTGAGTAAATCTGCAATAAATTGTATAGTCTGAGAGTCGAACCCCAGACCTGGGTGTAGAAGCCTTTAGACCTTAACCATTAGGCTAAGGTGCTTCCACAAAGGGTTACCCATTTAATAAATGGGTTTTTAAACGGATTACCCATTTAAAATCCGACAAACTAAATGGGTTTAAACGGACATTTATTTCTTTTTAAACCCATTAAGAACCGTGCGTTTGAACCCATTTTAACATCACTTGCCTTACAAAGTTGGTGATGCAGTCATTGATGCAAAATTTCATCAGTCGTTAATACAGAAGATATGCGGAGTAGATGTACGGGAAAAGGGTCTTTTTCAACCCGAACAATTTCAGTCGTGCCAAATACTACCTAAACTATTGATCAGTGCTAAATACGACCCCAACTCAATTATAATTCAAAAATACTACCTAGACTTCTTAAAATGTGCCAAAATCTACCTGAACAACTAATCAGTGCTAAATACGACCCCAACTCAATTATAATTCAAAAATACTGCCTAACTTCTTAAAACGTGCCAAAATCTAAATTGACCGTAAAATAAGTTAGTCAACCGTTAAAAAAACAAAACAACTTCGTTTTGGTTTAATCTTTTTTTTAAAAGATATATGTTCATTATGGGATTCGAATCCGTGCATTGATACACTTTAAAAGAGACACTCTAATCACTGAACTAAAGTAAATTTTTGATATATACTTCTTCATATTCTCTAAACAAAACTTTGGTGATAATTGTTTCTTATTTTTATGAATACATTAACATATTTTTTTAACTACCATATATTTAATATACTTATATTATACTAAAATATAAATATAATAAAATATTTTAAATTGCACAAATTAAATATAATTAAAATTTTGAAACTATTTATAAAGTTTTCTTATATAAATTATTGTAATTTTAAAATTTATTATATTACTCCATTACTACAAATATATTATATTAATTTGTAAAAATAAAAAATTACCATTCAAATATTTAAAATTACAATAATTTATATAAGAAAAATTATAAATAGTTTCAAAATTTTAAGTATATTTAATTTTGTATCATTTCAAATATTTTATTATTTATATTTAGTATAATATAAGTGTATTAAAGATATGATAATTATAAATTTTTTTAATATATTTATAGAAATGAGAAAAAATTATCACCAAAATTTTATTTGGAGAAGATGAAGAAATATAGTAGTATATATACTTTCGAATTCGTAATAACATATCAAACATTTACTTTAGTTCAGTAGTTAGTGTCTATTTTAAAGTTTATCAATGCACGAATTCGAATCCTAGAATGAATATGTTTTTTTTAAAAAGGATTAAACCAAAACGTCGTCGTTTTGTTTTCTAACGGTTGACTATCTTATATTACGGTTAATGTAGATTTTGGCACGTTTTAAAAAGTTTAGATAGTATTTTGGATTATAATTGTGTTGAGGTCGTATTTGGCACTGATCAATTGTCAGGTAGTATTTGGCACGATCGTAATTGTTCGGATTGAAAAAGGCCTTTTTCCCGTAGATGTACCATGTGGATTGCAAGAAAACGAATTGGCAAAGGACAAACAGGTGGTTTGTGTCTTTACGTAATCTCTGACATAGGTGATATCAGACAGTGTTCCAAGAAACATGCGGAATGGTAGGATTAAATCCAGGTTTGGAATGGTAGGATTATTTAATAATTTAAAAAATGTATGCCAAGACATATACATTTACAAAAATATAAATCAATTTTTTATTTTTATAAAAGTATGTAAATAAACAGAAAAATAAATACATGAAATTATCCTTTTTCAAACACTCTTTCCATTTATTAGTTTGAGATAATTTTTATAATATTAATTTGTAATCAGTTAAATAATAAATTATATAATTATTTATTAAAGATATCAAAACTTTAATCAATCTTATTAAATGGTTTACTAAAGCTAAAGTTTAGCCTAAAATCATGGAAAATATGAAAAATAATCAAATTCATTTTCAAATAATAATAATATAGATTTTATAGGTAATATTTTTAAAAAAAATATCTAACGAGAATACAAATAATAAAATTATTGGTGTGATTTCTGTGTTTGACTTTAATTTTATTCTCTATGCTTGACTTTAACTGAAAAACAAGATATTAAAAATTATTGATGTGATTTCAGTTAGATTCATTTTTTTTTTCAAATCCTGACCGAAAGTTTTTGGGTCACAGGATAGTTCGACCGGTTCAAATCTGGTTTAATATATTTTAATCATTTAATTTTAAAATGATATTAGTAAAATAATACAAAATGTAAATAGAAACAAATTTTACACATAAAATATTATAATATAAACTAATTTTATGTTCATATGATTGTTTAAAGATTTTTGATAGTTTTGTGTTTTTATCATTTTATTAATTTTGAAATCAAATTTGGCTAAGTGGTCAAACCAGTTATTGGACCCTATTTTATATAACTGGTTCATGATCAAATCCGGTTCAACTATCGGATAGGTCTAGTTTTAAAAACACTGTTAGAGAGGGCTGGGCAAAAAATCCGAATTCGAAAAACTGAACTAAATCCGACCCGAAAAAGTAGCACTGAACCCGAACCAAAACTTATTAAATATCTGGACGGGTTCAAAATTTTGGTATTTATAGAACTGAAACCAAACACGACCCGAACCAAAATATTTTGGGTACCCGAATGTATCCTAAATAGATATATATATATTAGTTATTTTTAGATTTAATGTATATTAAAAATATCCAAAATATATAAGATACCTTTTATTTTTCCAAAATACTTGAAAATATATACAAATAATCAAAAAGTAAATGTCCAAAATAGTTAAACTATACTCAAAACACCAAAAATACTTAAGCAATCTATTGATTCTTTATCCAAATGTTCAAACCAAACTAATTTATACGTTGAGTTTAGATATTTTAACATTTCTTATTCAAATTTATTTATAATATATTATTTCATTTATAGATTTTGAGAAATTTAAAGTATATAATGAATTTTAAAATTTTAAAAATAATTTAAGTGGGTTATCCGAACCCGAAAAGATCAGAACCGAATCCGAACCAAAATTTAGAAATATCTCAATTGGATTAAAATATTTGACCCCGAAAACCAGAAACCTGAATGATCCGAACCGAATCCAAACAGATATCCGAATGTCCACCCCTAGTTAGAATTAAACACAGAGAATAATTACAGTTTTCTATTATTTGTTTTTGTTTTTCATATATAAAAAGGAGAAAAAACAAACAAAAGAAAAACAACATTTTAGAGGTTCAAACCCGAGTTCTTACAGACAAAGGAATAGTAACGTTTCGTGTACCATCAGTCCACGTGAAGCTACCAAAGAAGTAAACCGCCATGTTACTCTTATAACTCGTCGTTACCCTAACTTTGAACCCAAGTATCTTCTTGCTCGAATTGAACACAAGAGTTTCCGGTTCAACAGCAATCTTTACACCTCGCGGAGGCTCGATCACAGCTCTATAAACCGAATCCACAGGTCCAACATTAGTCACCGTTCTCGAGACGGTCACTTCATCTTTGAGGTCAGGAATCGTGATGGCTGGATAGTTAACGTCGAGAATAGAAGGTAACGGAGACGGGCATTTAGTATTTTTCCCGGTGAGTAAAGTTATTGATGTCTCGTTGTAGCCAATGGCGCAGAAATAGTAGATGTAATCGTCGAGGTTCATGTCGTAAACTAGTCCTGGATCTCTGGCTCTTTCCGGGTTTATTAGTCCTGCACCGTAGTCAAATGGATCTGCCAGCTTCCTTGGTATTGTTTCCGAAAAGATTGGTTGCCCAGATGGATCAGTCTTCCACGCTGTAACAACAATAACAACGAAAGAATTAGTCTAGACATCTCCTAGTCATTCAAAAAAAGAAAGGGTCCATTACAAGAACCTGTAGTCATGATAGCTGATTTTAAAGCGGCAGGAGACCAGTCAGGGTGTAAAGCTTTCAATAGTACGACGATTCCGGCAACAAGAGGGGTGGACATGGATGTTCCTTGATTTAGGGAGAATCCTGTTGTACTTCCGTCTGCAAGGTCAGCTGATAAAATCAACACACCGGGGGCTACAATATCAGGCTGCATCATTTAATTTAGAATCCTGTCAGTAACAAAAATTAATCTTTTGAAACGCAAAAATTAGAAAGGAGAAAGAAAGAAAGAAAGAAAAAAAAAACCTTGAGAATGGCTGGATCGGTTGGATTAGGCCCTCTACCCGAGAATCCTGCAACTACAGTTGATTTTGGACGTCCCACGAACGTTTTACCTCTACTTAATTTAACCGTTGGCGAGCTGGAGAGACAGAGAGAAAGGCGCAGTAATTAAGTAAATGATCAGTCTTTATTAACATATATACATATCGACCGTGCATGCGTGATAAAAATAAAAATAAAATACCTTGTGGAGCGGATGTATTGTAGAATCTTGATTCCGACTTCGTAGTCCACGAGGACGCCTGGCCAATTAAGAAAAACGTCAGTCATATAATCCGAACTTCGTGCAATGATGGTACCAACGCCAGCGAGGGTGGTCACAGTAGACGCCATAGTCGTAGCATCTTCCAAAAACGTTAGGGAAATTTGTCCTTCTCGATAAGAAGAGTCGGTTTGCCAGTCTTCTACGTAAATTAATTCACCAGATACTTCCCCACGATTATACAAAGCTTGACCCTGATACAGACAAGTAGTAAGTTTCCAAGACCACACACTATACGTTAAAAAAAAAACAATTTTACGTACATGTATGGTTAGGTTATTGCCAAGAGTAATGTCTACATAATAGGTACGGTCAATGGAACTTGCACCAACAGAGAACATCCAGGGAGCTAAACCAGTCGTAGTGGAAGCTCTTGGGCCGGAATTACTAGAACCAAGAACAACAGGTATGCCCTTCAACACCGCGTGGAACGAACCAAGCTCAATATCTTCCCCAGGAGTGGTATATGTATGGTAAGGAGGCCCAGCTGGGGCAATTGATATCGATAATACATCAATGCCATCATTGATGGCATCATCGATTGCCATGGTACAATCTGAAATGTGAGTACCCGTACGCTCTGAATCGAAGATAACCTTGTATACAGCTATACGTGCCTTTGGAGCAGCGCCTCTCATGAGTCCACGTGCAAGACCCATATATGACGCGTTAGGAACGAATGCGCCGGCTGCAATTGAAGCGCATAGCGTTCCGTGTGATAAATAACCTCTAGGGGACAGAAACTCATCCTTGCCGATATTGTCCCCACTGTTCTCAGTATAGCGATTTGTGTAGTACCTTGCTCCTACTAACTTCTTGTTGCAATCCTTTGCTGGGTCAAAATTTTCTCCGGCTACACACTTCCCCTTCCAATGTTTCGGTATCGGTCCAAGCCCTTCGTCGCTAAAACCCGCCGACTCCGGCCATATTCCTGAGTCGAGAATACCAACCACAAGTTCACTTCCCATGTCGCTGTCATGGAGAATTCCATTGGGCATATTCGGAGCAACTCCCAAATAGTCGAAAGCCCTAGTGGTCTGCATCGTATGCTTTCGGTTTGATGCCACACTGAAAACATCAGGACGGTCTGGATAATGACATGAAGCCAAACCCATCAAGAAAGAAAAAACAAGAAAATGTGTCAGAAGATGAGTGCAAGTCTTTTTCACAAGAGCTCTTAGCAGGGAGATTGAGATTTTGGGAGCTATAAACATTTACTAAAATATTTTACATAATTTTGGGGCATGTTTTTTTATATAACCTTCAAAAATTTAGGGACCAAAACCAATGTTTGAAAAAAGAAAAAAACAATGTTTTACTAGGTTGTTTATATCCAACCATGGCTCTTAATTAGAACTCATAACTAAGTTGTTTTTTTGTCATAAATCACAAAGACAAACCTTTAAGTTTCTTAGCTTGTGACGATGTAAGTCTGGCTGCAAACCCTGAAAACCCATGGCGATAGTTGTAGACGATGGACTCTCTAGCAGCTTCCGCGCTTCATGTAAGAAAAAACAAACAATAAAAACCATCAGCTACAAATACCATGAGACATTTAGTGATCATCATCATCAAGAACCCGGTTTATATCATATACCTATCAAAAACCGATTCCAACATCTTGTGGTGCGATGCTATGACCAACTCAGGATCATCATGTTGCTTCGCGCCTAAATGCACTACATAAACCTACCTCAATCCCAAAAAAAAAATTAAAAGTTTCATCAGTCACAATTTAACAAACTCATAGCGTAGCCAAGAACAAACAAACAAAAAAAACATTAAACAAACCTTTGGCTTCTCAGTGCTGCATTCTTGAGCAAAGACGCAATCTAGAAGAAACAAGAATCCAATGATGAGAAATGCTTTCGAACTTCCCTTCACAAACCCCATTTTCTTGGCCATGGGTTTGTTTTTCTCTGGGAAGAGCTGCTTTTCTCGTATTGGGATATTTTTTATTTAATCTGTGCATTTGATGCTTATATAGTCTTCAAAAAGACAGTTACAGAACAACAAACAGACATGAATAGCTACAGTCCAACAAAAAAAATTAAACGAACAAACTACAAAACCAATGCGGGTAATGTCCAATCAACACATATCTATTTTCTACATAGACAGTTTTAACAGTTCTACATTTATTTTCTTTATTTGGCTGTTACTGAAAACATATCTCTCCACAAATCTGATCTCTCTCGTCTCGGTTATTGTAAATTTTCACAACCAAAATAGAGAATCTAATATAAACATGCAGAGATAAATTTTTTTTTAAAAAAAGATAACGAAGTAATAAGATTATACTGATATAGTGATATGATAAAAAATTAGTGTTTCTCAGTGCTTCTTCCATTTCGTTAATTAACTAATGTATTCCTATATATATATATTTTATTTAACTTATGACTATAATTTTTATCAAAAAAAAAAAAAAAAACTTATGACTATAGTTGATTACCGCATCCGTTCGTTCAGCTGGATGATGCATTCAAATTCAGCATTTGGAACAAGCATACATATATATCTCTTTTTGTAAAACAAAACATAATATTTCTTTAATTTTTATGAACATTTACACTATTTTTAATTTAACTAACATATATATGAAACTAATCAATAAAATGTTAAACTTTAGTTTGAAATCAGACGATACATTGATCAAAAGCTTGAAAATATTTGCCTGAAGGAAGCATCTTATTATTATAGAAATCCCAAAGAAATATAAGAAAATCAAACTGTTTTTTCTTAAAAATAATATTTCTGTTTAGAAATAATTAAATGTTCCAAAAGTATTGTTTCAGAAAAAAATATATTACGTTTTCTGTATTTTTACTAGTTAATAATAATAAATTTTAAAAACTTAATTATCTCTACTGAATTTAAGTGGTTTAAAATTACAATAAATAGTTAATCATTATATTTATAACTACAATTTCATATAATTTTGATATATGAAAATACTACAATATAGTGATGGTATGCGGTCAAATATATCACATTTGACCTATATTACCACAAATTAATATTTTTATTTTAAAAATTTGATTCGTAAAACCCACAAAAAAATAATACCATTATCCATCCCCTTGAAATTTGCGAATAACCAATAAGATTTCCTGATCATTTTAATTACATTAATGGTTTTTAAATTATATTTTTGAAAATAAATAAATCATATATCTATAATTAAACCTGTAAAACTACTGTCTTTTTATTTTTTTAGAAAAATATGAATTGATAGATGATATCGGTAGTTTTGATTTAGTCTATCCATGCATATATATAAAATAAATTCAACCCATATCAATAGTTGAACTTTTATAAATCATTTGATCACATATGATTGAATAAAATGTACGTTCTTAAGAAAAACATTTACGTTCTTATTAATTTTACATATTACTTATTGTCTGTATTAATAGTGAAATGTAATTATACCTATTTGATCGATAATATTTAAGGTAAATAGAATTATTCATAAGATCAATTAAATTTTTGAGTAATATTAACATTAAAATAAATATTATCTACATTAAAATTTTAAAATGACATTTTGTGTACTTAAAAAGTGTTAAAATGGCGCTTTAAAATATAGAAAAATACTATTAATTTTTAATTAACATCTTTAATAATTAATGTAAAATTTATTTCCGTGAAGAACTTTTTTATTAGTAACTGGGTTACAGCAATTTACAGGTAAAAGTTATCGATGAAACGTGTCCTCACAGAAACAGGGATTGTGACATTGTGTAGTCCTCCATCACTCCAAGTCAAACTCCCAAAGAAAAAGCCAGTGTTCACTTTGTACGAGCCGGATGACACGCTCACCGTAAACGCAGCCTTGCTGGTTCCTTTGTTAAACACTAGCTTCTCCGGTGAAACCTTTACGATGAATCCACCAGGAGCCTCGATCACGGGCGTGTAAACCGAGTCAACAGGTCCAACGTTGGTCACGGTTCGGGTCACTGTGACGCTTCCCTTGAGGTCTGGAATGGTAATAGACGGCACGTTGATATCAAGAATCGATGAACTCGAGCTAGGACACTTGGTAGTGGCGTTTCCGGTTAGAGCAGAAACTCTCTTGTCCGAGTAGAGAGCTGCGGAACATAAGTAATGTACGTAATCATTCATGTCCATGTCGTAAACAAGACCCGGATCCGTGGCTTTCTCCATGTTCACAAGACCCGCACCGTAGTCAAATGCATCGGCTAACTTTGGTGTATCTCCATCTGCAGTTAGAGGCTCACCGTGTGGATCGGTACTACTGGCTGAAACATGGAGACTATTTGGTCAGCTGGTGAAGTTCTTTATAATAGAGAAAACATATCTTTAAAGAAACATATAAACCAAACCAAACCTGTTGTGACAATAGCTGACTTGATTGCAGCAGGAGACCAAGTAGGATGTGAAATCTTGAGGAGTGCTACGATTCCTGCAATAACAGGAGTTGCCATTGATGTCCCCGAGTAGGCAAGCTCACTAGTATCTTTGTCTGTCGGTATTCTGGGTGTTAGTAAGGTCAAACCAGGTGCTGCTATATCCGGCTGCATTACAGAGAGTTATGACGGTTAAAAACAGACCCGGTCCGCCAGATAACGAATGTTACGTAACATTCACCTATGACCTCCAAAATATTAATGGTCTAAATATGTATAATATCATTTGACCCCAAAATGATTAAGAAAAATTTTGTTTAGTAATTTTTTCAAGTAAATAAATCTTAAGGCCGGCCGTGGTTAAAAGTCTAGAACTTAGTGATCAAGAACTAGAGATGAATGTATCAAAACCTTAAGAATGGCAGGTGAAAATGAACTAGGCCCTCTCGAAGATGAGTCTCCAACGGTACTTGCTACACTTTCACCAATTACTGCCTTGTATGGGCTTATCTTAATCTTTGGTGAGCTGCAAAACAAAACAAAAAAAACAACAAGATCAGATTCTCCAACATATGTAAGAAGATGAGTCTCTTATAAGACAACCTCGTAGTTTCCATGTGGAAAAATATGTCGGAACCCATAAAGATATCCAAGTAGACACACGGAAAGGTTGCAGGACAATCAAAACGACTACTAGGGTTTCTCACATATATTACACCCACGGCACCATTCCTCTGAAGAATGTCTGGCCCAGGCGCCGCGGTATCTCCTTGGAAGTACATCACAACTTTGCCCTTCACTGTAGAAACACTAGAATGATCATCACTAAATATCACATCAGTGAAGCCAACTTCTGGTCCTGTGTACAAACTCTGACCCTGGAAAAAAACAAGTCAACCAAAACGACGGTTAGCCGTTAATCACAAGCTTTGCCTCGTTATATATATATATATATATACACACACATACCATGAACGTTTGATTGTTGTCGAGTGTGACAAGTGCGGATAAAGAGCGGTCAAGGGTGGTCGCAGCGACAGTTAATATCCACGGAGAAATGTTAATAACCGAAGCAGCGACTGGTCCTCCATTACCAGCTGGAGAAACAACAGTGATGCCTTTGTTCACAGCGTGTAACGCTGGAATCGCGATGTCAACTTCAACCTCAAGATCTCTGACCTTTCTTAAGCCACCGATGGAAACCGACAAAACATCAACACCGTCGTGAATGGCTTCATCAAAAGCTTTCCAGACATCAGCAACCGAGCACATCCCTCCTTGCACGTCCCAACATGCTTTGTACATGGCTATATGCGCCTTGGGAGCAGCACCCCTCATGGTTAACCCAGATGAGAGGCCTGGGAAAGCCAAGTTGGACAAGGTAGAGCCAGCTACCGTCGAGGAAACTTGCGTCCCGTGGCCGTTATGATCTCTAGGAGATAGATGTTCTACGCTACTGGTGATTCTTGTTTCGAGATCAGCGTTGAGACCATCCATGTAGTACTTAGCTCCAATAAGCTTCTTGTTGCAATCTTCGGCTTTGAACTTGTCCCCGGACACGCATTGTCCTTTCCATTGTTTTGGTGTCGGTCCATATCCACTGTCATCGAAGACCCCTGATTCGGACCATATCCCTGCTCCACATAATCTCGAGATTGTTATCACTATGCTGAGATAATTAAGTTAACATATTGATACAGAGAGATTGATAGCATACCAGAGTCAATAACGCCAATAACAGCACCACTGCCCATGTTGGACCCTTGTACAAGACCTTTACCCGAAGATGGAGTTGAAAAGAGGCCTAAGTAATCCCATGTCCGTGTTGTTTGCATCACAAGTTTTCGGTTTATCACAAGAGTAATAACTTCAGGATGATCTAAGTAGACAGAGATACAGATAATATGGTTTAAATAAAAACACATGTAGTGTTTTGAATACGAAAAAAAAAAGTAAATAAGAGAATGAATACTTTTCAGTCTCTCTGCCTGGTCAGGTCTGAGCTTGGCTGCAAAGCCAGAAAATCCATATTGATAGTTATAGATCAATGACTTTTTGGCTGCTTCTTCGCTGTAACATAATATTCAAAGAAAGAAATATATATTATATAACCAACCTCAGAAGCTAATTAAGTTATAAACACCATGCAACGAATCTTTTTACCTTTTTCTAAGAACCGATTTCAAGATTTCAAGATGCGATTGAGCCACCAAGTTAGGATCATCGTGTTTCGTAGCACCCAAGTAAACGATATAAACCTATTTTTTTCATCAGAAGATTAACGAACACATAAGATGTATACTTCAAACAATATTTTTTTTTCCCGTATCTAGAACACTTTACCGGGGTAAAGGGGACGAAAGGCTCCACCGGTTCCGGGGGTGGCTCTACTCTAGCGGGATCAGGTGGCTGTAAGTGAGAACACGTAAGCAAATAACGAACATATAACAATCTTTGTTTCTTTCCATATGTAAGAAAAAACAATTAGACTACATACGCCTCCTCCTCCTCCTCCTCCTCCTCCTCCTCCTACATTCCAGCTAAAGTCGGGTTCTCCGCGCTCCGTATCCTCTGGAGCGTCGGCGCCAACTGATGTCAGAACATTTGTGTTTGCAAGAAAAGCAAATGCTATCGCAACAAAACACAATCTCAAAGGAAGAAACATTTTCAGAGGTTGTTGTTCTTCGAACTCTCCCCTGCAAATGTTACTTTTCTTTTTGTTATTCAGACCGAACCTGGTTTGAGAAACATCCTCCTAAGCCCTTTTTCCTTTTTATAATTAGACACATCTCTAACGTCTTCTAAATTTGATTAACCAACTTTGTGTTTCCAAAAACTTGCAAGGTAACCAAACCAACCAATACAACATATATTGTTTTGTGTATGTTGCAGAAAATAAATGTTGCAACTACTAACAGCAAAAATAAACAAAGCATGAAAGATGGTTGTCATTGTAATGGTTATGCACAAGCTATAATTAGAATCTAAGTGTGACAACTGTGGTTACAAAAATTATAAAAAGATCTCTCTTGATGAGATGAAAATTGTTGTTTATGGATAACAATGGCATCTAGTTAAATTGTGGTGATTGATGATGGTAGGTAGATAGTTATGTCTATTATATATTTATCAAAAGATATTACAAAGTTTCTACAAGAAAAATAGTAGAAATTATTACATTCAAGGTCACTTTCTCAAAATAAATAACATTCTAAGTCACATTAAACTACTCAGACACTTTCTCACACCTTTTCTTGTTCTTTACACAGCTGTCCACATATAAAATTTCCTTATTACCCTTCTTCTTTCTATCATATATCTAGAAAGTATAATTTGACTTAAGCTTCGTCTTCATCATTTATTTCCAGATTTACTTTTTTCTTCGGTTTGGATTTTCTCCATATAATTGAAGAAAACTTTGTAATTGATTTTTGTTTAAGCAAGAAAATTTGAAAAGACTGTTTTTTTTGAGAAGTCGGAAACAAGAAGTTCAAGCGGTCCGGAGAAGATTCAAAGTTCAGAACGTGAAGCTGATTTGCTTTTGAAATAATAATACTCAGTGGACATGAGCTCGGCTGCAAGTACGTACCAAGATATCTGTCAATTTTTTTTTCTGAATTTTTCTATCTACCTTTCAATTCTTAATTTATTTCTATTGTGTGTAAAAACAGGTAGATATGCCGATGAAGAATCTAGGATAAATATAAAAGATAATCACTGGTTTGGCTGTTGCTAAAAAAAATTGGTTCGGCTAACGGTAGTAATTCTCGAACTCAAGAACAGATGCTTCACTTCCGGTGTTTGCGGCTAACGGCTTCGGTGTGGACGGTGTCGTTGGTGGTGGTGCACGGCTCCGGTTCAGTTTCATTGACTGATATTTAACACAGCACTCCGGTGGTGCAAGAAAATCTCTTATATCAGTAAACAATTCAATTTAATGGTTGATTGGTTTTGTGCTTGTCTATCTCGATTATATCATGAGATTGCTTGTTTTGTGGCAGGTGTTATGAGACTAGCTTAGAAGTTTCATGGAATTGGAATCTTCTTAAAGTCAAAGAAGAAGGCAAGAAATCTAAGTTCGGCTTAGGAACGGCTTATTCTAAACTCGGTTCCCACATATTGGAAGACACTAAAATCCCTTCCAAGAGCAATGAGTTAGTAATTGAGCTTCTTTTGTGGTGTGAGCCTGCATTTTGACAGGTTTCATCGAGGATTTAAAGGTGTGATCTTTTTTCTTTGTTTGACTCACCTTGTATTTTTTCTTTCCTATGCTTTGTTTGTTGTTACTCAACTTGTTTTCACAGTTACAGCAGAGAAAATACAGTTACAATAGAGAAAATGTCAAATTCAACTTGTTTTGGATTTCTCAAATTATTTATGCATTATAACTTTTGGCCGTTTCAGGCTATCATTCAGAGTAACTTTGGTTAAGAATATTGTGTATCAACAGTTTTATATTTCTGTATTACATGACTTTCTCCCATTTTCAGTTTTCAATTTATGTACATCACAAGTATCCACATGTACGCATTCTTTGTATCCACATGTGTCTGTACTCCGTAGATATCCGCTGTCCACATGTACACGTACATATCCGTTGTCCACATGTACACGTACATATCCGCTGTCCACATCTAAATTTGTGACAAATATCCACTTTAACTAGGTTTTAACTGTCATTTTTCTCATTCTTGGAGAAAAGTATCATCCTAGAAAAAGGAAAATTTGTATCACATGTACAGGAATATGCAATATCCACATGTACACTCTTTATAATATACCTAGATGACGAATAATGCATTTAAGAATTTGTGTATAAGAGCAGATGATTCATCAATGATATTGTGTGTGAAGTTTTTGAAACTTTTTCTTATGAATTAATAAAACTTGTTTACTGGACAAAAAAGAAAAAACTCTAAACCATCACATTTTATCCGAATAAAACTCCATCCAAAACATGTAGATATAAGAATTTTGTCTGTCTCAAAATGTTAGTGTACACGTGGATAGCACCTCATAGAGGTTAACATAAAAATTCAGTAGTCATTTGGTGTACATGTGTACAACATAGCTTCATGAAAATAATATGGAACTACACTAAATCTTCACCAACATCCTTACCCCTTCCTGCCAAGAGAAAATTTTCAATAATCAGAAACAATTAATCTACAAAAAAAGAGAGACAAAAGTACCCAAGTTCCAAACTGTTACTCACATAAAACATAAAACGAGCAAGAATGCAAGATGCTGGAAAACCCTTGAGTAACCTTTATTAACCTTGGCTCAAATCCACCGTCTCGTTGCTATCAGTAGGCCACTGCACTAATTGGACAACGGCAACGAAAGGAGGAGGTTTATTGTTATGCAAACAAAGATCAGCAGATTTAAAGAAAATCTGAATTGGAACTCACTTTAAGGTTTGGCTGCTTGTTATGGGAGAGACGCCACACTTCTTTTTGTCGTTCATGGTAGAATTAGTCGGAGCCATGGCGTATGACATCAATTCGTCCGAGGCTCGGAGCCATGGCTTATGGTCAAAAAAAATGGAGGAAGTAAAAAGATACAAGAAGATAAAGAAAGTAAAAAGCAATTTTATATTTGTGTGGTTGTAATTAAAAGAAAGAGTTAAACTTTGACTTGTGAATTTTGAAATCCTGGCAATAAAAATAGACACGGCAATAAATCAAAATTGGTTTGATTTGTTATGTATTATAATAAGCTGAGGGTTTGGTTGTCTTTTTCTCACACAAAAGTACTTTAGAAGCATAAAGTGACTGATTATGTTATAATAACTCCAAATGTGACCTGCAATGTAAATCACTCAAAATAGTAAACGGCATAATTACAGAACTAATCAAACTGCTTATATTATTGCTCAAAATGTTTCAGTCAGTGATACTCCTAAGACAAACAAAGCCTTACGTGCATTGCTTACTTTACTAGGTTGTATACATTCTGAGAGACTTGCGAGATAGATCAATATATTATGAGACCGTCGAAAAGGTCACATATCACAATATTCTCCCAAAAGTTCTCTCTTACACCATCAACGAAGCACATAACATAAGACACATTACGACATAATACATGAGAAATTCACACAGGTTTACATGTAGTGTTGTTTTTAAAACAAGAAGTAGGAGGAACTGAGGACGGACTTGTGATCTTTACCCAGATGACGACCACGGAGGCACTCCAGATCCATTATCTGAGAATGATCCACATAGAGATTCACCTGAGAAAAAAAATCAAGAAACAAATAAAGAAGCGTAAACATATAGACAGAAAGTGAGAAATGACAGAGAGGGGAATGAGTGGTAGGTACATTTGGACCGTAACGTTTGATGAACCACTCAGCTAACTTGGCATCAGATGCTTCAAACATAGTCTTCTCTACTCCCAAACGTCCTATGACTTTAGCGATTATGTCCGCTCGGATAGAATCCGCGTATTTGCATACATCATCTGCATCAATCATAATGGTGTCTGCCCCTGCTTCTAAACACCTTTCAGCTTTTCTTATCAAGAGATCAACGTCCTCAACAAACTCTGAAAAAAACAATATTGTCTTAGTAACCATGTAAATTATCAAAGAAAGAACACCGTGAACGTGTTTCTTACCGCTTGATCGAGGCTCAGGAACGACATAGGAACCAAACGCCCTGTTCCTCCTTCCAGGAATATCAGACTTGTTGAACTTCACAGCAAAGATTGGTTTGGCTCTAAGACCACCGTTCTTGATCATACGTACATATCGCAGAAGAGTGTCCTCTGGAATCTCAAGTAAATTTGCATTCAGCTCAATAGTGTCGAACCCTAACTGCTTACACTCCTGCAATAAGGACATAAAAAAAATTAAAATTGTATTATAGAAGTCATAGACAGAGACATTTTTAGGTTAAATTTTTTTTTTTAGAAAATATCAATGGACTATGCGACCTATCTATAATAATTCTTTAAAATTTGAAGGCCAAAACAAATGTTTCACCAGACTATGCTAGGGTCATCTTCCAAGATAGCTTTACTTACCTCTACATACTCTTTGAAAGCTGAAGGGCCACCACTACGAAGAACATGTTCAGCCCAATCACCAGTACTAACATAAACATCGTGCTCATGAGCCATATCAATGGCTTGCTTGATGAATGACTTTGGAATCAAACTGTTGGAGCCTCCCGAGAACTTTAACCCGTCAACAAACTGCCCCATGGATTCAAATATTTCCTAACCGCACGATCAAACCGTATGAGCATGATCAGTAACTCGTGAACACTTTCTAAGGATTTTTTTTTTTTTCATAGAAATGATACCTGAAGAACGTTCTGGCTGAGAACGGAGTAACGAGGACCTCGCATCTCCGTTACACCGTAACGGCGTGGCTTCTCCGGACGGTCTTCGTTCTCCTCGAAGCTCTTCCATCTGTAATGACCCGCCATGTTCTCTGTTCACTTCGACGATTCACCGGCCGAATTTCGTTCGTTCTCGAAAACATTTAAAAGGAAAATGAAGCAGTCGAAAGAAGAATGGAGCTGCTTCTAGAGAAGTGCCACGTCATCACCGCAAGAACCAGTTGCGCTTTATTCGTTCGACACGTGGTTAGCTTTGTCTGAAGCCTGTTTGATTTGGGCCTTTCAGCCCATCTTAATTTAATTTATTGGGTCGGAAAACGCAAATTCTGGGATAAGTGAGCGTTTCAAACCGCAAAAGTTCTCTTAAAAAAAAAGAAATTATCTCTGAAAACAAAAGACTTAATATTTTGTAGTAATTTACGGAGATGTGCTAGTTGCTTTTTTTTCAACACTGCAATAAATCTTCTTTTCCGTAGAATTTAAATAGTTTGGAATTTGAATCCCAAATTTAGGTGTAAAGAAACCCTTAAACCTTAACTATTAGGTTATGATACTTTCACAAAATGTTATTTTAACTTTAACATAAGATATTTGTGGTTGACTTATTTATTAATTTAAGTTATATGCATACTTAACTACATATAAAATTCATATAAACTCATTAATGATTTGGCAATTTGGCAATTTGGCAATTTGGCAGGGTCAAATGAAAAAGAAAAGAAAGAGTGCCGTCTGAAGCAAGCGAGCAGATCATAAACAGAGAAGTTAGTTGTTCACCATGATTGTTCATCGCATATTCCTCAAATTATAACAAACCCTTTTCTCGTTAGGTTGGCAAAAAAAACTTTTATAAAAGACAACAATATTTGTGATGTTATTATTAAGCAACGTCATATGATACTGGAATTTGCAAAAAAAAAAAAAAAATTGGCAAATCTCTCAAATGACTCTATTTTATGATTTTCAGCGAAAGAATCCCTATGAGCAAAATAACCAAAAAAGTTTCAGTAAAATAAAAAATATTTTATTCTTACTTTATAGATATCTAAATATATAATTATTTAAATAAATAAAAATAGTATTACCATTGTTGAATAATATGTTTTGAATTCAATTGTTTTAAAGAAATTTCCATTTGTTTTCAAATTTCTGTTTCCAATTTTATTTCAAAGTCAGAAAATTCTTAGTAAAACTATTTTTTATTTTTTTTTTGTTTTTAAGTTTTTACTATTTACTTATTTTAATAAATTCTAAACTGTACTCCAAAATTACATCACTCAAATCTAAATTCTAAATCCTTTAACCTTTGAAAGCTATATTAATTTATGATTAAGAAAAAACTTTTATAGAATCAATCTTAGATAATTTTTCATAAATAAGTTTTTCGACAATTTCTCATAAATAATTATGAAATTAATAAACAAAAAAAGTTATATCTATACGTGGATAATTCAGTGCACATAATACAGAGTCTATAATGAACTTCTGATAATTTAATATTTAAAACCTCCCACAAATTGCAAAAAACATATTCTTGCATATTTCATCCTACTGAGATCAACTAAGCTTTGTTTAAAGATTGGAATCATGACTGAATAAGTAATTACTAATTACTCATTAGTCTTCTCTTATCTCTCATGGTGGTGGTGACTAATCTTTGAAAATAATTAAATAAAATAAATAAATAGAGAGAGAAAGGCACCAACCCATTTACATAAATAAAAATAAAAGGCTTCTCATCTCTTTCAGTTTCGACATTCCCCAGGATCTCTTTCCACTTTTTTGTCTCCAACCAGAAAAACCTTAACGACCCTTTCTTCACCGTGAAACAGAGCACAAGATAGACGCTAGACTCTCTGTCTTGATCTCTCTCTAAATCATCTGCTTCAATTCCCATAAGTAAGTTGACTCCATGTTATATTTCTTCTGTAGTTACGGTTACAATTTCCAGAAACGGAAAGATGATTATTTTTTGATAATTGACTCTGTTTCTTACATAAACATGATGATCGTTTCTCATCCTCTATGTTTCTTAATTGTTTTGTTGGTAGATCAATGGAAACTGGTGCAGCAGTTACGGGTCAAGAACTCAGACCCGGGTTTCAACAATCCGTTAATCCTGATGGCTACGTGACAATCGATGTCGAAAGTTTCTCTCATGTTATCCACCAAGACTTCTCTTCTTCGAGTCCCAGAGTTACAGTACGCTCTTTATTTTTATTGTATTTAGCCTTTTAATTTTAATATTTTTTTGAGAAAGGGCCTGGGTAATTTATATTAATTTCTCTTTCGAAGTAGTTCTAGTGAAACTCAATTATTGAGTATTTTTCGTATTTTATTATGATTTAATTGAATTATTGAATAAAATTGATTCTTTTTTCTCAAGCTGCAGAGAAGTGTTTCCAGGAAAGAGTCTCCAAGAAGCAACAACGAGAGGAAACTCCATTCTAATGCAAATGGTAATGACAAAGAGACCTCATTCCCTCAATCTCCACTTAGAGGTAAAAATCTTCGAATTCAATAATTTACTTAATATATATGTAGCATTTTCTTGATAAAGGTACTATACATCACATTCTTGATACATCATTTCCTTTAATACATGATCCATCGATTAGTTTTCATATAAAGTTGGCACTAAACGAACGTTTCATTACACGTATATGGACAAATGCATTTTTCTACAGCTCAATGTCATTTTGTTTCTTTCTTGATTCTTTGGTTACCATCTGCTAAAAGTATATTACTTAATAGTATCAAATGGACCTAGCAGATTATTGTAATATATTGTGTCGTTTAGGGCTATCTGTGACTTGCGGGAGTTTTGGGATGGAAACAAATGTATCTTGGCCTTTCGATAAATACAACTCGATTTATATTGTTTTGTGTGGTTCGATATTTTCCTGGGAAATGTCAATTTTTCTGAAATACTTTTGGATACTTTTATAAATTTTAATCTAATGCAAAAGGTTCGGTTTGCCTAATCTAACATAAAGTTTAATAGTAATCCACTGGTTATTTTCCTCTTTAAGGTATAAAATTACAAAATGTTAGGTGGGATAACGTGACCAACCCATGCGTTTTCGGCTGTAGACCGTAACTAAGTTTGATCTTTACATTTTTTTTTTAAAGTTCACCACTTGTCCTTTTTGTTTAAAAACATTTTTGGTACATCTTACTAACTTTTTCTGCAACAAAAAGCATAACTGATACGATCAATTAATAGGAAACACCCTACTGTCTCGGTTTCTCAATTTGAATATTTGTATGCGTTATTCTGAAAAAAAAAGTAAATATTTGTATGCGTTAGCTTTATGCAGACCACAACACAAACCGTAGCTTTATTTTTAAAGTTTTTATTCTCCTGCGCCGCATGCTCACGCATACTATTATTAAGCTCGGCATACAATGAATACGTTATGATTCAGTTTATTTGGTTTTGTCAAATAAAGAAAAAAAAGAACCATCGTTCATTGTTATTAATTAAAGCTTGTCGTATGGCATTTGATGAGTTGTAGGGTCATGCACGCCGGAAAAGGCCGGCACTGTGGGGCCCATAGATCATCTAAGCACGGTCACGACTGCAGCCACCGCTGTTTCAGCCTCACCGCTTCATCAGATCACCGTTACTACGACTGCAGCCACCGCCGGAAATATGATCTCCAAGCAAAATAGAGAAAGAAGATTTGGGTTTGCAAGGAAGTCGAGTTTTAAACGTTCTCGCACTTCTTGGATGCTTGATCCGAAAAAAATCCTCATCTTCTTTGCAACTTTGTAAGTAATTTATCACTTCCTTTGTCAATATAATTTATTTATTTTATATATTAAAAAGATATATTAATCTATAGAATACCAAATGTATAACTCAAATTGCATAGTATTTTAGGTTTGATATTTTTTTTCTTTTAAATTTAATACATAAATATACTAAAATTATGAGTAGTGTACGGCATCAGCGTGCTACTGAAAATCGAAGTATCTATCACAAATTATTAAGTAAAGTTGTTTTTGACGAATATATGTATATTGACGGAATGTTCAATCTTTGTGACAGGTCAAGCATGGGATCAATCTTGTTAATCATATTCACTCTCTCGATCAGCAGGTCTAATCCGGGAGATATGCCCTAGACTAATAGTAACAAGACATGAAGAGGATAGAGCCCGACTTCAGTTTGTGGATATAGAACATGCCACATTCTCACCGACCTAGGAGATGAATCAGAAGAACATTACAGAGCGTAAGGCTGCGATAATAATTATTTTGTATATTATTTTTATTAGTAAAAATGCAAAAAGAAACAGAAAGAGAGATAAAGTGGGAAATGGGCACGCACGAGATCATATAAGACAAGAGTTTATGACTGTTGTGACAGAGACAGAGAATCTTCTCTTCTGTTACTTTTAATTCCTGTTCTCTGTTTTTTCGTATTCACTTGGTCTAATTTATGTTTTTCATTTTGGTGTACTTCTTTATATACATATATATCAACTTTCCATTGGAGTTTAAAATTTTTCTTTCCGTTATTACTTTTTGAAAAATAATTCAAACTTTAGGTATATATGGACCATCTTACCAGAGAACCTACACAAGCGTGGATCATTTATATGTCACCACATGCTATTCACCTAAAGCTACTACCATATTTAGATATCTTCAAGTATTTGGATCATAAAGTAAAGTAACATCTCCCTTTCATAAACTAAAATGCAAGAATACAACACATTTTGAATTGTGTTGATATAACCAAAGTTGAAACGTGGTTTTAAAAAAGTTTGATGTTGAAATGTCGCCAAACAAGTCCAAAACACCTACACAAGTTGTGACGTGGTTTTGGAGTATGAAATGGGGTATATTAATACACTCAAAGCTACTTAATTAGTTATTTCCTATAATACTTGTTTCAGTTGTTTTAACTGTGATTGTATCATTGGCCAAACCAGACCTAAATTTTGTTGACGAACCAAACTTCTCAAACTACATTAGTACTAATATGGATATCTAAGCATTTACTGTTTCATCATGTTAGATAAGATATGTATGTATTACATAACGCTGAATGTCAAGGTAGTGGCTAAAATAAAATATTGAGTAATACAACATGATATATAACTTTAACAAACAAAATCTACTAATAATAGGAATCCCAAACAATGTTGAAAAATTATGAATTTTTATAGAAATTTTATTTTTTTGTTAAAAGTTGTGTCTTTTCGTTATTTGTTTAAATATTTGTATATTAGTTAGTATTTAAATTGAAAACATGTAATTATTTAAATGAAAAGTTGTGACTATTCATATATGTATCATTTCAAAATAACTACTTTAAATTGAAAATATATGACTATTTAAATTGAAAATTGCAACTATTCATATAATTATCATTTTAAAATAACTACATTTAAATTAAAAAATTTGTGACTATTCATAAATATAGAAAGTTGCATCTCTTAATTTTTTGTACAAATATTTATGTATTTTCATTTTTATTATGCTTTTATCTATTTATTAATATTTCATAAATATTTGTAAATTTTTTATATCTAAAAATCAGTGTATTAAATGAAAAATTAAATCTCTTGATTTTTATAAATGAAAATTTCATCTCCTATATGGTTTACATGAAAAACCCTAACATTGTTGAAAAGTTGTGTATTTTTGAATAAATTTTATTTCTTGTTAAAATTTATATATTTTCATTATATATAAAGGTGTGTTTTTTTTATTGTTTGTTTCAAGAGTTGTGTATAAGTTAGTATTTAAATTTTATACAAATATGTTTGTTTTCAAATTTGCATATTACACATATCTAATGATTTTGTATATTACACATATCTAATGATTTCAAATTTGCATATTACAAATATGTTTGTTTTCAAATTTGCATATTACACATATCTAATGATTTTGTAATACTAACTAAATCAAATTAGTTTACGAGGCGTTCGTACTTCTTCGTTGACGACATAATAATCGATGTATTTTTATTTAAAAAGATTTTAATCTTTCAAAAGAGATTTTTCTATTTATTATAAAGTTATATAATTTAAATTTTAGAGTAATTTACTTAATTTAATAAAAGATGTGAAAATGTTTTGGTATGAAAACATATAATTATTTATACAGTATTTTCACTCTATATCCAAATTTTTTTGTGAAATGTCATAAGACTTTTTTGGAGTGTTGTAAAAATTTCTTAAACTGTATTTAAACGTCACTACCGTATCCACTGGATTGTTTCGAAGCAATTTTGAGAGATTTTGGAGTTATTTAAATGCATAACTGCACATAATTTTTAGAATTTTCAGAGTTTTATGAACTTGATGTGATCATCATTACCCTGCCCACATGTACATTTTAAGCAAATTTGGGAGATTTTGAATTTTTTGAAATGTATAATTGCACAAAATATTCAGAATTTTATCTATTGATTGAGAACTAGCTATTGTGATATTGAGCTCATCTTTTCAGAAACAGTAAACATTTTGATTAACTTTCTAATGCCACCAGTTTGAGGACAATCGGATCCTTAGTCAAAAGTTTTGATAATTTTACTGAAGAGTGGTCGTTTGACGAAAAGGAAACTTAATATCCTAAACCATCTGTGAACATTGCACAAAAGGTTGTGGAATGTCAGCAGACATCCTTGGAATGTCAGCAGACTTTTTTGGAATGTCATAAGACTTCCTTGGAATGTCCTGAGACGTTCCTAAACTATATTTAAACGTCATTACCCTATCCACTGGTTTGTTTCGAGCAATTGTGGGAGATCTTGGAGTTATTTAAATACATAATTATAAAAAAATTTCAGAAAGTTCAAAAATTTCAGAGTTTTATAAACTTAACAAGTGATGATAGTTTTACTGAAGAGTGTTCGTTTAACGCACGAAGAAGAAACTTAATATCGTAAGACATCTGTGGACATTGCACATAAGGTTGTTGAATATCACCATACTTCTTTGGAATGTCATAAGATTTCTTTGGAATGTCATAAGACTTCTTTGGAATGTCATAAGACTTCCTTGGAATGTCATAAGATTTCCTTGGAATGTCATAAGATTTCCTTGGAATGTCCTGAGACGTTTCTAAACTGTATTTGAACGTCATTACTGTATCCACTGGTTTATTTCGAACAATTTAGGGAGATTTTAGAGTTATTAAAATACATAACTGCACAAAGCTTTCAGAATTTTCAGGGCTTAATGAACTTTTTGTGATCGTCATTACCCTGCCCACTGATACGTTTTAAGCAACTTTGGAAGATTTTGAGTTTTTTTGTGATGTATAATTGCACATAATCTTCAAAATTTTATCTATTGATAGAGAACTATCTATGGTGAAATTGATCTCATCTTTTCAGAAACGGTAGAGATTTTGATTAGCTTTCCAATGCCACCAGTTTGAGGTCAATCGGGGTTCTTAGTCAAAAGTTTTGATAATTTTACTGAATAGTGGTCGTTTGACGCACGAAGAGGAAACTTAAGATCCTAAGCCATTTGTGGACATTGCACATATGGTTGTGGAATGTAAGCAGACATCCTTAGAATATCATAAGACTTCCTTGGAATGTCCTCAGATGTTATTAAACTGTATTTGAATGTCATTACCCTATTTTGGTTTGTTTCGAGCAACTTTGAGAGATTTTGAAGTTATTTAAATTCATAACTGCACAAAAATTTAAGAATTTCCAGAAATTTCAAAGTTTTATGAACTTAACAATGCCACCAGGTTGAGGTCAATCGGGGTCCTTAGTCAAAAGTTATGATAGTTTTACTAAAGAGTGGTCGTTTGACGCACGAAAAAAGAAATTTAATATCTTAAGACATTTGTGGACATTGCACATAAGGTTGTGGAATGTCACCAGACTTCTTTGGAATGTCACCAGACTTCTTTGGAATGTCACCAGACTTCTTTGGAATGTCATAAGACTTCCTTGGAATGTCATAAGACTTCCTTGAAATGTCCAGAGACGTTCCTAAATTATATTTGAATGTCATTACTGTATCCGCTGGTTTGTTTCGAACAATTTTGGGAGATTTTAGAGTTATTTAAATACATAACTGCACAAAAATTTCAGAATTTTGAGAAATTTCAGGGTTTTATGGACTTTATGTGATCGTCATTACCCTGTCCACTGTTACGTTTTAAAAAATTCTGGGAGATTTTGAGTTTTTTTGTAATGTATAATTGCACATAATCTTCAAAATTTTATCTATTGATAGAGAACTAACTATGGTGAAATTGATCTCATCTTTTAAGAAACAGTAGATATTTTGATTAGCTTTCCAATGCCACCAGTTTGAGGTCACCCGGGGTTCTTAGTCAAAAGTTTTGATAATTTTACTGAATAGTGGTCGTTTGACGCACGAAGAGGAAACTTAATATCTTAAGCCATATGTGGACAATGCACATATGGTTGTGGAATGTAAGCAGACATCCTTGGAATGTCATAAGACTTTTTTGGAATGTCATAAGACTTCCTTGGAATGTCCAGAGACGTTCTTAAACTGTATTTGAACGTCATTACTGTATCCACTCGTTTATTTCGAACAGTTTTGGGAGATTTTGGAGATTGTTAAATACATAATGTCCAAAATTTTCAGAATTTTCAGAAATTTCAAAGTTTTATGAAATTTATGTGATCGTCATTAACCTGTCCACTGGTACGTTTTAAGCAACTTTGGGACATTTTTAGTTTTTTTTTGTAATATATAATTGAACATAATCTTCAAAATTTTATCTATTGATAAAGAACTAGATATGGTGAAATTAAGCTCATCTTTTCAGAAACGGTAGAGATTTTGATTAGCTTTCCAATGCCACCAATTTGAGGTCAATCGGGATTTTTAGTCAAAAATTTTGATAATTTTACTGAAGAGTGTTCGTTTGACGCACGAAGAAGAAATTTAATATCCTAAGCCATCTGGGGACATTGCACATAAGGTTGTGGAAAGTCAACAAACATCTTTGGAATGTCATAAGACTTCTTTGGAATATTATAAGACTTTCTTGGAATGTCCTCAAATGTTCTTAAACTGTATTTGAATGTCATTACCCTATTTTGGTTTGTTTGGAGCAACTTTGGGAGATTTTGAAGTTATTTAAATTCATAACTGCACAAAACTTTAAGAATTTTCAGAAATTTCAGAGTTTTATGAACTTAACAATGCCACCAGCTTGAAGTCAATCGGGGTCCTTAGTCAAAAGTTATGATAGTTTTACTTGCACATAAGATTGTGGAATGTCACCAAACATCATTGGAATGTCATAAGACTTCTTTGGAATGTAATAAGACTTCATTGGAATGTCATAAGACTTCCTTAGAATGTCCTGAGACGTTCCTAAAATGTACTTGAACGTTATTACTGTATCGACTGGTTTGTTTCGAACGATTTTGGGAGATTTTAAAGCTATTTAAATACATAACTGCACAAAATTTTCAGAGTTTTCAAAAATTTCAAAGTTTTATGAACTTTATGTGATTGTCATTACCCTGCCCACTGGTACGTATTAAGCAACTTAGGGATATTTAGAGTTTTTTGTAATGTATAATTGCACATAATCTTCTAATGCCACCAGTTTGAGGTCAATCGGGTCCACAGTCAAGAATTATAATAATTTTACTGAAAAGTGATCATTTGACACACAAAGAAGAAACTTAATATCCTAAGACATATGTGGACAATGTACATAAGGTTGTGGAATGTCACCATGCATCTTTGGAATGTCATTTGACTTCCTTGGAATGTCATAAGACTTCTTTGAAATGTCCTGAGACGTTCTTAAACTGTATTTGAACGTCATTAATGTATCCACTAGTTAGTTTCGAACAATTTTGGGAGATTTTGGAGTTATATAAAAACATAACTGCACAAAATTTTCAGAATTTTCAGAAATTTTTGAGTTTTATGAACTTAACAATGCCACCTGTTTGAGGTCAATCGGGGTCCTTAGTCAAGAGTTATGATAGTTTTACTGAAGAGTGGTCGTTTAACGCACGAATAAGAAATTTAATATATTAAAACATATGTGGACATTGCACATAATGTTGTGGAATGTCACGAGACATCTTTGGAATGTCATAAGACTTCTTTGGAATGTCATAAGACTTCCTTGGAATGTCGATAGACGTTCCTAAATTATATTTGAACATCATTACTGTATCCACTAGTTTGTTTCGAACAATTTTGGGAGATTTTGGAGTTATTTAAATGCATAACTGCACAAAATTTTCAAATTTTTTAGAAATTTCAGGGTTTTATGAACTTTATGTGATCGTCATTATCCTGCCCACTGGTATGTTTTTAGCAACTTTGGGAGATTTTGAATTTTTTTATAATATATAATTGCACATAATCTTCAAAATTTTATCTATTGATAGAGAAATTGTGCTCATCTTTTCAGAAACGGTAGAGATTTTTATTATCTTTCCAATGCCACCAGTTTGAGGTCAACCGGGGTTCTTAGTCAAAAGTTTTGATAATTTTATTGAAGAGTATTCGTTTGACGCACGAAGAGGAAACTTAATATCATAAGCCATCTGTGGATATTGCACATAAGGTTGTGGAATGTAAGCAGTCATCTTTGGAATTTCATAAGACTTCTTTGGAATGTCATTAGACGCTCTTAAATTGTATTTAAACTTCATTACCCTATTTTGGTTTTTTCGAGCAATTTTGGGAGATTTAGGAGTTATTCATAACTGCACAAAACTTTCAGAAATTTCATAAGACTTCTTTGGAATGTCATAAGAATTTCTTGGAATGTCATAAGACTTCTTTGGAATGTCATAAGACTTCCTTGGAATGTCCTGAGACGTTCCTAAAATGTATTTGAACTTTTTTAGTGTATCCATTATTTGTTTTGGAGAATTTTGAGAGATTTTGGAGTTATTTAAATACATAAATGCACAAAATTTTCAGAAATTTTCAAAAATTTCAGAGTTTTATGAACTTTATGTGATCAACATTACCGTGCCCACTGGTACGTTTTAAGCAACTTAGGGAGATTTTGAGTTTTTTATAGAATGTATAATTGCACATAATCTTCAAATTTTTTATCTATTGATATAGAACTAGATAGTGGTGAAATTGACCTCATCTTTTCATAAACGGCAGAGATTTTGATTAGCTTTCCAATGCCACCAGTTTGAGGTCAATCGGGGTTCTTAGTCAAAAGTTTTGATAGTTTTACTGAAAAGTAGTCGTTTGACGCACAAAGAGAAAACTTAATAGCCTAAGACGTTTTTGGATATTGCACATAAGGCTGTGGAATATCAGCAAACATCTTTGTAATGTCATAAGACTTCTTTGGAATGTCATATGAGTTCCTTGGAATATTCTGAAACGTTCCTAAACTGTATTTAAACGTCATTACCCTATCCGCTGGTTTGTTTCGAGCAATTTTGGGAGATTTTGGAGTTATTTAAATGCATAACTACACAGAATCTTAAGAATTTTATCTATTGATAGAAAACAAGCTATGGTGATTTTGAGCTCATCTTTTCACAAACGATAGAAATTTTGATTATCTTAAAAATGCCACCAGTTTGAGGTCAATCGGGTTATTAGTCAAGAGTTATAATATATTTATTGAAAAGTGGTCGTTTGACGCACGAAGAAGAAACTTAATATCCTAAGACATATGTGGACAATGCACATAAGGTTGTGGAATGTAAACAGACATCCTTGGTTTGTCATAAGACTTCTTTGGAATGTCATAAGACTTCTTTGAAATGTCATGAAACGTCCCTAAACTGTATTTAAACGTCATTACCCTATTTTGGTTTGTTTCGAGCAATTTTAGGAGATTTTGGAGTTACTTAAATTCATAACTGCACAAAACTTTCAGAAATTTCATAAGACTTCTTTGGAATGTCCTGAGACGTTCTTAAACTATATTTGAACGTCATTACTGTATCCACTCGTTTATTTCGAAAAATTTTGGGAGATTTTGGAGTTGTTTAAATGCATAACTGCATAAAATTTTCAGAATTTTCAGAAATTTCAGGGCTTTATGAAATTTATGTGATCGTCATTAACCTGCCTACTGGTACGTTTTAAGCAACTTTGGGACATTTTGAGTTTTTTTGTAATGTATAATTGAACATAATCTTCAAAATTTTATCTATTGATAAAGAACTAGCTATGGTGAAATTGAGCTCATATTTTCAGAAACGGTAGAGATTTTGATTAGCTTTCCAATGCCACCAATTTGAGGTCAATCGGGATTTTCAGTCAAAAGTTTTGATAATTTTACTGAAGAGTGGTCGTTTGACGCACGAAGAGGAAACTTAATATCCTATGCCATCTGTGGACATTGCACATAAGGTTGTGGAAAGTCAACAGATATCTTTGGAATGTCATAAGACTTCTTTGGAATATTATAAGACTTCCTTGGAATGTCCTCAAATGTTCTTAAACTGTACTTGAATGTCATTACCCTATTTTGGTTTGTTTGAAGTAACTTTGGGAGATTTTGAAGTTATTTAAATTCATAACTGCACAAGACTTTTAGAATTTTCAAAAATTTCAGAGTTTTATGAACTTAACAATGCCACCAGCTTGAAGTCAATCGGGGTCATTAGTCAAAAGTTATGATAGTTTTACTTGCACATAAGATTGTGGAATGTCACCAAACATCCTTGGAATGTCATAAGACTTCTTTGGAATGTAATAAGACTTCTTTGGAATGTCATAAGACTTCCTTAGAATGTCCTGAGACGTTCCTAAAATGTATTTGAACGTCATTACTGTATCGACTGGTTTGTTTCGAACGATTTTGGGAGATTTTAAAACTATTCAAATACATAACTGCACAAAATTTTCAGAGTTTTCAAAAATTTCAGAATTTTATGAACTTTATGTGATTGTCATTACCCTGCCCACTGGTACGTATTAAGCAACTTAGGGATATTTAGAGTTTTTTTGTAATGTATAATTGCACATAATCTTCTAATGCCACCAGTTTGAGGTCAATCGGGTCCATGGTCAGGAGTTATAATAATTTTACTGAAAAGTGGTCATTTGACACACAAAGAAGAAACTTAATATCCTAAGACATATGTGGACAATGTACATAAGGTTGTGGAATGTCACCATACATTTTTGGAATGTCATTTGACTTCCTTGGAATGTCATAAGACTTCTTTGAAATGTCCTGAGACGTTCCTAAACTGTATTTGAACGTCATTACTGTATCCACTGGTTAGTTTCGAACAATTTTGGGAGATTTTGGAGTTATTTAAAAACATAACTGCCACAAAATTTTCAGAATTTTCAGGAATTTTGAGTTTACGAACTTAACAATGCCACCAGTTTGAGGTCAATCGGGGTCCTTAGTCAAGAGTTATGATAGTTTTACTGATGAGTGGTCGTTTAACGCACGAAGAAGAAATTTAATATATTAAAACATATGTGGACATTGCACATAAGGTTGTGGAATGTCACCAAAAATCCTTGGAATGTCATAAGACTTCTTTGGAATGTCATAGACTTCCTTGGAATGTCCATAGACGTTCCTAAATTATATTTGAACATCATTACTGTATCCACTAGTTTGTTTCAAACAATTTTGGGAGATTTCAGAGTTATTTAAATACATAACTGCACAAAATTTTTAAAATTTTTAGAAATTTCAAGGTTTTATGAACTTTATGTGATCGTCATTACCCTGCCCACTGGTATGTTTTTAGCAACTTTGGGAGATTTTGAAATTTTTTGTAATATTTAATTGCACATAATCTTCAAAATTTTATCTATTGATAGAGAACTAGCTATAGTGAAATTGTGCTCATCTTTTCAGAAACGATAGAGATTTTTATTAGCTTTCCAATGCCACCAGTTTGAGGTCAACCGGGGTTCTTAGTCAAAAGTTTTGATAATTTTATTGAAGAGTATTCGTTTGATGCACGAAGAGGAAACTTAATATCATAAGCCATCTGTGGATATTGCACCCAAGGTTGTGGAATATAAGCAGACATCCTTGGAATACCATAAGACTTCTTTGGAATATCATAAGACTTCCTTGGAATGTCATGAGACGTTCTTAAATTGTATTTAAACTTCATTACCATGTTTTGGTTTTTTCGAGCAATTTTGGGAGATTTTGGATTTATTCATAACTGCACAAAACTTTCAGAAATTTCATAAGACTTCTTTGGAATGTCATAAGACTTTTTTGGAATGTCATAAGACTTCTTTGGAATGTCATAAGACTTCCTTGGAATGTCCTGAGACGTTCCAAAAATGTATTTGAACTTCTTTACTGTATCCATTAGTTTTGTTTTGAATAATTTTGGGAGATTTTGGAGTTATTTAAATACATAACTGCACAAAATTTTCAGAATTTTTCAAAAATTTCGGAATTTTATGAACTTTATGTGATCATCATTACCGTGCCCACTGGTATGTTTTAAGCAACTTTGGGAGATTTTGAGTTTTTTATGGAATGTATAATTGCACATAATCTTCAAATTTTTTATCTATTGATCTAGAACTAGATAGCGGTGAAATTGACCTCATCTTTTCATAAATGGCAGAGATTTTGATTAGCTTTCCAATGCCACCAGTTTGAGGTCAATCGTGGTTCTTAGTCAAAAGTTTTGATAGTTTTACTGAAAAGTGGTCGTTTGACGCACAAAGAGGAAACTTAATAGCCTAAGACATTTTTGGACATTGCACATAAGGCTGTGGAATGTCATCAGACATCTTTGGAATGTCATATGAGTTCCTTGGAATATTCTGAGACGTTCCTAAACTGTATTTAAACGTAATTATCCTATCCGCTAGTTTGTTTCGAGCAATTTTGGGAGATTTTGGAGTTATTTAAATGCATAACTACACAGAATCTTAAGAATTTTATCTATTGATAGAAAACAAGCTATGGTGATTTTGAGCTCATCTTTTCACAAACGATAGAGATTTTAATTATCTTAACAATGCCACCAGTTTGAGGTCAATCGGGTTCTTAGTCAAGAGTTATAATAATTTTACTGAAAAGTGGTCGTTTGACGCACGAAGAAGAAACTTAATATCCTAAGACATATGTGGACAATGCACATAAGGTTGTGGAATGTAAACAGACATCCTTGGAATGTCATAAGACTTCTTTGGAATGTCATAAGACTTCCTTGGAATGTCATGAAACGTCCCTAAACTGTATTTAAACGTCATTACCCTATTTTGGTTTGTTTCGAGTAATTTTAGGAGATTTCGGAGTTATTTAAATTCATAACTGCACAAAACTTACACATTTTCATAAGATTTCTTTGGAATGTCATAAGACTTCTTTGGAATGTCATAAGACTTCTTTGGAATGTCCTCAGACGTTCTTAAACTATATTTGAACGTCATTACTGTATCCACTCGTTTATTTCGAAAAATTTTGGGAGATTTTGGTGTTGTTTAAATACATAACTGCATAAAATTTTCAGAATTTTCAGAAATTTCAGACTTTTATGAAATTTATGTGATCGTCATTAACCTGCCCACTGGTACGTTTTGAGCAACTTTGGGACATTTTGAGGTTTTTTGTAATGTATAATTGAACATAATCTTCAAAATTTTATCTATTGATAAAGAACTAGCTATGGTGAAATTGAGCTCATCTTTTCAGAAACGGTAGAGATTTTGATTAGCTTTCCAATGCCACCAATTTGAGGTCAATCGGGATTTTTAGTCAAAAGTTTTGATAATTTTACTGAAGAGTGGTCGTTTGACGCACGAAGAGGAAACTTAATATCCTAAGCCATCTGTGGACATTGCACATAAGGTTGTGGAAAGTCAACAGACGTCCTTGGAATGTCATAAGACTTCTTTGGAATATTATAAGACTTCCTAGAAATGTCCTCAAATGTTCTTAAACTGTATTTGAATGTCATTACCCTATTTTGGTTTGTTTGGAGCAATTTTGGAAGATTTTGAAGTTATTTAAATTCATAACTGCACAAAACTTTAAGAATTTTCAGAAATTTCAGAGTTTTATGAACTTAACAATGCCACCAGTTTGAAGTCAATCGGGGTCCTTAGTCAAAAGTTATGATAGTTTTACTTGCACATAAGATTGTGGAATGTCACCAAACATCATTGGAATGTCATAAGACTTATTTGGAATGTAATAATACTTCTTTGGAATGTCATAAAACTTCCTTAGAATGTCCTGAGACGTTCCTAAAATGTATTTGAACGTCATTACTGTATCGACTGGTTGTTTCGAACGATTTTGGGAGATTTTAAAGCTATTTAAATACATAACTGCACAAAATTTTCAGAGTTTTCAGAAATTTCAGAGTTTTATGAACTTTATGTGATTGTCATTACCCTGCCCACTGGTACGTATTAAGCAACTTAGGGATATTTAGAGTTTTTTTGTAATGTATAATTGCACATAATCTTCTAATGCCACCAGTTTGAGGTCAATCGGGTCCATAGTCAAGAGTTATAATAATTTTACTGAAAAGTGGTCATTTGACACACAAAGAAGAAACTTAATATCCTAAGACATATAATGTCACCATACATCTTTGGAATGTCATTTGACTTCCTTGGAATGTCATAAGACTTCTTTGAAATGTCATGAGACGTTCCTAAACTGTATTTGAACGTCATTACTGTATCCACTGGTTAGTTTCGAACAATTTTGGGAGATTTTGGAGTTATTTAAAAACATAACTGCACAAAATTTTCAGAATTTTCAAGAATTTTTGAGTTTTACGAACTTAACAATGCCACCAGTTTGAAGTCAATCGGGGTCCTTAGTCAAGAGTTATGATAGTTTTACTGAAGAGTGGTCGTTTAACGCACGAAGAAGAAATTTAATATATTAAAACATATGTGAACATTGCACATAAGGTTGTGGAATGTCACCAAACATCCTTGGAATGTCATAAGACTTCTTTGGAATGTCATAAGACTTCCTTGGAATGTCCATAGACGTTCCTAAATTATATTTGAACATCATTACTGTATCCACTAGTTTGTTTCGAACAATTTTGGGAGATTTTGGAGTTATTTAAATACATAACTGCACAAAATTTTCAAAATTTTTAGAAATTTCAAGGTTTTATGAACTTTATGAGATCGTCATTACCCTGCCCACTGGTATGTTTTTAGCAACTTTAGGCGATTTTGAATTTTTTTGTAATATATAATTGCACATAATCTTCAAAATTTTATCTATTGATAGAGAACTAGCTATAGTGAAATTGTGCTCATTTTTCAGAAACAGTAGAGATTTTTATTAGCTTTCCAATGCCACCAGTTTGAGGTCAACCGGGTTCTTAGTCAAAAGTTTTGATAATTTTATTGAAGAGTATACGTTTAACGCACGAAGAGGAAACTTAATATCATAAGCCATCTGTGGATATTGCACCTAAGGTTGTGGAATGTAAGCACACATCATTGGAATGTAAGCAGACATCCTTGGAATGTCATAAGACTTCTTTGGAATGTCATAAGACTTCCTTGGAATGTCATGAGACGTTCTTAAATTGTATTTAAACTTCATTACCCTATTTTGGTTTTTTTCGAGCAATTTTGGGAGATTTTGGAGTTATTCATAACTGCACAAAACTTTCAGAAATTTCATAAGACTTCTTTGGAATGTCATAAGACTTCTTTGGAATGTCATAAGACTTCCTTGGAATGTCATAAGACTTCCTTGGAATGTCCTGAGACGTTCCTAAAATGTATTTGAACTTCTTTACGTTTGTTTTGAACAATTTTGGGAGATTTTGGAGTTATTTAAATACATAACTGCACAAAATTTTCAGAATTTTTCAAAAATTTCAGAGTTTTATGAACTTTATGTGATCATCATTACCGTGCCCACTGGTACGTTTTAAGTAACTTTGGGAGATTTTGAGTTTTTTTATGGAATGTATAATTGCACATAATCTTCAAAATTTTTATCTATTGATATTGAACTAGATAGCAGTGAAATTGACCTCATCTTTTCATAAATGGCAGAGATTTTGATTAGCTCTCAGTTAAGGAAGGGTAGTGATCCGGCGATGCCTTGCATCTCTAATTGCTATTGAATTAATGTTGTAGTGAAAACTGTAGTTTATAAAGTAAGGCACAGTAGTACATTTTTAAGTTACCATTATATTGGGTCACAACAGTGAGCCCAAGTTGGAAAGAACTCAGTGAGTATTTTTTTGTTTTAATATATATCTTATTTTACTATGTATATATTTATATATACTAGCTATGGTGAAATTGAGCTCATCTTTTCATAAACGATAGAGATTTTGATTAGCTTTCTAATGCCACCAGTTTGAGGTCAATCGGGGTTTTTAGTCAAAAGTTATGATAGTTTTACTGAAGAGTGGTCGTTTCACGCACGAAGAGGAAACTTAATATCCTAAAACATCTGTGGACATTGCACATAAGGTTGTGGAATATCATCAGACATCCTTGGAATGTCATAAGACTTCTTTGAAATGTCATATGAGTTCCTTGGAATGTCATATGAGTTCCTTGGAATATTCTGAGACGTTCCTAAACTATATTTAAACGTCTTTACCCTATCCACTGGTTTGTTTCGAGCAATTTTGGGAGATTTTGGAGTTATTTAAATGCATAACTACACAGAATCTTAAGAATTTTATCTATTGATAGAGAACAAGCCATGGTGATTTTGAGCTCATCTTTTCACAAACGATAGAGATTTTTATTATCTTAACAATGCCACCAGTTTGAGGTCAATCGGGTTCTTAATCAAGAGTTATAATAATTTTACTGAAAAGTGGTCGTTTGACGCACGAAGAAGAAACTTAATATCCTAAGACATATGTGGACAATGCACATAAGGTTGTGGAATGTAAACAGACATCCTTGGAATGTCATAAGACTTCTTTTGAATGTCATAAGACTTCTTTGGAATGTCATGAAACGTCTATAAAATGTATTTAAACGTCATTACCCTATTTTGGTTTGTTTCGAGCAATTTTAGGAGATTTTGAAGTTATTTAAATTCATAACTGCATAAAACTTTCAGAAATTTCATAAGACTTATTTGGAATGTCATAAGACTTCTTTGGAATGTCATGAGACGTTCTTAAACTATATTTGAACGTCATTACTGTATCCACTCGTTTATTTCGAAAAAATTTGGGAGATTTTGGAGTTGTTTAAATACATATCTGCATAAAATTTTCAGAATTTTCAGAAATTTGAGAGCTTTATGAACTTTATGTGATCGTCATTACCTTGCCTTCTGGTACATTTTACGCAACTTTGAGAGATTTTGAGTTTTTTTTGTAATGTATAATTGAACATAATATTCAAAATTTTATCTATTGATAAAGAACTAACTATGGTGAAATTGAGCTCATCTTTTCAGAAACGGTAGAGATTTTGATTAGATTTCCAATGCCACCAGTTTGAGGTCAATCCTAAGCCATCTGTGGACATTGCACATAAGGTTGTGGAAAGTCAACATACATCTTTGGAATGTCATAAGAATTCTTTGGAATGTCATAAGATTTCTATCAATAGATAAAATTTTGAAAATTATGTGCAATTATATATTACAAAAAAATTCAAAATCTCGTAAAGTTGCTAAAAACGTACCAGTGGGCAGGGTAATGACGATCACATAAAGTTCATAAAATCCTGAAATTTCTAAAAATTCTGAAAATTTTATGTAGTATGTATTTAAATAACTCCAAAATCTCCCAAAATTGTTCGAAACAAACCATTGGATACAGTAATGACGTTCAAATATAATTTAGGAACGTCTATGGACATTCCAAAGAAGTCTTATGACATTCCAAAGAATTCTTATGACATTCTAAAGATGTCTGGTGATATTCCACAACCTTATGTGCAATGTCCACATATGTTTTAATATATTAAATTTCTTCTTCGTGCGTTAAACGGCCACTCTTCAATAAAACTATCATAACTTTTGACCTCAAATTGGTGGCATTGTTAAGTTCATAAAACTCAAAAATTTCTGAAAATTCTGAAAATTTTGTGCAGTTATGTTTTTAAATAACTCCAAAATTTCCCAAAATTGTTCGAAACAAACCAGTGGATACAGTAATGACGTTCAAATACAGTTTAGGAACGTCTGAGGACATTTCAAGAAAGTCTTATGACATTCCAAGAAGTCTTATAACATTCTTTAAGATGTCTGGTGACATTCCACAACCTTATGTGCATTGTCCACATATGTCTTAGAATATTAAGTTTCTTTTTCGTGCGTCAAACGACCACTTTTCAGTAAAATTATTATAAATCTTGACTAAGGACGCGATTGACCTTAACCTGGGGGCATTGTTAAGATAATCAAAATCTCTACCGTTTGTGAAAAGATGAGCGCAAAATCACCATAGCTAGTTCTCTATCAATAGATAAAATTCTGAAGATTATGTGTAGTTATGCATTTAAATAACTCCAAAATCTCCCAAAATTGCTCAAAACAAACTAGTGGATAGGGTAATGACGTTTAAATACAGTTTAGGAACGTCTTAGAACATTTCAAGGAACTCTTATGACATTCCAAAGAAGTCTTATGACATTCCAAGGATGTCTGATGATATTCCACAACCTTATGTGCAATACCCACAGATGTTTTAGGATATTAAGTTTCCTCTTCGTGCGTGAAACGACCATTCTTCAGTAAAACTATCATAACTTTTGACTAAAAACCCCGATTGACCTCAAACTGGTGGCATTAGAAAGCTAATCAAAATCTCTATCGTTTATGAAAAGATGAGCTCAATTTCACCATAGCTAGTATATATAAATATATACATAGTAAAATATGATATATATTAAGACAAAAAATACTCACTGAATTCTTTCCAACTTGGGCTCACTGTTGTGACCCAATATAATGGTAGCTTAAAAATGTACTACTGTGCCTTACTTTATAAACTACAGTTTTCACTACCACATTAATTCAATAGCAATTAGAGATGCAAGGCATCGCCCGATCACTACCCTTCCTTAACTGAGAGTACGACTTACTCTCAAAACTCCATCCAAGATCAAGACACTTGGCTCTAGCCTCCTTGTCCCTTGCAACACGACCGGATTAATCATCAGACCAAAAACCTTTTTTGAATCAATCTTGAACAGAGTCTTGGGAAGTTCCACACCGTTCACGACCGGTACGTTAGACACTATGTAAACCGTTTAAGCTAAGTATGTCGAGAGTTGTGTCTTCCCTGTCCTTGAGACACCTACAAGAACAATGTCTCCGTTTTCAAGATTGTCAGGCAAGGCACCCTCGTCGTATTTGATCCTGAACTGATCATTTCTTCGATTCTTTTGAAGTAGTCTTTTGAGAGATGAATTTGTAACGCCACGTGAAAGACCGGAGGAATTAGCTCCTAAGTGAGAGGAGATTGCGTCTGTCATTGGTCCTAGCATGTCTGTGAAAGGATACTCCATGGCTTGCAAGCTCTCATGGCTGCTCTCGCCATTGATGGATCAGTTAATGTGTACATATCAATTTTAAAAATTATATATCCGATAAACAAAAAAAATTCTTTAATGTCTGCTTGATGTTTATTACAAATACAACTTTGGCTTTATCAAATTCGTTTGTCATTACTTCAATACACAATTAACCGAATGAAGCTTTGATTTTATAATTGATCTTTGTAGAATTAAGATAAACAGTTGATCTAGAATATGATAATTATTAAGAAAAATCAACAAAATAATTAAACGGAAAAAATCAAACCTTAACAGCAAAATATCATAAAAACATCTAAAAGTAAATTAAAAAAAAAACTGAGTGTATAAATCAGTAGAGATGATTAGTGAACCTAGGAAGGCCAACTTTATAACCAAGCTTCTTAACATCTTCTTGAACTTGTTGTCTGAATTCTCTGAAGCTGAAATTTCTATAAGCAGGACAATCACCTGAACACTCAATAATAGCGTCGTATGATGGACATAGAAAATACGCCGTTGAAAATCTCTCCACCATTGGATTTGTCATCACACGGTGTTCCACGCTTTTGTACATCCCATTGCTCCATGCCTACCAAAAGCACATATCATAATCAAACATGACTAAGAACTCTTAAAGCAATGTACCATAACGTAACTAAATGTGACTAATTAAGAACTCTTTAAAACCTTAGTTACCTGAAATAAGTCGCCAATATTGATAATTAGAGCATGCGGGTTAGGTTTAACGGCGATCCATTTATTGTCTTTAATGAGTTGGAGTCCTCCGACTTGGTCTTGATACAAGATTGTGAGGAAATCACTGTCCGTGTGAGGCATTAAACCGTACACCTCTGATGGTTTTGGACAAGGTGGATAACGGTTCATCCTTAGATAACATGTGTTTCTTACACATTTTTCTTTGAAGAAATTTGATTTTCTTCCTGATTTTTCTGCAAGAATCTCTGCCAAAGTGTATGCTAGAGCCTCTGATTCTGAAGCAAATTTCTCCATTGTTGAGCTGTGATATAAAAAGACAATATTATGACATGAACCATATTATAATTAAGGAGAATTATATATATTAGAGTCATAACAAGTCATGTTTAATTTTGTGGAATACTTCGAAATGGAAAATCATAAAAGTGAAACATTTGCGAAAACCATGTATTGTTGATTTCTTTTACAGCCAAATTATTGAACGACAAAAGACAAAGACTGAGAAACTATGAACTGAAGTTATAATAACAAAGTATATTTAGATCATTAGATGAACTTATCACTAAATAGTTGTCGCTAAATAATTAACATGACTCTAATATATATTTATCACATAAAAACTGTAAAATCATTTAGTGACGTAAAACTTTCTAAACATTTGTTCAAAAAAAAAACTATCTTAACATTTCAAAGTTTATTTGTAAATATATATTTCTCATACAAAAAAATATATAAGTTAAGAAACAATATCCATCTTTAGAACAGATAAAAATTTAATAAATTCTATAATACATTTAAATCAAAATAAAATGTCAACATACTTAATTTCCTATTTATAAAAACTATAACATAAAAAGAAATTCCGCTTCTACAAAGAACCAAAATCTAGTTTTCTATCAAAAACAAAGTATAATTATTTTTGTTTTGCATAAGAAATATAATGAGTTAATGTTTACAAAATAATTCCGAGTTGTTGGTGCAGCAAAATAGCAGGCCATTTTTCGAAATAAGCAATGATAGCACATGTTACAGAATTTGAAGTTGATGAAATTCTTAGGCTTACGAGGAGTCAAAGAATAGAAACCAACATAATACCTAGCTAGGGCTTAATTACTTAACTATGCTAAGATTGCGTCTATATTTTCTTATCTTTTAAAAAGCACTACTAATATTTATTTATACATTGTATTTCACATGCCAACTTGATATATAGAAACTAGACATATAAAAATAGTACTCAAACGAGAGAACACAGAAACGCATGAGAGATGGAGAATAAATCTTTGACCGAATGCCCAATAACTTTATTTTTGTAGGATTTTCTTTAGTTAATGGGCGCCAAACAACACTAATTAAATATAAATGACAATACTCTATTATATCCTTCAAAACCGTCAAATCTTATATATTAAAATAAAAATCACAATCTCAATTTATGTGTGATTTTTTAAAAACGAAATCTTCATTAAAAATCAATTATCACTTATTTATTATTAAGAATATGGTTTAATAATATATCACTCTTAACATAACCATCGACTCTTACAAAACTGGATTGATTAACAAACTGATATTTGATTCCCTATTATTATTTGAATCTTTATTAAATGTAATCCTATTATTTTAATTCTAAATATTTGATTTTCTTTATTTTACCATTCTAAATATTTATGTATACAAAATGAAAATCAACAGTTCCACACGATTTTGCGTATCAAAATCTAGTATTGAATTAAAATTGGAGTGTTCGTCTCCCGTACTCCGAATATTTGACTATTTAATAATTTTTTCTCTGAAGATTATGTTACTAATAGTCAAACACTTACATTAATCAAACATTTTATCATATGTAGTCATTATCAATCCAAGAAACACTAGCTAGATAGTCTCTAGCTGATGTTGTGTAAGTGTAACTTTTTCCCATCTTGGAACTGAAAAATACTTCATTAATTTTCAAAACAAAATTGACATTGTTTAAAATAAGTAGATTAATTATTCAGTAAAAATATGTGTACCTGAGGGTAGTGAAATCCTTGTCGTCCGAAATATCTGTCATGGGAACATGAAATGCTTCCGACCAAGAAAGCTGCCGGAGACAAGTGGCTGACGGAGTTCCCCACCGGTAACTCCCCGCGGAGAACCTCTCCGACTTACTTTTCTTGTCAAAGGGTTCCCTAAATACCCTAATTTGCTCTTGTCTCATCTTCTCCAACACATCCATTGATATTCCATGGTTTATAACTTGGAAAAATCCCCACTCCCTCGAGGCTCTAGCAATCTCTTCCTTACATTTCTCCCTCTCCTTCCCGGCTCCACCGATCAGACGGCTGACGTCAATCACTGGAAGCTCCACCTCTTCCACGACAGCCGTGACAGAAAAGCTAAAGGGTATTTGGGGAACATTGTTTTCTGTGTTTGTGATCTGCTTAAACAAAAGGTTTTTGTATATTTCGTTGAATGGTGGATCCATGAGTATCAAAAGAAATCTATCAAGATGAGTGAAAGTTAGAGATGATTACGATGAAGGTTATCAAAATATGTGTTGTGAAGAGAGACACAATCCTTACATTTATATACACGTCCACCTACCTATATGCATATATTGTGTGTATGAGTGCAATTTGTTCATGTTTTGATTTTAGTATAATCCCATGTTGATAATAAAAAATAACTTTTTGAAAAAGAAAATAAATATTGTTTGCCGCCCATTGACCTTAATTACTTAACACGAGTTGTTGTTTGTTAATGACTAGACAATAATAAGACAATTATATAGTAAGCACATCTTTTTGCAACGTCTAGATGAGTTGGGTAGCAATTAATTTATATTTGGAATTTTGATACTTATCAAAGTAAAAAAAAAAAATTGAGATTGTTCTGTCATATATTGGTAAGATGGATAATTTGATAGCAATTAAAGGAAAATCGTAGGAAAATATATATGATATGGATTTAATGTCTATATTTGTATAGCATATGGTAGACAAGATACGATAATGGAGATCAATAAATTTGATATTACTAGAATAAATTAAGATGGTGCTGTCTTGAAGAACATGATGCTGTTTCATATTTAAAGGTTTGAATATTTGATTGTCTGGACACCGTCTTTGGTTTCTCATGTTTTTCACTTCCTTCTATGTTGTACAGTTGTTTTTTTAATTCTTTTTTTCTCTTTTATTTTCTTCTTCAAATAATTTTTTATTTTTAGCATAATCAGTTATTAATCAAAAGACTAATCAGTAAGTCTCGCTTCATTGGATAAGACCAACTAATTTAAAAACATTAGTATGCACTATAATATGCATTAATCATTTAATCTAGAATCTGTAGTTTGAACTCATCCGCCGAAACTTTTGGAAGCTAGAGAAGCTTGGGGACCAAGGGAAAAGGAAGACGACTTTTATTTTGCTTTCTTGCTATATGGCATCGGTGACGGTTACACATTTTATTCTCTATTTTCTGAACTAATTGATCTTTATATGAGATTATATCCCCAACGATAAAATGAAATTTATATCAAATGTTTATCCTGGGGTATGACACGCTTTTAAGGAACCAATCTCTTTCCCTCCAAGAAATCAGAGTATCTAAAGTTAGTCAAAAGTTGTAGACAGTTGGTTACTTAGTCAAAAAGGTCAAAATTTATAGTTTTGTACTTTTATGAAAAATATTTGTTGATCATTTGTGAGATAAAAGTAGATCAATATCAATGGCTAAACCAAAACAATTATGTTTTAATGATGCAATGTAATTTTTAGACACTAAATGTTTTATTTTTAATAATATTTTATACAAAATTGTAAAATTAAGATAAATGAGTAATTTTTATTTTTATAAATAGAGTATGCTACTCATAAAAGATAAAATATTTTTATTTAAAAAGGAAGAATACATTGGATCAGAACAAAAATCTTTTATATGTTCCAAATCTTCAACTTTAAAAGAAAAGTAAGAATACATTAAAGATGATGTCAATGGGAACGGGTCAGCAGCAACACAATTTGAATGTATATTCACTTGCTTACTTTCAGTGTATAAATTAACTTCTCAGTTCTCAGTTGACAAAAAAAAAATTAACTTCTCAGTTCTCACACCAATATGTGTACATATATATATCCGGTTCATTCAGTTATTCTTTTATGTATTATAGTTATCATCCAATAAATTTTCCACAGCATTTCGTTTCTTCTATATAATCATAATTCTCACATAACATTTTCCTTTTTTGCAATTCACTAATATGTGGTTAATCATGATAAAATAAAGGTTTTAGACATTTGATCCAAGAAAAGGTTTTACACAATTGGTTGCTTGCATGATGCATCCATGGAAAGGCAAAAGGAAGAATGGCTGTGGGATTACCGACGTTTTTTTTTCCTGCTTATTTTGTGGCCGCTTTTATTTATCATCCTTATATACATATACACGTAGATAAATGAAGAAAAATAGCAGTTCAAGAAAGTGATGATTTAAGTAAAGCCTGGGAAGGCACTTTGCTGATTAGTCTACATATCATTTTCAGCTATAATTGCTTCATGACTTTAGTTTTAGCGGTTTATCCTAGTCCTACAATATTTGTTTATGGACTTTATATAATTAATTAATTAATACATATAGTATGACGTACAGAGTTACGCCACTAAAACTATTTTGTAGTAGACTAAATTAAAATCTATTGTGTGGTAAGACTTGAGAGGTCCTACACGAGTGAGCAAATAATAAAAATAGGATTATTCCCTTATGTCATATTACTACTGATGATAATCAAGATTTGGACATGCTTTTAGCTGGAAAAATTCTAGATAGCTCAAACAAAACCACAAAATATCACACAATGAAAAAAAATCTTCAAAACATTATTAATTAAAAAGTTTAAATCCATACTCTAATCCCACGTCATAAATATTAGACCTAAATACATACTCTAATCTTTTTGGAACACTTTTTTGATACACTCTAAACCTAGATCTATTTTCTAATCCTATGTTTTAAGCTCATGCACACAGATTAAAAAACATTTAGTTTTATATATTTTCAAATAAAAACATCATTACCAATATATCTTTTTTTTTGAACACAACTTACTTTTCATTACTTCTCAACTTAAAAGATTACAACAGTCCGAGGGAATTATCCATCCTCTTTGATTAAAAAGAAAACTTACAACATTACAAAACAAACGGGATAGTTCTTCATGAGAAGGTGACAGCGAATTCGAGATGAAGCTTGAATGCGTCAATGACATAGCCTTTACGACAGAGTCGAACGGCAGAGAAATAGTCACATATAGTGACGTTGAAAACCAGCCCTCACTAGTGAAGAAGCTGAAACCGAACCTTGATACCAAATTCGGAAAACCATCTCCTTTCATAGAAAAGAGGTAGGGTGGCGAAATCCATTCCTCCATTGAGAAAGATGAATCAAGCACAGATAGAACCACGAACCAACACGGTGAGCTCACCGGAAAATTAATCTTCGCACAAGACAAGTATAGCATTAAACGCAATTCAAAGGCCCCGGTGAATCCACCGGAAATCCTTTGCAATCTAACCACCAACATCAAAACCACAACATCCATTTCACTGGTCCCGGATCCTGATAGGTTAGGCGTAGAGCTAACCAGCTCAATAAAAATAAAAATAACGGGCATGGCCCATGAACAAATACCTGACGGCTTTGACTCTTCCGATAACATCGTCGGAGATTTGCATAGTTGTAGACAGTCGCCGGAGACAGGGGAGATGTCGCCACTTGAGAGGCAGATAGCATCAAGAGAGACGCCAGAGCAGTTGACTCTTTCTGCGAGTTGGATCTCAGTTGCCTCAGTTATTACTTCTCTGCAGTAGCAAAATCTGTCGACAAAGCAGGGGTCTATATCATCAATGGCGGAGAGCGTGGAAGGTGATTGCAGTGGGATGGTATGCGATTTTCGGTGCAGTTCTTTGGCTACCACGCTTTGTCTTACAGATCTGGAACAAGAAGAGAGAGAGTTGCAGTGGTAGAGGACGCAGTGAAACGAGGAGCCGTTTGAAAAGGCTTTCCGGGAATCCCCAGAGAAGCGGACTGCGGCAAGCACAATGAACATGGAGACGTCACTTGAGTCCAAGCTGAACGCCTTCGTCGGAGGAGACAAACGGTCCGACGCAAAGGAGAGACACAGACCAAAAGTAAAACAAAGGAGGCTGACGATGAAGCTAAGAACGAGAAGAGATGAACGGTGACGACGCCGGCAAGCAGAGTCGCCGGCGTCGAGAAATTTCGGTGGTTGCGGCGCCTCGATAATCGGGACAGAGAGAACTCTTATTAGGGCGAACTCTATATTAATATACTCTAAGAACCTCTTACCAATATATCTAACCATACCCCAACCAATAGAAAAATAATCAGGAGAATATTTTCAATAAATTTTGTATTGAAATTCTAAAACGACACTTATTATGAAAAGAAAAGTCTACTCTACAACGCAAACTAATTTGAAACGGAGGGAGCACTAAACTATTAGTTGCATGATTTTAAATTGACTACTAAAAAGTTAACGGTTAAATCATAAACGATTCTCGTTAGTTTTATATTCCCTATGTTTCTAAATATGTGTCACTTTGACATTTTTTCACACAAATTAAAAAAATGATTGGAAATATATGTAATTTGTTATTAATTACACCTCTCTGACCAATAATATTTGAGATAAATAAAATTATTTATAAAATCAATGCAGTTTGCTAATTTTCAGCTAAAATTAAGTATAATTTGCATTAGAATTGTAAAATGACACTTTTTGTAAAACAAGAAAAAAAGTTAGAATGACATGTATTATGAAACAGAGGGAGTATCAATTATCCTCGTCACTAAATTAGAAAAAATTGGAAATCTCTAAATTCAAACCTTAACTTTGAGTGAAGACGATTTCCAACAGAAAATGTAATTTTCTGGTGATATTTGTGTCCGTAGTTGGGCTGGATTCAAATTCAAATCTTAATTCTGTCGTCGCTGAAAATCGTCTTAACTCAAAGTCACTAATTTTACAAGTAAACTATTAGTTGGAAAAAAAAATTGTGGAAGTGATAGTTCAGTATTAAACTTGCTAATTTCAAACAACTGAAAATTTAAATGTCCTTTTTTCATGTCATTGGCCTAAAATATATATCAAAATGCTGATCCCACATTTTCCCAATATATAGTTTATCTATCCAAAGAACGATCTAACGCTAACACCCCTTACACAAAGGAGCAACAAAAAGATATATACCATATAAACTATAGTTTTTTAAAAAAAAAATTGCAAACTCTCATGAATATAAATTTGATATTTGTGTACCTTTAAAACCTACAAACAGCTATAGTCGTGTATGTGTAGCCAACTGAATCAATTGTCGTAAGAGTTCCTAAACAAGCTCATGCAACTAAGGATATTAGAAAATGTAGCCCTTTTTACAAAAAAAAAAAAAAATATTAGAAAATGTAGAGCATGTAGTATTGCTTCTCCAAGTCATTCTAACAGAGTCTAGAAAACCATATGTTCCAATTAATACTGTCGACCTACACTAGGAGTTACTCGGTTATGTCTTGAGAATTGGAGTGATACTGTTGATCTCCAATCAGATTTCTTTTCACATCTCGCTCATAGATCATTACTAATCATCTTGACATGATCCAAATGATGAGTCAATCACAGAACGTCAACATATCATGTGGCACTGGATAACCATTATGAAGCATCCATCTCACTGGAAGTTGTTCAATAGCGATATATCATTATTTTGGTTTCAGGACGCCTTCAAGAATATATCATGAGGAGGGCTGACACGATAGGGAACCGTTAAAACATTTTCTTTTATGAAACTGGAAGAATAACTTATTAATTAGTGACAACACCATGTCGACCATGACTTTGACCTTGCGTCAATTTAATTTTGTGGTACTAGTGAATGAAAAATGTGGAGATGGTTTCTGGTCAATGAAATTAGAAAACAAAAACAAAGCATGTGATGATTAGAACTAGGTCCAACAGACTAACTGTTACCCTGAAGCCTTTGTCGGTTCATACGTGGCGACTACCTTAAAAGCACATGCATTTATTTTCATCAAATAGTTGCACAGAACAATCAGTCAATGACAATTGATGTTTTGCTGCTAGAAAAACAACTCTTCTTGGTACTTGTGCAATAAATTGATCAATCAAATGGCAGCTCTGTTTATGTTGACTTCTAGAATAAGTTCGACGTTCCAGACCACGTGCCAATAGACAGATTTAACAAACTTACTACAGTATAACCTCTTTAAATTAATACTCTATAAATTAATATACACTAAATTTTTTTATAAATTAATATAATTTTATAGTGTCAAATTGAATTTTTGGTTCAACTAATATATCGATAAATTAATAATTTCTATAAATTAATAAAAAATTATAGTTTTGATGTAGTATCAATATTATTAAATTATAGAGGTTTTTCACTGTGTATTTGAATCATAACAAACTAATGTTATTCTATTCACTAAAATATTAAATAATTTCTGCTTTAAAAACGTATATTTTACATTTACCATTTATACATAATCAAAATGCATAAAGAATTTTAAAAATGTATCTCACAAAAAAAATTCTAAAAAATTAATCTTTCAACAGAGGGTAAAATATTATTGATCTTTTCTTGCGACGACACTCCACCTGTTAAACATTAATCAGAACATAAAAGAGCATTATTTTGTATTTCTCTCCTTTCGGCTCAATCGATCGGACAGCTGATGTCAATCACCTGACGATTCACCTCTTCAACATACAGCCGTGACAGAGAAGCTAAAGGGTATCTCAATATGTAACATCGTTTTCTGGTGTTTGTGGAATGGTTGATGGACCGGACCACGAGAATCAACCCAACGAGCTTGATTACAGAACACTCTTAAACGTTAAGATCCCGCCAAACACTTAATGAGCGAAGTTTGTATCTTGTATAATAGTTTACTTTCAAAAAAAAAAAAAAGGAGAGAGACAAAACTGCAAAATTCAGAGGAGAGGAGCTTCTAACATTCTGCTTCGAATGCAAATATTATTTTGTAGCCACAATGAATGAAGTTGTGTAAGCTACTTGGTACTCCAATAAATATACCTCATTTCATTTCAAATCCTAAGAAGCCCTACTCAATATCATCGTAAGAAACGTGTTTTGTTTTGAAAAAAAAAAAAAATACAACATATCTGAGATAAGGAGCCAACAATGCTCTCAAGCCTCTGCATTTTCTTCCTTCCTTATAGCTTTCAGTCGTTCTTGAAGTTTCTTGCTTTGTTCGAAATTTACCTTCCGCTTAACAGCTTTCTGCATAAATGTTGAAAGATATATCTAATAAGTTAACGTAATTACTACAACCCCCACCCAAAGAATTGAATAATTTGGTTTAATTTCCTCTTAGACAATGTAAGTAGGTTGGCTGTATTAGTAAGTTACCTCTTGGCGGAAACAATGAAGAAGCTTTACTTTGAGCTCTGTACAGTCTCCAAAGAATTTTCCAATCGGATGATCTAAATGACACTTTTGGAATTCCTCAATTATCTGGAAAAAACAACAAGAATTAGTAAGAATACCAGAAGAGGTCGTCATCCCTTTTGATTAAAAATGGCAAAAGATATGTTATCTAGCCAAGAAAAAATGTATATACAGTTCTAGTAGCTTGAATCCATAACTGTTATTATAAGTGCATTGCAATATTTACAAAAAGCTCATATAATAGCAAAAGAATAAAAAGCTAGGATCTTATTCTCAAAGAGAGGTTACAACAAACATAAAGTATGAATGAAGTGAGAGAAGAACTAACCTCGAGACACATTGGATGCCTGTGTGGTGTAAGTGGAGGATGCATCTTTCTTTCTTTCCTTTTTTTTAAGTTCTGTAAGAACACAAAAAACACAAAACTAATGGTTAAAAAAAAAAGCAGAAACGAAGATTTGAAGCCAAGATCTGATCTCAATCAGCGTCATGAGTTATAAGATCAAGGATTCAACTCTCCCCAAAGTTTATGACCTAATTGAAGACGAGCCACGAAGAGCAAAAGAATTTTAAGTTACCTTGATTTGATTTGGTATCCGATGACCTGAGATTGAGAGAGCTAGAATACAACTCAGAATCGCTGAAATGGGCGAAACAGAGTCAATGGAGTTACAAGAACAGAGCCGGGTCAAACTTTTCATATTAATGGGCCTTAGTACCCTTTTTAAGTTAATGGGCCTTACTACCCTTTTTAAGTTAATGGGCCTTGTCCATTTTCTCTAAACGCAGCGTTTCGTGTGTTTTTTTGGATGAGAAGTAGACAGTAGTAGAGGGAACGTGGAGAACACAGAGAGAGAGAGAGCAGCGAAGAAGAAGAAGAATCATCCTAGCTTTCTGCCTAACTGTGAAGAATCCACATGTAAGTTGAACAGTATGCTCTTTGATTCCCTAGAATACGTCAATAATATCCAGCTTCTACAACATATCTCCTGTGGTTGATTATTTTCTGGTGTTTTCAATCTGTTATGCATACATAGTGTGTGAATTGTAACTTGAAAAGGATAAAAAGCTTTCAACTTTAGACGTTGGTTTGAATTTGATTCCTCAGAAGGATGATTTGTTTGAGATATTCACTACCACCTTCTCTTCCTCCTCAAACAAAGGAATCAACCAAACTCTTCTCCAAGAGACCTATCAACGTTGTGGTTCGTACCCCCTTTCTCTTCTTAAGTCTCTTTCAAGAGCAATGTTCTTAACATTCTATTTCAAACAACTCGATTACTTCTTCAGGTTTGTGCTGCTAGAGGTCCAAGGCCTCGTTCCCCTCGAGTCTGGAAAACAAGAAAGAGAATCGGAACTATCTCCAAGTCTGCCAAAATGATTGCTTGTGTAAATAATACTCTACTCTCTCTCTCTCTCTTCATTCATGTTGTTTACTCTCTTTGTTATCTGCACAGATTAAAGAACTCTCCAACGTTAAAGAAGAAGTCTACGGAGCCCTCGACTCCTTCATCGCCTGGGAGCTAGACTTCCCTCTCGTCACCGTCAAGAAGGCTTTAGCCATTCTCCAAGACGAGAGAGAGTGGAAGAAGATCGTTCAGGTGACTAAATGGATGCTGAGCAAAGGCCAAGGGAGGACCATGGGGACTTACTTCTCCTTGCTCAACGCTCTAGCCGAAGACGACCGTCTCGACGAAGCCGAGGAGCTTTGGAACAAACTCTTCATGGAGCATTTGCAAGGAACTCCCAGAAAGTTCTTCAACAAGATGATCGCTATCTATTACAAGAGAGATATGCACCACAAGCTCTTCGAGGTGTTTGCTGACATGGAGGAGCTTGGAGTGAAACCGAACGTTGCGATTGTGAATATGGTTGGGAAAGTGTTTTTGAAACTTGGGATGAAGGATAAGTACGAGAAGCTTGTGAAGAAGTATCCTCCACCGCAGTGGGAGTTCAGGTATATTAAAGGAAGACGCGTTAAGGTCAAGGCCAAGCAGCTAAGTGAGCTAAGTGAAGGTGAAGGAGGCTTCAGCAGTGATGATGAGATTGAGAGTAAATCTGAAATGTTGTTGTCAGACAAGGAACCAAACAAGGTTGGTGAAGATCTCAGTGAAGAGGAAGAAGAAGAAGAAGAGCTTTAGGGTAGGAATCAAGGAAAAATGAGAACTTCTGGAGAACCATGTCTTGATCATTTGGACTCTTGTTAAGATTGTATCTGCCTGTTGGATCATTTGCAAGAAAAAGAGATGAACAGCCAAAGTTATTCAGTGAAGCTTTTTTGGACCGTTCTTAGGTTACTAGCAAAGAGCTTAGAATAGTCAAAACAAGATACAATGAAGAGTCAACGTGAAGCCTTTTGAGTGTCACTGTGTAAGCTTTGAAGGCAAAAAAAAAAACTATTGTATTTCAGTTTAGAGTGGCTTTTGTGTTTGTTCAGTGTCATGGTTCTAAACAGGGTTGTTTGTGTAAAAAAAGGATTAAAACAATATTAATCCATCTGAGTTAATACAAACGGTCTAAACCTGTAAAAAGAAGCACTACAACACAAACACCAAATGAGAGTTTTCAAGATTGAAGTTTCACATTTTCTCAAACAATAACACTCTTTTTCCATATATATTTTGAATGAGTCTATAACAGTTTGTTATATTGTTGGTCAAGACTCAAGAGACAGCCACTCCACTTCTAGTTCTAACTCACCAGACTCAACATTCTGAAGCTTGATCTTAACCTCTTGTTTCACTTTCCCATCTGCAATGTTGATGCTGCTGTCCTCTATAAGAGCATTGTCATGCGACTTCAGCCATTTACCAATCTGCATATCTCCAAACATTTCAGGATCCCCAAAAGCCATTGCAGATGTAATCAGTGGTTGTATATCAATCCCTGCTTCTCCCATTATGTCGTCCGCAGAAAATGTGTCATAATCAAACACTTGCTGCATAATCACACCACCAAACAACCCTTAAAGTAAAAAAAAACTTGTATCAAGTAGAAACTGATTTGGATGTAATGTTCTTTTTACCAACTTCACTGAGCCATAGTTATGAGGGACAGAGAGCATGAGTTCCTCGTTCCAGACCGGGTTTAAGTTGCTCTTCTTTACAGTTGATTGTACAGACTGGTAATAAGATGAAAAAGATCAGGGAATGAAATAACCCTTCTTACCTTGCAAGAATTTAAATTAGTTTTTTTACCTGTTGTCCTAGAGTCAACTTAACATAGGGATCACTTGTCATCATATCTCGGACAGCTAAATTGGTACCCTTCTTGAGAGTAACCTTCAACAATCCAATGAACTCAACCATGCCTTCAAGCTGCTGTCATTGTTTTTTTAAAGTTTTTTCCAATACCAAAAAAAAGACTGAGAACAATGTCCAAGTTCAGAAGCGTATATATACTATACCGGCTGTTGTGATGATGGGTTTGTACGAAAGCTATCGATAAACTTTTTAGATAGGCTTGAGGAAAGATATGATGATGATGATGATGAACTCTTTGTACTAGTGACCTTCGTGGATGTGATCCGCAAGCTTGGTTTCAGAAACTCTTGGAGCTCATATTTTGACCTGACAGTAAAATATGAATGATGTTTGGTATAAACAAAAGACTGTTTTGTTCAGGTTTTTTAGCAAAAACCTACCTGATAAACCTCATACGTTGGTCATGAGTAGCATCAGGTCCAGGCTTGGAGAAACGATCAGGTATAAATGCCTCGTAGATTGAATTGGCAGAGGCATTGCCTCCAATTTCGATCATAGAATCCACTTCTTCATCTGACCATTCATCTAATGTCACAGACAAGACCTGGATACAACCTCTCTCAAACTATCAATAAACTTGGAAAAAAAGATTCTGCCAAGAATCAAATATAAATAGTAAAAAAGAAAGCAAAGAGACAATCCATCACCTTTGAGATATGAGTGCCGAGGCTTCTGTGGACACCGCAGCATTTTAAGCATATGAATACTCCGATATTTGCTGACCTGTAATAAAAGTCAGTTAACACTTTAAGGATGCGGTTGCACTGCTAACTGTTAGAACAAATTGTTAGTAGGTGCGTTAACAGGGATGACTTACGCCCACTTAGGATCAGGGGAACCACAATCAGCGCAGAATCGGTTATCAGATTGAGTTAAAAGCTCCCTTATTCTCCTTTTACCTGTGAAAGCAACAATGAAGATTCATATAAATGCTAAACCACATCATATGGTTAAGAAAATAATTTTAAACAAAGGTAATACCTGAGCCAGGCTTTCCATGTCCGGCTGCAGAATAATAACTCATTGCTCTTCTAAAAAAGCTAACAATCATCAAACAACAATCATGTTAGAAAACATCAAAAAGTTTAAAATCATTTTTTTTTATAATATATCATCAAGCTCTGCTTTGAAAATTTCAAGACCAAACATGTTTTTTGGAACCAAAGCCACAGAATCACCAAGAACATTTCGTTTTCAATACACAGATAGACACAAAGGGATAAACCCAAAGAATTCAAAAATAGTTGATAGAGCACCAAAAAAGAGTTCGAATCTTTTTGTTGACATGGCCCAAACAAAATCATTTCAATGATGAAACACGAACAACAAGAAGAAAAAAGTCGACTTACAGAGAACCAAAGTCCCACAAAATCGAAGGAAAAACAGATTAAAATTTTATGAAAGGGAATAAGAAGAACATGTACGGTATTGGAACAAAGGAGATATAGATTGGATTTGAGCGCTCTTAGTTAGTCTTACCAATGAGAAGAGAGACAGAGAGATTCTTTCTTTCTTTCTTACACAAACTTTTCAGATGAACCAAATAATTTAATTATTATCTACAACATATTGACAACTACGTGCCCGCTCTCTTTTACTTTTTAATTTTTCCTCATTTAATCGTTGAACTGTTAAAGTTTGAAAGTTGTAACGTATGGCCATGTCAAGGGTCAAATACCCAGATACATTTCCTTTTAATTATTGTCGTTAGTTGTAGTTCGTTGTCAGCTTTATTATTGTTTCCTTTTCTCATTAGATATCTCTATAAATGTTAAGAGACTACATTATATTTTCATCATCAAACTTGTGTTTTAGTTGGAGTTTGGGGTGACTTCTATCTCAAATATGGTTCAACGAAAAGTATAAGGAAAGCAACTCTTCTTGTTGATAACTTTTTAAGACTAGACTGAAAATACTTTGGACTTGTCTATCACCTTAATCTATAAAAAGTAATGCTACAAAACTGCAAATAAAAAAAAAACTGGTCCATGGAACACACACAGAAGATTCATCATAGCGAATACATTCTTCAAGCAGATTTTAACTTGTTCGATGCTGCTGCGAGGCCGGAGAGTGTTCTGTGTCCAACGAACAGCAGAAACACTCCCAACAAAGATAGTGCCTTAAGCGTCGTGAACAGATCCAACTGCAGGATTCAAAGAGAATGATGATCATTAGGTTTTTGATGCACTGCTGTATAACCTTTAATAACAAGAACCGGTTTTGAGAAACTTGCCTTTAACCAGAAAAGCACGTAAAGAAGCAGAACAGCTCCGATGCCGCCATGGAAAAGCAAAGCGGATGTTGCAGCTCCAACCGATGATGGGAAGCTCTTTATGTTCACTCCCAACCGTGTCAGCTGAAACAGAAAATTAAAAAGTTTGCATGAGAGTTGTGAAACAAATGTAATGATGTATTTTCGGATTTGCGTCTCTGAATCTATTTACAAGCGAAAGAAGACTGACCCCGATCAGGAAAGCGATGAATGGGAGAACTATAAGACCCAAGAAAACTAGTGAAAGCTGCTTCGCGGGTAGCTTTTCAGGAACACGGAAGATGTGTGATATCTCAGCTTTTGGCCCATATCTTGAGTACAGGTCAGTAGGTTGTAGAGGAGGAAGAGGCGCCTTCTCTGGACGTGCTGGTAGGTCAAGTTCGATGTGGCCAATATTACTCAATACAGAGTTCTCCTGGTGAATGAAATGAAAAAATAACATTGTTCAAAATTCCGAAAACGTAAATAAACAAACTGCATTAGACCTGAAAGAGCAATTTACTTACCATAGAAGCATCTCCAATAGTTAGCTGGATCTCATATTTACCAGAAAGGTAGTACAGCTTCTCAACCAATCCAAGAAAATCCTGAAGGGGGGAAATTAACATTAACCATTAATATATTGCATTAAGAACGTCATTTCTTTCACCCCTAGCAAGATGAAGACGGGTCAGAGAATACTTTTCAACAAAAGTCATTCAAGACGTAGTTTAAGGAACTTAACTAGAACTAATTCAGCCTTCTTTCCAGAAGTTTTCACGAGAAAGATATGCTCGACCTGTGACTCATGTTTCAGTTTGAGAAATGCCTGCATGGAAGCAAGCACGTCAAGAAAATGTAAAGAGCAAAAACCATTAATGAAGTAGAATCGGGAATGAACAAACCTGGTGTGGCTTAAACACAAGGCCAAGTGGAGTAGTTAACTGGAATGACAGACGTAGCTTTTGGAGATGGTTTGCTGATAATGATACTGCTCCGTCTTTAGTTAAATCTAGCCTACAAAAAGGAAACCAAGAAACAAGATTATGATACGCAAATGAAGAAAGTTGCAAGAAATATGTTTTGTAAGTAACAAATGGTACAAAGATTCATGTCACATACGTTTTCTGAGATTCAACGCTCCCAACGTCACTATCAAGTATAGCAATTTCTGCGTTCTCAATGCTAATAGCTCCTGTGGCGGCAATAGGCACTTTTGTTTGAGCTTCGGTTATGTAAGCTTTTTCATTTGCCGACTCATCTAGCAAAATCTGCAGAAAACGAAGCGCTTATCATGTTCTTAACATGCATTGTATATGAAGTCTGTATGTAATATATACTAACAAGAGAAATACCTCAAATACAAAAGTATACTTTCCAACATCAAAGTTCTTCGGAAAGGAGTCAAGGAAGTACGTTGCACTGTCGGCGTCAAACTTCAGCTCCTGCGTCCCAAAAATGTGATGGAAACATGTACCGGGGATTAATGCAGAGAAAAGGGAATACTCACTAATGCGAGCTCAAATAGTCAGAGAAGCTACATTATTTTACCTGGTTGTTAATTACAGAGGAACCCTTTGAATTTAGAGCTTCTGTGAGCTTCACACTAAGAGCTGGTGCCTTAGAACCGAGTACAGTGCTAACTTTAACCTAGTTCCAGATAAAGAGAATAAAATATCAAAATAATATCCAAAACATGTAATTGCCCAAGGGTCAACTAGATTGAGTCGTTATCGAATATGAGAGAACTCTACAAATAACACGCGATCCTATGAGACTGAGCAATCTCTACCGACTAAAAATTCAACATCCAACCGGAAAAGCTCCACTTAACAGTTAACACTACTTCTGCCAAAAGTACCACTATCAAAGCTAGAAAATCCAAAGTTGAGAAGATTCTCCTTAATAAAAGCATTACCCCCAGAACTCTGAAGGAATTGTATAAAGGAAAATAACATCTCAAACTATGCTAGTCCTATCTTGATGAAAGTTTTGATGGGATACCTTCAGAGGCTCTTTCTTTGTCAGTGAAATGACAGTAGTTGGAAGAGATAAAATGAGTGGAACAGAGAACCTGAAATCATAGACAACAACCGTATCCCATATTATTGCTTTCATAAAATAACAAAGTTAGTGCGAGAGCATGAAAAATGAGCATCTTCTTGAAATTTCACAAGTGTTCGGGCTTTTAAACTTATACTGCAATCATTTTGTTCAAAATTCTAGGATGGAGGACCACACGCCCTTCAGAACATTTTTATATGTAAAGAGAAGCAGCTTTCTTCTATCAAAAGCAACTGCTAACACGGAAGAACGGAAGTAACAGTATGTCCTAGTATCACTCAACTCGATTTAAGGTTACTGAAATCTCGTCTAAGAAGTGTACTGAAATAAATCAAAGATAAATTGCATAAAGGGGGTATGAAAGTAGCATTGCCTGTTGTCTTCCAAACAAGCTAGTGCATCTATTTGGTTGAAGAAATCTTTGGCATCTCCAGGGATTCCAACACCAAGAAAGAACTTGGCCAACCCAACTATCTTATCACCTCGAAGCTGCATGAGAGAGAGGGAAAGCGAAGGTGAGTTATCAACACATCTGGCAGAATACAGGATACAAAGAAATATGATTACAACATACGTTCAATCCTGTGGACTCTGAAGCTGCAAATGACGTGAGCCCTCTAATTACTGATGCAGTTGTTGAGATCGGGCCTTCACTTCCATCGAAGTAAAATGTCCCGTCGTCTAATAGACCAAAAGAAATTAAAAATAAAAACTATGAAGTGACTGAAGAAAATCTCCTGTGCATAAACATAATATAGCGAGCAGCTTACTGCATTACCATATTTTTGGATACTGTCAAAAAGCTTCAGGATACCTGTCTTCAGTGTCTGGATCTACAAAATGACAAACACGAATGATCACATGATCACCTGACCAATTAATATCAACCAAACTACCAGATTTTTTAAAAAAGTAGGGTAGACATACATAATCATCAGAACACAATCGTTTATTTGGTTACTAAGAGATTCCAGAACCAAAAGTAAATCAACACTAAACCAACATACCGTAGTGATGTCTCACTCTCAAAGAAAATATATTTCTCAGAAAATCAGTAATCTAGTGCACCAAACTTACCAATGACTGATCAATCTCTGAAGGTGCTAATGAAATCACTCCAGCAAGAGTTTCGAAGGCTAAGCCTGAAGAGAAAAAAAAACTTATGTTTAGAAGAATGATTAAAAAGGGAAAAGTAATTTAAAAAGGGTTAATCCAATAAGAAATACTTACCAGCAGCAAAGGTGCTTGATTCCGGATTGTTGGAGCTGTAGCGCCATCTTCCATCGCTCTGGCTGAGACCCTGATACAAATTCACTAAATAAGCCAAAAAAAAACACTCGGAAAATAACTTAAGTAGTATGTATCATAGTAACATGTCAACTCTGTAGATACTTCTACTAGAGTCTTCAGATGATAATTCAGGAAATAGTGTAAAATGTAACATACTACAATTCAACAACAACAAATAGAAGGTGAGATAAACAAGTTCAAACCTTTACGGAACGGAAAATAGCTTCGGCATCTCCCAGAGTTAGATCAGTTCCAGAAAATTGCTCCTGCATATATGGAAAAAGCGTGGTCAGACCTGAAGCTAACAAAAAGGAAAAGCAGGAAGACAACAAAGCTATAGAATTGGAAAAAAAAAGGTAAAGTTATCACGATCACAGGTACGTACATTCTGTCAAAAAGATATCTTCATACTTCCGAGTAATGAGCGAAAACTAAGAAAACTCTCTTACAGTATATATTACCTTAACAAGCACCAAGCCTCTGACGGGATAGTAGAAGTCAAGCAATAACTTGGCATCTTTAGCGCCAGCTTGAAGCTTAGAGACAATATCCTTCAAAAAAGAGGAAAACAAAGAAAGAACACATGAACGTCACACTCTAGCTAGCCGCTTAAAAGGTAAAAAAAAAAGGACAATTGTTTTACCTTAGGAACATCTTCTCCAGATTTGCATTTGAGAATCCCATTAACGCTCAAAGCATAGAACACATCCTTCAGAGCAGAAGAAGGCGACGCAAGAACTTTAACCACATTCTCACAACCCGCTGAGCTCGGATCAGACTTCTTATCGATTCCAAGAATCTCCAAAGCCTTCAATGCTTCATACGCCTCCTCCAAGCTGATGATCATAACAAAACAAAACAAAAAAAACAAATTTAAACGAAATCAGTACAAAAAACCCATATTACTACACAACATAAAGAAGTCGTGAGCTTTGACGAGCAAATCAGTACAATGTGGTAAGAACATAACTTTAAAACAATGTAAGCACTACAACATGTAACATGTGTTGTTTTAGACCAAACCTTTTGTGGGGTCCATCGAGTGGTAGGAAGACATCGAGAGCCGCGGATCGGTGAGAGTCTGAAATCGGGTGAGGAACCGTAGCAGCATTGCAGATTGCTACGGAGAGTATCAACAAAACTAGGAACCGTGCTATACCTCCCTCCATCATTACTACTGCATTCAATAAATCAGAATCCAAAAACAATCACAGATCGAAACAAAACAACAGAAGATAGAAAAAAACGAAGCATTTTTAGAGGAAGGAAGTAGATCCGTACAGTGGAAAAGAAGCGGATCAGAAGATGGCGAGTCTCAGTAGTCAACGGGGGACTGTGTGGAGGTTTGAGAGAGCGTCGGAGGGAGCGATCTATTTGGTTTTTTGAAGGAGAAGAGATGAACCCATACGAGAGTGTCCACGAGTGTTGGTTTGATGACAGTAGCTGATATGACCGATCTACCCTCGGTTTACTAGTTACTACCATTTCGGCATTTTGGTTTGGTTTGGTTTGGTTTAGTAGTCTTGCGTTCAATATTCGGTTCAGAAGATGAAATCGGGAAATCGGTTACTATCCAAATTAATCTGATTCAAATTGCTCTCTGTTTGGTTCCTGAATAATTTCGGATAAAATATTAAATAATTCGAATTTTTTTTAGATAAATATGTCAGATAACTTAGAGCACTTCCATTAGTGTGTTTTTGGGAATATCTCAACAATTAACAAAATAGAAAAGAAAAAAATAAGAAAGAAAAAGGTAAAAAGTTCTCAGCACTTTCACATACGGTTTTCATATTTATTTGACAGGTGAATGGTTGTAAATAGTTGTAAGTGATTTAATTTTTTGAAAGCATTGAGTTTCAGTTGTACAATTTTCCTTATTTAGAATATTATTAATTTTTACTTTAGATACTTATTTGTAGATACTAGCTAGGGTGCTCTTAGGTGATTGTTGATATTTCAGATGAAATATATTTGAGTAACTTGGGTAATTAGAGTAACAAGAACAGTGGGAAAAAAGAATCCTTCAAAAAAAAAAAGAACACTGGAAATGACATGGAGTTTCACTATAGTAGGGCAAACCACCAATAGCCCTCAGCAAGCTGCAGCTTACTTTGTTCAAATGGCTAAGTGCAATTGTACACGATGGTCATTGATCCCTCCTCTGCAACAAGCCAAGAACAGAGGAGGGTATAAACATAAGACCATGTTGTTTTTTGCCAAGTCATTGTACTACTGATACGAAGCTCAATTTATTTAACAGAAAGAAAAAAAAAACAGCATTGCAGCTCTTAATTCATTAGGTTCACTCTGATTTAATTTGACATATGTAGTAGTCAATATAAGGTTTTATCTTTTCTGTATAAAAGCATGCTTGAAATCTTTTCTTGTTTAGATACACAAAAGCTTTAATCCTTTCTTGTTTTTGAAGCATTTACTTGAACTTTCAAAACACAGCAGCAGAATCCAACAACTAGTAAAATCGAAAGCATAAGACAATCTTTTGTAGCAATTATTTAAACAACCTAGCTAGTGATCTAAAGCTGCGCGACCAGATTTATCTGCAGCAACACTACCTTCTTCAGCATTCTTCAACGTCGACTTCTCCTTCAGAGTTGCCTTAGCTGTATCGTAAGTTGCGTGCAGCCCAAACAAGAAGTAGTAAACAAGAAGAACACCAGTCCAGATCCCAAACCTAACGAACGATTTTTCATCGATCGAACCAAGAAGAAAGATATTAACAGCGATCGAAGCAGAAGGCAACCACGGAACCAAAGGAACACCCCAAAGCTTCGGAGCCCTAGCTTGCGGCACAAGGAACTTCATCCCAACGGTAGACAAGAACCAAACAGCTACCGTAACGGCATACACAATCCAACCGTCTCTTTCCATAGCCCAATACACAGCGGTCGCGATGGAGGACGCGAGAATCAAACCTAAGAACATTAAGAACTTGTTCCGGTCACGTGAAGACGTTTCTCCCGTGACGTAATATCTCCTGACGAGAAGAGCCACCGCGACGAACATGAAGATGAAAAGTGTGGAGACGGACAAGAGGTCGGCTAAGATTTCTAGTTTTGTGAAGAATGCGATGAGAGCCGTCGCGGCAAGCATGACAACTGTCGCGTTGATCGGTGTTCCTGTCTTTGCGTTTACATGAGCTAGCCATGGTGGCATCATGTGTGCACGGGCGATGTGGGTCATGTACCTAGCTTGACCTATGGCTCCAACTAACAAAACGGTTGTCATACCTGCACATTTTAAAGATTTTGAGTTGTTATCATACCTAATCAAATACTCTCTCTGTAATGATGAATGTTTTGTGTTTCGCAAATATTAAGGAAAATATATTAAAACTAATTATGAATGTATCATTTTCTATGTTTAATGATTTCCTATAGTTTTAAACCAATAGTATTTGAATAAATATAATTTTTTTTTTAAACACCATTATTAACTACTAAAAGTTATATAGAAAACGTAAAATATTTACTTTTCAAAAACAAATTATTATTTAAAGATATTTATTTTTAGAAATATAGGGAATATTATATTACGCTTTACTACGTAAGATGTGTTCAAAGATTCTACCCAAAAAAAAACATGTGTTGAAAGACCATTAATTAAAATGTAATAAAATGACGTCAAAACCGTTGTCAACTTGTCGTACCTTTAAGAGCACCAAAGGCAACAATGTACTTAGCCCAATCCCATCCAACCGCGGAAAACGCGACAGAAAACGGCGCGTTAGGATCAATCTGCCCATACGGTTGCATGAGACACAACGTAACCGCCATGAGACAATAACAAACCGTGGTAACAATCATCGAGCCGACAAGACCAATGGGAATATCTCTCCCAGGGTTCTTTGTCTCCTCAGCCATCGTTGAAACCGCATCGAATCCAATATACGCAAAGAAAAGAACCGACGCGGATTTAAACACTCCTCTAACTCCAAAGGGAGCGAAGTCTGAGTAGTTTTTGAGGTCAGCTCTAGTTAATCCAGCGACGATCACGAACGCGATGACGACCATGTGGATCATAGAAGCGATGTAGTTGAAGACTGATGAGCCTTTTGTGCCAATAACGGCTAAAATGCAAATGATAGCGCAAACGCCGACCGCGATTGGATCTAAGTGGCTATAGTCTTTGCCGAGACTGTGAGCTATTATGCGGAAGTCGTCAGGTTTGTGGTTTAAGAGAGTGGCGAAGTAAGAGGTCCATGACCGAGCCACGGCTGCTCCACCGACTACGTATTCGAGGATTATATTTCCGGCGGCGATGAAAGCCATGAAGTCGCCGAGCTCCACTCTCAAGTAGGCGAAAGAACCACCTACACATAATTCGTAAGAGTTTATGCAAAATAAACATGATATGCCCATTTAAAACAAATTGCATGATCACGACTCACGAAATAATTGTGGCCAAATAATTAACTAAAATTTTTGGTTGTTTTTTGGGTTGAAGTTGTAATATTTGTTATCAGAACCGTACTTGTAAGTATTTAAATTATGTATTTGTTGTTTATTTTGATAGTGTCAAATATTTGTTTTTCAAAACCTAGTAGATGGAAAATAACAAATATAGGAAGTATCAAGTACATGTCGTTAATCCTAATACAGTATGATATATGTTATTTAGTCCACATCTTTTAGAATTTTAGGAAAATTTATACACCATCTGGAAATGGACAAAGAACTTTATATTTGCATTAATTTGTATTTTACACTTCCGTTTTTTTTGTTTTGGTATTTTTAAAATGTTAACGCCAACATAATTGCAGAAATTATGTTTTAAATCAAATGGAACCAAAATAACAATTTTCTGATTCAAAAGATATTATAATGTATTCTCTAGGACCAAATTGTTATCTCTAGCTAGTGGGATTTATCAACAATTTTTTCAAACTAAATATTTTTCAAACTAATTTATCTATTTCAAAAAGTCGCTAAGGTAATTCGTTTTTTCGGGTCATAGAGTTGTTCAAATTTGACTTATTATATATGGTTGCGTAAGGTAAATTGACAGTACGTTAGTTGCTTTCCTTTTCGAATGTTTTAACCAAAAGAAAACAATCTTTTTGTTGGTCAACCGCCTAACAATCTGTACATGCCAAACAACAAGGAACTCTAAAAATCGAAAATAACAATGTCATTTAATTGTAAACGCCAAACAACATGTCGTTCAGACAATTAACTAGCTAGCAGTTGGGTGTGAACAGATATTGCGTGAAGTGTGAACGGTTCACTCTCAGAAGTCAACTAGTTTGACCCCGGAGAACATATCTCGCCGTAACTGAATATATACCTTTTTTATGCCGGAAATTAAAGCTTTAGGCCTAACGATCAATTAATAAATTTACTCGATCTTAAAAAAATAAGCAATCCCGATAGTTTTTTTTTACGACTGCAATCCCAATAGTTATTCTCTGATTTTGACACTTCATGTAGAAGATATTAATTTCCAAGAATTGAGGTTTCCTGAATAAGATTATGCGTTAATTTTGGTTTAAAGATGAAAATCTTTAGTTAACAATATTTATAGGCTATTATCTGATTTTGCAAGAAAAAAGTCACATAAATCTGAAGTTCAAAAGAAAGAAATTTCACGTAATTTTCAAAACCACAGATCTTCTACTCTACGAAAGCCGCATTAAACCTAGTTTGAGAATATGTTTGTAAGTTTTATAGTTAAATAAAAAGAAAGAAAACTTTATTACCTGCGACAGGAATCTCGACGGCGAACTCGGTGTAACAAAACACGGAGAGCATGGCGGAGACACCGGAGACAACGAAGGACAACACGACGGCTGGACCGGACTTATCCCTTGCTTCTTGTCCGGTGAGAACGAATATTCCTGAGCCGATGACTGCACCGACACCAAACCACATAAGATCCCACCACGTCAACGTTTTCTTCATCTCGTTACCACTACGTGCCTTCATGTCATGAATCTCCGCCGAGTCGACAGACCGAGTCATTACACGGTCTATGAACCGGCTCGGTGTTTCTTTAAGGGCTTTAAAGTAGTTCCCCATGCTTTTGAAAGATTCCTCCGGGAGAAAATCATCTTTCGTGCATGAACAGCCTCGCCGACGTAGCCCGTCGTCACCATTTTCCGACCCCATTTCCTTGGAAAAAATATATTTGATTTAGATTTAGATTCTCATTAAAGATTCAGAGATCAGTTTTCATATATAAAGAAAAGTTTGGAGTGAATGCAGACAAGAAAGTGAGAAAGTACGGAAAGAGAGAGGGAGGATGAAACTGAAATGGAAACGGAATCTTAAGAATCATTGGACCTTAAAGTCTGGCTTACGTATAGGGCCATTATTATCATTTTGAAAATTCTTCAGTAATTAGTTCTTGTGATATTTTTAATTAATTATGAAAAATAGCTGGAAAAACGAAACGAAAATTAAATATGGAAACCTACGATGAGTAGTTTTGTTAGCTGGTCACTTGTTGGTCAGTAGCTGTATTCTCTGACCTTTAAAAACTGAAAACAAAACAAACAATAGTGGGGAAAAGGAAAAATATATCAAAGAATACAAAAAGAAAAGAAATCATGTATAACAAGTTATCAGCCATAACTAATATAGTATACTATTGCGTGATGATATAAGCAATAATAAGAGATCATGTGTTAGTACGATAGAAATTTTCTTTATTTCAGAGTATACATCATACGCAACATACGGTGGTGGCAAGAAAAAAAATACGTGAAAGTATACGTATGCAGACGATAAGATGTGATTATGACCACGACTCTCGCAAGCCGTATCAGTTGTCAAATATATGGACAGTATTAATTGAGGTCAACTGTAGGGACCAATAGAATTTGAAGTCAGTCCACTTTCCAAGGATCCAGATTTGTCACAGTCAACAATAATTCATCACTCATGAGTACTAATTAACTCTTTTTTTTTTAAACTCGATTGATAATTTCAGCCAGCATATAACACACTCATGTTGATTGATTTGGTCAAATACTAAACCCAAACCATTCTCTTAAATCATTTGTAGACCAAACCGGGAACATCTTTTTGATTTCAACAGCAAAAGAGTTGATAGAGGTGTTGCAAATAAAATTTAGACAGGGTTTTAGGGTGCATAGTTAACAACAGTGAGGGTTTGTCAAAGGAAAAAGAGAGATAGATTAGTTAATCGCCGCTAGCGCATCCTTGACAACCGCAATGAACGCATTCAACCACCTTCTCTTCACGCAAGTGTTTTGGAACACGACATACACATGTTGTCCCATAGTTGTGGTCTCTTGGCTGAATGCATCGCAAGCAGCATAAACGTTCATATCCTGACTGCAAATTAAAAAAAAAAAAAACAGAGTTTAGTAACAAACAAAGAAACACGTATATACGTAGACAAAATCAATGTTCACTGAAAGTAAGCAAAAGTAAAATGTAGATCAATGTCCGGATGATAGAAACCTACAAGGCTACAAACATAAATATGCATCTGAACTGAAAGCAAAGACTTAGATTGATTAAAAGAATCAAGAGCTTCCATCATTCAAAAAGATTGTGGGTGTCAATATTAGTTCCCTCCATACTAAACTAAACAAAACAACAAACAACAGTTTCAAGATTCATTGTGGACTAGGGCAATACTAGGCCCTCTAAACTAACTCAACAACATTATACATATCCTAAATTCAATCTCTCATGCCAAAATTGCTACACAAAAATCTCCAAACCGATTCTGTTTGGCCTCAAACAACTACTAGCAACGAAAAGGTGCACAGACAAAAAAAAGTTTCAAGTAAAGAAGGCAGCTACCTTTTTCCACTTGGCAATGAGGTTACGATCAGCATAGTTCTGATCCAAGCAGAACTCATAAAGCTCTTTAGAGATCTCCTCCCTACGGTAATAGAGGTCATAAACATAGCGACTCCTCTGATGAGAAAGTTTAAAGATTGGCCACAAAGCTTCACACTTTCTCTTGCCATCATGTGTATCCACCTCAGCTGCAACACAAAATATAAATAGTTTTAAGAGCAGGTAAAAAAAAAAAAAAAAGCAAACTTATTAAGCATATGAAACAAGAAAACCTTCTCTCATCTTGGCTTCGAACTCACGAAGAGTAGGCTCTATCAACTCCCAACCCTCTGGGTACTTTATTCTGTTTGTCTTCACCTTTGGCATCTTTTTCTACAGTTTGTTAACTCAAAAACGTTAGACATAAGTAACTGGGCATCCAAAACGAATTTAAAAGTATTATTTAAGTGAATCTCTCAGTCGAGCTAATCATTCACTCAACGAAACGAGTCGATCTATAGATTAAATTCAGAACAACCAACGTCGAAGAAACGGAACGACACGACTACAAGGGTGCGAAGAAAGATTAGTATAAGATGAAAAGGCTTACCTTTGGAGAAACTAACTGACGGAGAACGAGGGAGTTTGAGGAGGAGGAGGAGAGATAAGAACCAGCGTCGTCGTTGAAGCCTCTTTTTAGGTTTGGGTTGGGTTTAATGTGTGTTTTCTGATATATCATCTGGGCCGGTCTTACTGACATCTTTATATATTAATTGGATATATAGATATATATATGGCATTTTCAGAAAAGTTTATTTGAAAGGGAAAATTGGCAAACATGAACTTACAAATTTAAGCAAAGAAATAAATAAATTACAATTAAAATTTTTACTTCGGTTTGTAAGTTGGCTTATTTTTCCAATTTTCTATTTTTCAAAATCAATTAAAAAGTCCTAAAAGTGCTATGAAGATTTCAAAGAAAGTCTTTATTGTCTCATTGGTCTGTGTTTTTGAATCCGTTTTTTTGAAATAGAACTTTCAAGTTATATGACTTTGAGATAATCTTCCTTTGAATTTATGTATTTTTCCTTTTGTTTCTTAGGAAAAAGAATTTACAAGGACACAACCCACGTCATCACTACAGCTCAACTACTGTGAAGAGCAGAGAGATAATAGAAAGTTTAGAGCATGATTATTGCAAGTTCCTTAAGGTTTGATTCTTAATACACATATATGTATATGTATATGTTATATATGCGTATATAATTGTTTGCTAAGGACTTTACGGAAATCGAAACCGTTTGGTCCTTAATTAAGGAACTTTCGGTTTCGATTTCCGTAAAGTCCTTAACAAATAATTATATATGCATATATAATATATACATATACATATATGTATATTAAGGATCAAACCTTAAGGAACTTGCAATAATCATGCTAGAGCAAGGAAGAGAATAATTCAACTATGTCATAAGCAAATGAAGAACTTTCCAAACTCATGGAACTTTATTCCACCAAACATCTTTTTATCTTTCGACATTGTCTGCTGCAATTATTTGGCAAAATGCAAGAAAAAGACCAGTGCAACCTTTAGTCTGCAACCTATCATGCTAGCCACTGGATACACAGAGAAAAAAAAAACCTCCCAAAGCGTAAAAAAAAGGAAAGAAGAAAGAAGAAGAAGCTGTTGTTTTTGCTTATTCCTTCTTCCCGATTCCATTCGACATGTTGTAGATTCCTGTTCCCTGTATCCACCCACCCACAATTTTTTTCCATAGTTAGATGATGAAAATATTAACTAGGGCCCTCGTGCGGGAAACAAACAAGATTAAAAACAATAGAGGAAGAATAGAATTGAAGAAAACATAGTAATATAAGCAAGTACGAAATACAAAACTTACAATCATGTAGAGAGCAGATGCAGCCAAGGCAAGAGGAATGGCAACGGAGGTGACCTTGTCCATTGGTCCTTTGAGGTAAGTGTGCCTTTGGATGCTCTGGAACAGCCTCTGCTTCTCAAGAAGCTTCTCTCGTGGCCTAAACGGAGTTTCAGTCAACATTTTTCTGCAAATCACCATATCCCACCATTACAACTCAAGGCATCACCAATATATAAAGACAACAACGCATTAATCTAGAAAGAACATTCTGATTAAAAAACAAACCATTTGATAAAATATAGAACTCAAATCAAAAACTAAAGCTTTAGACTTTTCATCAAAAGACTAAATTTTTATGTAATGTGACATAATTATAATCGAAAATGATCTATGCCCTTCATCAGGGATGGATCTGAGTATGAGCTAGCAATCGAAACAGGGTTAATACATCAATTAATCGCCACAAAGTCATTTCAGAGTAAATCCAGATTGATCTAGGTCAAACTTCAGTAATAGGAAGGGAACAATTAGGTTTATCATCCTCTGCAAATTTGAGATCGATCCAAGCTTTAGAAAATGAATTTACGATTTAACCACACGGATGCGAAATCACGATTGATCTAACAGAAATTCGGAGAAGCTTACCTGAGTGAAATTAATCGAGAAGATAAAGGGAGTTAGAGAGAGTGGGAGATGCGCAGATGGAGAATGAAGAAGAGAACAACAAAAATGCGTTGAATGGTCGTTTTAGGGTTGGGTTTAGTGAGTCTTATGATTTGGGCCGGCTATATTTCAAAGGCCCAAATTGACCCGAGATTCAGTTTTCATGATTACAAACTAAACCGGACCATATTTCCCTCCCTCAAACAACAAAATGGACCTTCCCTGGTGTTTAGAGAGTGGATCAGATGATGCGTTTATGTTGCATCTTTCAGTTTGGTCCTGAATCCTGAACTTTTGGGCCATTTTGTTGAAATGAGAGGTCTATAAGGTAAGGTGAACCAGTCTCTTCCATGACAACGTTTTAGGCTTCTATTTTCATTTTCTTTTCAAATGATTGGATTCAGGGTTTATAGAGTATGTGCAACGGCTGCTTTTTGGAAAATAGCTACTAGTTCAGCTAGAAGTACTAAAATAAATCAAGACTCGTCCATATGGCAAAAAGGGGTGGAACAATACTGAAGAAACTTGCTATTGATAAAACATCAATCAAAGTTTCTGTATAGGAAGTAATGTTTTTTTTTTTTTTTTTTTTTTTTTTTTTTTTTTTTTTATATAGGAAGTAATGTTATAGCGTACATTATGTTCGTTACTAATTGCTAACAGCTCGGTCGAATCATTCGAGGTCTTAAACTTATATACTGGCTATTGGGACAATCTACTGGGACTTAAACGTATATAGCTTACATAATCCTCCACGCGTGATACTACTATACTACTATTCAACTCTTGCTTACAAATAGAAAAATACCAATACGTGTGATGTCATATCGAACAATTCGACCGAGCTGATAGCAATTACTAACGAGTAAATTTGCATCACTCTCTATTGTTTCCAACAACAATCTAGAAATTTATATATGTATAAACGTATACAAAACAACACCCTTATTGAAGCAGGGTTCTAAAACTACAACATGAAGGAAAACCTCAATAATCCAACTGATCATCAAGAGATACAATACAATCATACAACATTTAAATATATCGGACCTTTTAGATAATAATAAAAAGGTCCGAATCTTAAGCAAACTACATATAGAAACGGGTGCACACAAAAATACGGACCCGATCAATTCAAAATAAGACTTTTCCTTGCATATAAGAAGATCTTAATTTTCGAAGACGGAAAAATAGCTTCGAGTCTCAACGAGAAAAACTCTTAGAGGTAGATCCAGGATTAGAAACCGAAGTAGAGGAAGCATGATGATGACATGATGTCATCTTATTAGACGACCTCATCATCATCCCACCGTTGAAACAGTCTTCTTTATGCTCTTCTTCTTTGATCGTGTCTAGCTTCTGCTTCGCTGCTCTATGCCTCCTCATAACCGTCACAAACTGAGGCGGAGCAACCTCCGATACAAACCTTGCTAGACGTGAAGTAGCCATTTCTTTTGGTGATCAAATAAATAGCAAAAATCGTATGCAAGGAAATGTAAGGGATCGAGATCTCTTGGTTTAATTATGGAATGCTTGAGATATGAAGCTCATACATATATGTAGATGATTTTGTGTAATTACCCACGTCTAAGGGCACTTGTTTTTAACGTTTTGTACCGTCATTAGCTTTTGTAATTGAATGCATGGACACGTGTATTGTACGTCTTAATTAGTTCTGTTGCCAGCAATTTTCAAAAATGTGAAGAGACTTTTAATTAAAACCTCTGGATTTCTCAATAAATCTCTTGTTGAACTAAACGTCCATTAGGATCGTAAACTTATGCGTAACTGCTTACTCACGAATTACACGCAACAAAATAATAACCAGTAAGAAAATCGAAATTAGAGTGTGAATTGACGATGAATTTTGCGAACTTTTGAACACAATATTAGAAAAAACAATGCCTTTTTACAAAAAAAAATATTAGAAAAAACAATTATGCTGAGAAGAAAAAGGAGAAAATATCAAGTTAAAGAAAAAAAGAAAGAGAGAAAATGTTATAAAAAAGAAGAGAAAACGTGCACGTGTCAAATTTACTGCGGAAGACGTCATCTCTATCTCTGTCGGAATCGATAATTGACAGAAGATAGCTTTTTCCGCGTCTGAATCTCGTGGTAGTCTGTAACCGGTCGTATCCACGTGTCGACACAAAACCTGGACTTCTTGTATGTCCTTGTTTATAGTGTTAGATTTTTCTTTAATATCATTAGATTTTTTTTATTATATAAAGTGGCTGTTTGGCTCTAGGAAATCTGAGAGAACATTTATTTTCTTGCCAACAATAGCATTATGATATTTTAAAAATTTAACCATGTATATGCAGACAAAGACCATAGACTTATAATTACTTAAAATATATATATATATATATACAAAAATCAAGAACCAACTAAAATGTTAAAATACATTAAATTAATTATTTTGGCACTTTTTTAGATACACACCTAAAGAAGACTATAACAGAGGGAAAATGAAGATAAAAATTCTGTATGCTAGCTAAAAAATTCTGAAATAGGGTCGTATTTTACTTACACTCTAAATCTGTATGTTAGCTAAAAATTCTGAAATAGTATAAGTTTGCAAAGTGGGTCAACATCTCACTTACGACCCTATGTATTTATGCGTGAAACATTAAACTTTTTATATGTCCACAAAATATCGCACTAATATTTGTTGTAGTCTCTAAACTTTTATTTAAATTCTGGCGCGTAAAGTTGGTCTTTAATGAACTTCAGTTCAGAAAAGATAAAAATTACTCCCTTCGTTTCAAAAAATAAATATTCTAAATTTTCACATATATTAAGTAAACACATTAAAAATACATTGATTTTTGTGAGTAACAATTTTTCATAACTTTTAACCAATAAAAATCCAATAAACACAATTAATTTTTTGAAATTAGCAATTTTTCATTAAATAATAAATTGAAAAAGTCAAAATATATATTTTTTAAACAATTTCTTTTTCTAGAATTTGAATCTTTCTGAAACAGAGGGAGTAATTTATACTTCCTACGTTTCTATTTAATTGTAGTTGTAAAAAAATTAATTTTATAATAAGTATCGTTTTAAAATATCAATGCAAAATTTATTAGTAAGATTTTTTACTTTATTTTTTCTATTAGTTGAAATATGATTATGTGTATAGACTGTGTTTTTATTTTGAAAATATATAAAATCATATGTTTTTAATATGTGTAAATAAATTAGAATGACAATTAAAATGAAATGGATGTATTATTAATTATTGAAGAAATATCAGACAAACATTATATGTCTGACTCATTTGGGAAACAAAGATGCAAACTTTCGACACTACGAAAATAAACCCAACATAAAACATTATAGGAAAAAAGGAAGAAAAAAAATGCATAAAATAAAAACTGAAATATTGTTAGCTTTAAGAAAAAGAGACAACGGGACAAGCGGTTATGATTCAACGGGTAAACACACACACTTGATTCAGATTCCGTTCATGTGATGAGTGCTTAAAGATATCCCCTCCTTCCACTCGTGCTGGCATTATGATTCATGTACATAGTGTTGTTGTAGCTCTCGTTCCAAATGTTTGAATCATCATCATTTGCGCGGTTTATCAAAGGATTATTACCAATCAAATCATTGGATCCAACGTCGTAATAGTCTTTCTGAATGATACATCAGAGATATTTAAGGCCTCCATTGGTGGAAAACTTCGAACTGGATCAGGGGCTTTGTTTAGCATATCACCATGAATCTCATGCAAATTATCGAAGTGGTTTCCATTAACGACATCAGAAGAAGTAGAAGAACCACCAAAAGATCCAACAAACTCGTTAGTATCTTGACCATGTGAGAAAGGTTGGTTATGATTAACCTGTTGGATCTCAGCAGATGGTTGATCTATCTTTGGACGTTTGGTTTTACGGCCACTTCCACCAATCGGTATGTTTCTTAAAGTCCCACCATGAGTCCAGTATCGACGACAATTCTTGCATGAGTAGCGCGGCTGAGACAAGCTGTAGTTGTTGTAGCAACAGAACTTGGTATTGTCAGAGTCACAGCGTGGACACACTCGAGCTGGAGGCTTCTCTTCATTCACTTCATTGTCTCCCCTTACAAAAATATTCAAGTTATCCATTTTGTCGAGATATTTACTGGGATTTGTTGTTGTTGTTGCTATGATATTTGATGTTGTGGGGATGTCTACTTATATAGGCTATTAGGGCGTGAAAATTGAAGAAGAGATACGTTTCGAGCTTTAGAAGGGTGAGATTATGAGAACAATGTGTCAAAAGTTATGCATTAATAAAATCTGAAGATCTAGCTACACACCATAAACCTTAGGCTAACTTAGCCAAGGCTTCCTTACTCTAAACTCTTGTCTGCATATGCTTAATGCAGAATCCAGAAGATGTGGTTAAATGAATCAGTTGTATTAAATTAACAAAATCTGGAGACATTGAGAGTAGTATAGTGACGATTTAAGGCAGAACTATAAGCAGTGAGGTATCAAGTATGTGTAAATAGTATATATATGATGATTTATTATTTTAGTTTAACATTTATGCTGAGTGAGGATCTAGATGGTTTGGACAACAACACCCAAAATAAAATAAAAAACAAGAAAAAGCCATAACATGATTTTTTTTTATAAATCAGTTACCTATTCTCTGAAATTGACAAGCATGTGGATAAATAGCTTAATTAGAGATTTTAATGGGGTAACCTAGTATTTGAAAACAGAGCTTTCACAGTACAAGAAATAGTCCTTAAGAGCATCCTAGATGCTAAAGAATGGAGCTCAGCCCAATCGGGTCCTGCGTTTTCATGGCCAGGAAGTACTCGAGGAATAATTTTATATATTTATGTAACACAATAGTTCTATAATTGATACACCAGTATAAGGTATATTGCGATATGTTTTATATGTAAATACCTTACTATTTTTAAAGATCATAATTACCAAATTATATTATAAACATAATGGTTAGTTTTTTAATTGTGTTATTAAAACATAAAATGTTAAATATTTTTTGAAACTTTTTTTAAAAATATGGATCATTTTGAAATGGAGAAAGTATATGAGTGATTTCTTCTTAATAGACTCTTGGGGACGAGATTGACTCTCAAACACTTGGTAATATATGAGTGAATGATTAAAATCTGCATAAGTTTCCGTATTGTGTATTTTTCATGCTTGACAAAGTTACATTTTTATAAAATTCGAGCTCCAATAAAACTTTTGAGAAATAAAATAAATGCTTCGCGACCCAATTCATTGTTATCTTTTATTCAAACTCGAATAATCATGAAATTACAAAATTCTCAGTACAAGAATTCAAACATTTGGATCGTAGAACCAGACCGGTCTTCCATTTGTGTTTTGAACCGGTCTTGAATTTGTCTCATATCCCTGATGAATTATTTAAATGATTAGTAATCGATTATCACTAAATCAATATCAACTAATGAAATCACATTTGCAATTTCGAGTACTTACATCGTCAACGGCATTCCTTAAAGCTGCAATCTGCTCCACTGATATTGTGTTCACCTGCATATACAATTTCCCTTTCTAAAATTACCAAAATTTTCATATCTAATAAATAGAAAACCTCATTATATTATAATAAAAAATATTATACCCTTTTGACGACAGTCCAAATAACACCTTCAGTGCATGGAGGAACAGTAAGAGAGCCAATGTATCTATAGAATTTCTTGGTTTGAAATCTAATGGTTCTTGGATCCACGATCCCTAGATCCGTCTCTTCTTTTCCCACTTTTTTTATTCCATCGAGTAGCTGCATTAATTTTTTTTTTTAACTCTTAGAAAATGTTATAAATTCGTATAAATAAAAATTGATATTGTTATATACCCTTGTGAGGAATTCATTAGGTTCGCCCAATTTATAAAGAACTCCAATCACTGCGATTCTGCCTCGAGCACTCGTGTGAACCATGTGAAGCTCCAGGTCGTAACTGTAATACATATACAAAAAGAAAAATTACAATCATATGGTTCAACTTTCTTGGAAAATATGGTCCTCTGAGCTCATTGTGATCAAGAAGACAAGAAAACACGAACCGAGTTCCGTTAACAGTATGCTCTGACGGTGAATGCCAATGGCATTGCACTAACTTAAACTCGGTTTGACGTATCGTTATTTTCCCAGCATCTCCTTTCCACGATACCTTTTGTTTCGTTTTCATTGGTATTATTAGAATCACATTACCATGCACGCATATGGTTACTGTAATGAAGATATAGTCAATCAAAATGATCTTACCATAACGTCATGTCCTCTGTTCATAATAACAGCCGGGGCTGGTTTGTATTGTCTTCTCCATGCTTCATCATGAATAAGACTGACTCTTGTGTTGGTGAGATCGATCGGAGATTGTAATTTTCCATTGTTACAAACTTTCCAATGAGGATTTATTTTGCTCCATCCCTCTGGTCCCTTCTCTGGATTTTGCTCGTACGTAAATGGTGTTTCATCGTCTGTTTTCATAATTAAAATCATATGTATAAAGTTATGATATAAGAAAAACTTCTCTTTGTTTTTGCAACTTGGGCAATATAAGAAAAACTTGATTTCACAAAAGATAACATACCGGCTTCAGCATCATTAGCGACAGAAATATTGGGGAAATATAAATAGAGAAAAAACAACGCGAAAATAATAAGTGTTTTTGTGTTCGGATCCATTTGTGTTTTTTGAAGTGTTCCTTTTTTTCTTTTGAGATTTTGCTTTTGCTTACTGCTTATTATGTCCTTGAGATGCTTTTAGAGATGAGCTATTTAAACGGATGCTTTGCAAATTTTGTTTATATTTTTTGTTGAAGTTGCTGCCCATAATAGTTAATAATTTGGTGTGATTTGTTAAAAGCAAATATGAAAAAAACTGAATGCTTAGTGGAACAGTTTCATTGGATCCATTTGGTTAGAATTTTCTAATTTCGGTTTCGACATTAAATCTATCTGTAACATTTTTTGACAGAAGGAAAGTTACCTGGATTAATAGAGTTAAGCCTGTGCATAAGAGAACATGCTAATTGCTCCAACGCGGAACCAACAGAATTAACTGCCAAACTAGATATATAAATTTACAGACATATTACTATATTAAGTCGTTGAAACAAGACACCTAAGCATAAATGGTGATTCCGACAAAATGAAGAAGATGTGCTGAACGATTCAGACATTCGCAAAGTACAAGAGAGATCCATATATCAAATATTCCGTACCTACAATTAAAAAGATTTCTTTTCATTTGTTTCCACATTTTAAAACATATTAAATTTATATTATATATGCATCAGTTTTCTATGATTACAAATTTCCTATAAAGTTCAAACTAATATTAATTTAATAAACTCAATTAATTCTTAAAAAATACTATTATAAAATAATAATAAAAATTATAGAATCACACAAAATTTTATCTTTGTGAAACACATGTTTTTACTCAAATGATTATCTTTGTGGATAAAGGTAGGTATATAGCATTTTCTCCAGGGCTAATTATATATGTAGAACAAGTACAAAAGGCCTTCAGAATTTGGGACGTTACTTTTTTTGGGGGGTCAAAATATAGAGATTTGGGAAGTTACTTAAAATTTGAATTTCGAAAGCACTAAGCAGTTTTCAGATATTTTGAGGTCTAGAGGTATTGGCATTGACCTACAATACGTCAGCAATATATAGAGACGATGTGTGTAATCTTCTTTTTCGATGATCTATAAGTCAAGATATTTTGGGATTGTCTAACTTGATGTGTAAAGCTGGATCTTAAGAGATTGCGGAAAACATCCGTATCAAGCTCCAGGTTTCTGTAAAGCATTTATAAAAATCAAAATGATATCCTGTTGTTTTCATTTTGTTCAGAATTTAATAGATCGTTTCGAATCAACAAAACTATTTAGGCTCTAAGTGTACTTAATGATAACATAGTTAATTAAGTGAAAACCATCACTTTCAAAATTTCCATAAACCCCTAAAGTTTTGAATAGAGATAAAAAGATATATATTATGCTCACGATGAAAGATCACTTTCACATTACATGATAAAAATCAACAAAAGGAACAATAATATAGAACGGAAACACACAAAAAAAGAAAGCTGCAAGAAGAGGGGAAAAGGGTACACATTAATTATTAAAAGAGAATATTAATTGAAATGGTTCACAAGTTTCTTCAGACTCTCAGAAATTCTACTACTAGCTCCATAATCACAATCTTCCACCTATATACGTAAAATTTATAAAAATAAATTAAAACCAGCAACAAAAAAAAAGCAAGGACATCTATAGATGTAGTAATCAACTAATAAAATAATTTTTTTAGGTGTATAACTAATAAAATAACTTCCAAGTGGATGGGAGTTTCTTTGCATTTTGAGTGCATGAATCGGTTTAATAGTGTGTTTTCGCCAAGTTGTATATATTGTTCAGTGACTGAACTCTAATCGTATCCCATTGCGTGAATACAGCTTGGATTAGACCTAATTTTCACATAGTAGTGGTAGTAGAAAATTTTGATTTTTCCTATATCACCAGATCAAAAACTTAGATATTTTCTAGAATTTACTAGCATACCTTGCAATGAAGAGTGTGGAAGACGGTATCATCAACGGTTGAGGATCCAGCATGAGTGATCTCAGCTCCTGATTCCTCACTGACAGCACGAATGATCTCATGAAACATAAACTTGTGTTCCAAGCTTGTCACAAGAAAGATCTGAAGAATCGGACCGGTTTCTTGAATCTCGATTTTCGGCGACCTTCTAGCCACAGAGACATCAACACTCGAAGACATGGATGAAGATCCAGTCGCAGCAAGTTTTCTCTTCCTTTCTCTCATTTTCTCCACGTTCACTTGCAGCTTCTTGATGTAGTTTGCAGCTTCATCAAGCTGATCAGGAAGTGTTAAAGGCGCCTAACCAAGTAAAACAAGAAAGGTTTTTATACATGAGTTAATAGATTTAGACATGAAATCAACATATTATAAATGCATATCAGAGGATAAATAAGAAGAGGAAAACCCTAGAAGTTTGATCAGGAAGAAGAGAGTTGAGTTCTGAATAAAGAGCTTTCATCTGAATCCTTCTATTTTTCTCAATCGTTTTCCGATCTACAGATCTTGATTGACTTGTGTTTGAAAGGCTCTGATCCATTTTGTTTTTCTTGGTCTTGAAGTGTTTCACATATACAATGAAACTCAATATTAACCACACTTATATAAAGAAAGAAGTTATAGTCGGATGATAGTTAACTTGTGCTAATAAACAATTAGTGTTAAAGGGTTTGTAAAGGAAGAAATAGTATATATACCAAAAGGCGAAAAAGGTCGTATACAGATATAGAAGATAACGAAAGCAAAGACAAAGTAAAAAAAAGGTAAGCTCTTTAGATATATATAATTCTTGACTTGTTCCATTTTATATTGTGATGTATTCATATAGTTCGACTTAAGAAGAGACCAGCATTAGTTTATAATTAAGAGTATGAGTCAATCAATTGGTTGTATAGCTGGTTTTGACCTAAACTTTCATAGACTATTAACATGGTATACTGAAAATATCAACACATGGCTTACCATGAACTTCTGTTCCATAGCAGTTTCTAGGCTCCTACGGTATAAGTTGAGTTAATCGTACTTACATATACTTGCTACAATTATTTCCACTGATATTACATTTTTTTTGGTTTTGAAATCATAAAGTTGGGACCTAAACCCATGCATAATTAATTTCCTCATGCTATAACTAACTCTCTTTTATCTGAATACCATCATCATTGGAAAAACACTTGAAATTGGGATCTATATATGTAAAAGGAAAAAAGATGAAAGAAAAGGTTTGTGAAATGGGAATTGGTGGGGATAGTATGGTCAACTTTTTCGCTAAGACAATGCGTGGACTTTGTTGAACCACTCAAACATTATCGACATGCTCATAATTTGTTTTGTTCCCATCACCAATTTGTAAATGAACCTTCATCAAGTGTGTCTCTCTTTATTATGTACATACTAGACTGCTAATTTCTGTCGGATACTTATATTATATTTTTGTATTACAATTTTAGAATGATAATAACGAGGACAGAAAGATTCTAGTTGTAGAGTAGTTTCATTGATAAACCTATGAAAATTAAAAATATTCGAATTTATGCAATTATAAAAGTATATTGAAAACATAGAATAATCAACTTAAAGATCGTTAAACTTTTCTTTTTTTTTCTTTTGAACATCTCCAGATATGTTGGTTTCAACAAAAAAAAATTCCAATATGCTTAATAAAAGGTTTCTTGTCCTCCATTAGTAAATTCCCATTAAAATCCAAAATACTTGTCAAATGTTATTAGTCCACTATGTAATGCAATCGACATCAACAATTGATTTTTACTGTTACTTCACACTCTATTACTATGCATCCATAAAATAAGCTAATGGTATATATATGAGCCAATTACAAAAACATCTGATCTTAGGATACCTATTACGTGAATGGTAGGGCTTAGAAAGTGGTCGAATCACTTCTTCAGCATGTGAAAATGTTAAAGTTCAAAAAGAAACAAGTGAGAAATGTTTTAAAAGTAACAGCATATTCGTCTGTAACTTCAAAGAACGATCCATGTTTCAAGTTTTCACACTTATATAAAATAAGCTGCAAAACCACCAGTGTTTAACTCACTTTATTACATGAGTTTAGTAAGGATGCAGTAATAATTTTCTAAGTTTACATACTAATGCAATTAAAAACATGTAAGACCTTCAGTAACAGTTTAAAGTTGAAGAACTTAACACATTCATACATCAAAACATCAAAGATAGCACTCTAGCAAAAGGCTATTATCTAATTGCTTAGACTGCAAATCTCTCACAGCTACAGATTTCAATCAGTTCATGGACGAGACCTGACTCTCATCATTGGCGGCAAAACCTTAACCACTATCTTCTGCTCAAAACCATCTCTGAGAAGCACTTCAAGGTCTTTAATGTCCCCCCTCAAATCTAACAAGACACTGCATAGACCAAGGCCATAACAGTAATACAAGATGGAATCCAAATTTATATTCTCCAACAACACGGTTTCAACCCCCGCTACTGCTGGCTGCAAACGAGTCCTTGCTGGTGAACACTACAACTTTAGGACCTGCTTCTTCAACGGTATTGGATGAAGAAAGGATATGAGGAGACTCTTGTGCATTGCTAGCTACTATGATTTGAATAAGTTGCATCCGAACATCAGCTTCTTCTTGCGAGGAAACGCTCGAGAGTTTATCAGATAACGACGAGGAAAGTACTATAGCGTCATATTCTTGTAATAGCTTTGAGTAGTATGGGGCTGACCAGCTTTGGGTTGAAAGCCTTGGCCAACAATCTTTGCCGCCTTTAACAATGACACAACCTACCATAGGATTAGGACTACTAGTACACCCTATTGCTCTCTGTGCCAGCTCCACACATGCATATCACTATTGAATCTTGTTTTAGACGACAGAAAACGAAAGCTCTGCTTCGGTGTCTGGATTTTAATGTGTGTTAAATTAAAAAAAAATACTATAAAACAATTATTTATTCCCCAAACTCAAAAGTCAAAAGTTAACTCAAGCATCGTAAGGACACAAACTTGTTGGTTGCAGGGAGAACGTTGTTGGACGCAATTCTTGAAATTTCAATCACTCATGAGACATGAGCAGATTTCAGTTTTTTTTTTTTACAGGGAGAACGTTTAACAAAAAGGCTAACCGAACAAGACACAAGACACTAACTTGAATCAAGAACATGCTTTTCGAGAAACAAAAGCATGAACTTGACAAAGGAGGACCAAACTCCAGCTCCATTGGAACCTACATAACATAAAAACACAAAAGGAAACAAAAAAAAAAAAATTGTTCCTAAATAGAAGAAAGATCTTCATAAATGGTCTTGATACCAGGTCTCTCAGAAACCGATCTTATACACCTAAATGCAATCCCAAGAACTTCTTTAATGCCTTTCTCTATAACCGTATCACTTCCCATCTCCTGAGTCAACACAGAATCAAAACACTCCGTACCTCTCCCTTCAGCAACACGTAACCTAACCCAATCAGTCAGATCAACAACACCTTCTTGCTCACCTGTGATCACATCTCCTGCGCATCTTCCCGTTAATACCTCAAGAAGTATCACACCGAACGCATACACATCTGATTTGAAAGAAGGCTACGGTTTCCTCGAAGCTGCTAGCTCGGGGAGCCCTGTACCCTAGGATGCCTGCGTCTAGTGTCTGTTCCACCGTGCCTACTTGTGTCATGAGACGGTGGAGGCAGTAATCTGCTACGCGTGCGTTTAGCTCTGCTCCATCTAAGAGAATGTTTGTTGCCTTGAGGTTACCGTGTGAAACGGCTCTGTCGAAATGGAGGTAGTTTAGACCACGTGCCACATCAACTGCGATTCTCAAACGTTGAATCCAAGCTAGAGGAGGGCCTTTCCTGCCTGGTCGATCTGTAATCAAACAAGAACCGTAAGCTTGATGAAAAAACACTGATGATATGTGATAGAGAGAGTCCAAGTGTTACCGTAGAGGAAGCTACCCGCCAAAGGAATTTAAAAGCTCACTTCTGCGGAAAGGGTGGTTTTTTAGACTTGTTCTTCTTGGCCTTTATGGTAAGGGCTAAGAATGTTACTTCACTAGTTAAGAGAGATTGAGACCACATTGGGGAAAATAAGCTATAATCACGCAGGCACCTTAAAATCTGGTTTGTAAAAATTTACAGAATTCAATTCAATTAAATAGGGAAAAGAATGGAATAGATGAATTTATTGGTTGTTCAAAAAAAAAAAAAGATGAATTTTTATTGAAATTTTGAACAAAAAGAAGAATTTACCGAAACAATTCAGAACCAAAAAAGGGAGCAAATAGTAATGAATATTTGGGAAAACTAAAGTGTAATGTAATAAATATTTATTATTTCGTGCAGTCCTACATTAATTCATTAGCGATAAAAAGTAGAAGGGACATAAATACAAGAGAAAATGAGAGATATTGGTCCTTCTCCTACATGGTTGACTGACACTAGTCAATCAAATGATTTGGGCTGAATCATCATTTTGAAAATTAATGTGACGATGTGTTCATCTAAACATAAAAGTAAAACTCAAATCTTGTTTTAGTTCTTTTGCATCAACCGTAGAAAAAACTAAAAAACCCAACCTTTATTTTGTTGACCATCTCTCTACTCGTACAGTCCTACTTGACTGGGTTTTAATTACCATTTTGCCCCAGCTTTAAAAAGACTTAAAAGTTCGTTTATTTATATACGTGTCCTTCAAGTTTTTGATCTCGCGTTTTCGCTTTACGTTCTTGATCTTCTCTACTCGAACGATCTCTGCGAGGAACACGAGAACTTGAATTCCCGGGAAAATCTTTGAAGTAGTGAACTTTCTCGGAAAAAGAATGTGTCCCTTCGAAGATCGTCGTGCTCCACCTCCACCTGGGGTATACTGGACTCCGCCGCCGCCGGAGAGAAGAACAACAGATCATGCGGCGGCGATGCCGATGTCGGAGAGGAGAAGACCACCTTCTTCGGAGAACCGCGATCCCTTTCACGTCGTTCACAAGGTTCCTTCTGGTGATTCCCCTTACGTCAGAGCCAAACATGCGCAGGTGTTATTGAATTTTTGCGCGGGAAAATTGATTGATTTTTCTTCCCCTTATCTAGGGTTTCTAATTTTAGATCTTATTTAATTCTTGCTAAACACGTATATAATGACTTGTGTTTCTTCTCTGTGGAAGTAGTTAGTATCTAAAGATCCGAACCGAGCAGTATCCTTGTTCTGGGCTGCAATAAACGCTGGTGATCGTGTGGATAGTGCGTTGAAGGACATGGCTGTTGTTATGAAACAGCTTGACCGGTCTGATGAAGGCATCGAAGCTATCAAGTCCTTTCGCTATCTCTGTCCTCTCGAGGCTCAAGACTCCATTGATAACTTGCTCCTCGAGCTCTACAAAGTAAAATCATAGCCTCTATATCTTTTGTTTCTTATGGAAAAGTGTTTATGGATGTGTTGAAAATGAGTTTGCAGAAGTCTGGGAGGATTCAAGAAGAAGCTGTGTTGCTTGAGCACAAGCTGAAAGTACTCGAGCAAGGATGGGGTTTGGTGGTAGAATCGTGAGAGCGAAACGGGTTCAAGGGAAACATGTCACCATGACTATCGAGCAAGAGACGGCAAGGTACCAAAGTCTATTCTCGCATTGTCTCAGTGAGTACTTCCTCTCTTGAGCCTGATGTTTTCATTCTCGTTTGAACATTTTAGGGTACTAGGAAACTTGGGATGGGCTCACTTACAGCTACATAACTATGGAATTGCAGAGCATCATTACAGGTTTGGTTCTTGTTGTTTGTGTTTTTGATCTTGTGCGTCTTTTCTTTATATGCAATTATCTATCCATGAACAGGAGAGCTTTGTGTCTGGAACCTGACAAAAACAAACAGTGCAACCTCGCTATCTGCTTGATGCGTATGGGTCGAATCCCAGAAGCTAAATCCCTGATTGATGATGTGAGAGATCATTCTGCAGAGAGTGAGTCCGGAGATGAACCGTTCTCAAAGTCTTATGACAGAGCCGTTGAGATGTTAGCAGAAGTGGAATCTACAGATCCAGAAGGTGGTCTTCCAGATGAGTTCTACGCGGGATGTTCATTTGCAAATGGAACAATGAAGGAAAACAAAGCTCCTAGAAACGCAAACAGGAAGTACTCACATGTTCCTTCTTCTCCAGCGTCTGTTAGACAGAACTCTGCAGGCTTGTTTACACAACCACGAGGATACAAAATGGATCAGACGAATGGGGTGTCTGAGGAAGAGACAGGAGGGGCAGCTCGGAAGCTACTGTTTGACAAACCTGTTCGTTCTGAGCGTGTTAAGAATTTGAAGAGCGGAGAAGGAGGAGAAGAACCCATGAAGGGAAAGAAGCTGGACCAGAACATGATTCATGATCTCCATGAATACATCAACGATACTTCAGACTGTTTGAAGAGTGGAACTAAGAAAAGCTGGGCAGATATGGCCGAAGAGGAAGATGAAGAAAGACTGCAGTGAGAGCTTAAAACCGCATAAACTGTATAGGCTCGACATTGAAATGTTTGCATAGGCATATGGGATTTTACATTCCAGTACAAATCTTGGTTCAGTAACAAAACACACAAAGCACATAAAAGAGAAACTTCAATTCAGTGAACAAAAATAACAAAGAAATGAATGACACGACTTACAGCTTGTGTGAAAGTAGTAATCAATCATATGTCTTCTTAAGCTTCTTCTTCTTCTTCCTCTTCGTCCTCCTCATACTCTTCTTCGCCGACTGTAGCATCCTGATATTGCTGGTACTCAGCAACAAGATCGTTCATGTTACTCTCAGCTTCGGTGAACTCCATCTCGTCCATTCCTTCTCCCGTGTACCAATGAAGGAAAGCTTTTCTCCTGAACATAGCAGTGAACTGTTCACTCACACGCCTAAACATTTCCTGGATCGAAGTCGAGTTTCCTATGAAAGTCGACGCCATTTTCAAACCCGTTGGAGCTATATCGCAGACGCTTGATTTCACGTTGTTTGGAATCCACTCAACAAAGTACGATGAGTTCTTGTTCTGGACGTTCATCATCTGTTCGTCAACCTCTTTAGTGCTCATCTTCCCACGGAACAGAGCAGAAGCGGTCAAGTAACGTCCATGGCGAGGATCAGCTGCGCACATCATGTTTTTGGCATCCCACATCTGTTGGGTTAGCTCAGGGACGCTTAAGGCGCTGTATTGCTGCGACCCTCTTGATGTCAATGGTGCAAAACCAACCATGAAGAAGTGGAGCCTCGGGAAAGGGATGAGATTGACAGCGAGCTTTCTTAGGTCGGAGTTTAGTTGTCCAGGGAAACGGAGGCAGCACGTGACACCGCTCATGGTAGCTGAGATGAGGTGGTTAAGGTCACCAACTAAAGAAACAAGAACAAAGTCAGTGGTTTTTTTCAAAGTACAATCACACATAAGGGAAACAAGAGGCTTTGTTTGTAATACACTCACATGAAGGATTAGAGAGCTTCAATGTGCGGAAACAGATATCGTAGAGAGCTTCGTTATCCAAAACCATACACTCGTCAGCGTTCTCAACAAGCTGGTGAACGGAGAGTGTAGCGTTGTACGGCTCAACGACGGTGTCGGAGACCTTAGGAGAAGGGAAAACAGAGAAGGTCATCATCATACGATCTGGATACTCCTCCCTTATCTTGGAGATAAGTAGAGTTCCCATTCCAGAGCCAGTTCCTCCTCCCAAAGAATGACACACTTGAAAACCTGTTCAAATAAAAAAGCATCAGACTCTGAACTGAAAACCGAAATAGCCGGTTCAAAATACTTAACTCAAACCGAAACAAACCAAATTTTATATATTCCTTAACCGTTCCTAACCGAAGCAGATCTAGAAAACGAAACGCGAATCTCTCTCACCTTGAAGACAATCAGAGTTCTCAGCCTCCTTCCTCACAACGTCCATCACCGAATCAATCAACTCAGCCCCCTCCGTATAATGCCCCTTCGCCCAGTTATTCCCCGCGCCGGACTGCCCGAACACGAAGTTATCCGGCCGGAAAATCTGACCGAACGGCCCGGATCTGAGGGAGTCCATCGTTCCGGGCTCCAGATCCATGAGGACGGCGCGCGGGACGTACTTGCCCCCGCTGGCTTCGTTGTAGTAGACATCGATCCTCTCGAGCTGGAGATCCGAGTCGCCGCGGTACTGTCCCGTGGGGTCGATGGCGTGCTCGCCGCAGATGACTTCCCAGAACTTAGCTCCGATCTGGTTCCCGCACTGGCCTCCTTGGATGTGAAGGATCTCTCTCATTTTCCTCAGATGTTTTCTCTCGCTTGTCGTTTTCTCGAGAAAATGATTGAGGGGTAATAATAAGAACAAAAGAACTTTTTGAATGGGGTAGTAATCGGCTATATATAGTTTACGTTCTTCTTTTTTGAAAACTCTGTCGTTATTTGCAATATGGTCCTTTATATTCTCTTGGTCTCTTAATTAACCCCTAATAGTTTCTATCTTTTCTCGATTCGGTTTCTTTGTGTGCTATAAAGACCAGAAGATTTGATTTTGCGTCATCAGTGGATTTTCCTTTGTTGTTTAGAGCTAATTGATCTGTTGGCACCGTTTTTAGGCATGTAGTTATTTAGAAAATCAACCATAATAAACTAGATTAGCTGATAACAGAAATCCGAAATAAATGAGTTACAGGGCAAGGCCAATGCTAATTGTTGCCAACCTATAAAACTGCTTAATATGGTTTTCTCCAGTATGTTTACAACACTGTTGAAAATAGACGAGTTAGATTTACAGTATAATCTCTTTAAATTAATAATCTATAAATTAATATTTCTATAAATTAATATAATTTTATAATTCCAAATTAAATTTTTGGTTCAATTAGTATTTCGATAAATTAATATTCTCTATAAATTAATAAAAAATTATAGTTTTGGTATAGTTCTAACATTATTAATTTATAGAGGTTTTACTGTAGTTGATACTCGAACATATTTCAAGTAAAAAAAATATACATACTCTTTTATATCAAAAGTTTAGTTGTGCGGATTTTTTTTTGTCAAAACAACATAAAAGATAGCCAGTTAAAAGAAAAAAACAACATAAAAGATAACAATTTGGATTTTGGATAATTGTCGTTAAAAATGTTTTTAACATATAACTGTAAATAAAGTTTTTTTTACCAAAAAAAATTAAAAATAAAGTTTTGTCTACGGTCAGAACTCAGAAGTGTGTAGTAACTATTTACAAAGTTTATAGAGTTATAGTTACTAGTTTAAACGATAGGAAGTATTTTACAAACTACCTTTGGAAAAAATATAAAATAAAATCGGAGTTTCTAACTCAGTTGATAAAGAGTTTACAGCTGTGAGTTTTGCCACCTGGGTTCGAATTCCGGCTACTGAATAATTAACATTTCGGCATCACCAAAGACAGATTACCGACATGTGGTAACACATGACTAGTCTGGACCACTTCTGTGGAACTAGTATATTTCTGTATAATTTAAAAAAAAATTATAAAACAAAAGAATCTTGAAATAGCTACAAGATTACAAGTTGAACGAAAAAAAAGATACAAGACTACAACTGACTAACCATGCCAATGTCTAAATTTAAATACACAATGAAGAATTTGGTTTTCGGTTTAGTTTTATAGTTTGAGGCATATAATTTGTTTGTTTTACAAAATATAAATGAACACAAATAAATATATTTCAGAATGGTCTGAAAATTCGTGATGGATATATTATCTAAGAAGTCCTTAAGCAAAATTGATTACCAAAAAGAAAGTCCTAAGCCAAATTATAAAAAAAAACAGTGCTCATTTCCATGTCTTTCGTTAATGTAATAGATTTTTTTATTCTTTTAAATTAGCTTTTAATCAGTAGTGTTGCTCGCTTAAACATTAAACTACTGAAGTGAGTATTATATACTACCAGTATAAATATTTCTACATAAGGTGAATATGGATAAAATAGTTTTTGTAGAGTCTAAATTCCAGTAAGTTAGATCTAAAATATATAAATTCGTTAATTACAATTATAAAGTTTTGTTTATAATTAGGTTTCAAAGGTTATTGATTGGCTATTGATATTGTGATTTGATTTTAATTCTATTGGCTATTGATATTGTGATTTGATTTTAATTTTGGGGGGGTTTTTTTGGTCAACAATTTTGGGTTTTATTTGGTTCAGTTCAAAGTGTTAAATCTAAAACTCCACCCACCCCTGTGTGGTACCAGTTGTACATATATCATATTATGGAAAAGAAATTAAAAGCGAGGAAAATACAAATAAATGGTCAAAGGCGGGTCGTCGTGTAATAATGTCTTTATAGCAGTTTCTTCCATCATATAGCTCTCTTACAATCGGCCTTCACTTTCTGCGCAAAGAAAAGCAAGCATTCTTCTTCTTCTTCTCTTCCTTTTCTTTCTCCATGTCTTATTAATGCTTCTGATCTTCTCCTCTATCTCTTCGATAAACCACTTTATCTTGTTCTTCGAAGAGCTAATCAATTAATTAAAACTCTTTCGTCTACATTGTTGTTCTCTTCGCCATGCCTTTGCCTTGGAAGAAATCGAAATCGGGTCGGATCACGAGATTCGTATCGGACCTCCAACAATCTCCGAAACGCGGCGGATCTCTCGTCGTCGAGACTGGATTCCCGACCTCTCTCATCGACCTCTTCGTCAAGAATCGCGATCGCCTCAAGAAATCTTCTTCTAAACGCAACAACGAAGCTCAGACACAAACCGTTCCGACACGACTGCGTGTTCCGTCTCCCCCTCCTCCTTCTCTGCCTCAGAAGCTCGATCCACCGTCGGTTACGGCGGCGAGTAAGATCGAGGAGATCCCCGTCAGTGCGGAGAGTATAGACGACGGCGACAGCGATGGAAACGGCGACCGTCGCGGCGGAGGAGGAGGATGCGTTTTGACGGTGGTTGTGATTAAGGTTTTCTTTGTGGCTGTGCTCGCCCTGAGCACCAAAAAGCTAGCATTGGGGATCACTCTCTCCGCCTTCTCCCTCCTCTTCCTCGAGCTCTTGGTGGCGCGCGTGTTCAATCTCCCCAACCTCCGCCCCGACCCGCAGGTTCGGCTCCATTCGCTTATAGGGAGGAACCGTAAAGAGAAGCTAGAAGAATCATCATTGGTCTCTTTCGAAATCGTTGAAAGCTTTGAAGAATCGAGAGATTGCGTTGAGGAAGCGTCGACATTGGATGAGGCGAAACCTGTGGCGGAGGAGGAGAGAGAGATGCAGGAGATCAGAGACGTGGTGTTCACGAAAGAGAAGAGTAAAAGCGGGAAGCTCAAGTCGAAGATAGTGAAGAAGTTGAGGAGTTACAAGAAGAAGAGGAAGACGAAGCTAAAAGAAAAAGAAGAAGCGCAATTAGGAGTAGAGGTAGTTGAAGAAGAAGAAGAGACATATGTGAGGGAAGTGTCGAGTTTGTACCCTGACGATAGAATCGAGAGCGAAGTATCTGTTGGATCGAATGATCCGCCATTGCTGGAGAGCTGTGAAGAGATCGAAAAAGAATCTGGATCGAAAGGGGATCAAACGAAGGCGGTTGTGATGATAGTGATCGCTCTTGCTGGATTGTTAAGCGGGAAAGTCTTAGCTATTGGTCTGACACTACCTTCGTGTCTCATTTTGAAATTGGTCTGCTGCAGATTTCAGACTAGGCTCTGAGGCACCAGAAAAGACTCGGCCTTTGAGAAATTTTTGTTTTGTTCCGTTTCCGTGGCAGCGGTGGGGCCCTACGGATCAGCGGTGACCGTGTTGACGGGAGTGTTGTTGGGTAGTTGGCAGTTCGAAGCTACAATTTGCTTATCCCTTATATATTATTTTAGGAGCATTAGAAATAAGTAACCTTTAATTCATGTGTGATTTACAAGTGTGCCATTTCTTAGGTGTCATCACCATAAACTCTCTCACAACCTAATTTCAAGAACCCTTAATTAACTAGACTAATTACAATAATTGCCATTAGTCATTAGATTGTTACTTAACTAATATAATCTAAGTTTTTACTTATTGACTAACCAAATAAATCATGTCTATGATTCATGTTCTTGCATTATTATTTACCATATTCTGAGTCACGGATTATATGTTGAATGCATTCGATTATTATTTACACGGTTCTCTCATTATTTGTTACTATGGATTGAAATATGGTTTCATACGATATTTTGTCTCAGTCTTACCAGATCGAAATCAAAATACAAACTAAAATACAAATGCCCTATCGTATGTACTATATTCACAATCTTCATCCCAAGCATGGTCTTTATAAATTTTACTTTATATATTTAAATTGAAGAGACCAAAAAATCTGAGTCTTCTCTTGGTTTCTACAAGTCTTCATCATATAACATTTTATATATAATTCTCAACGCCATCTAATTATTTTATCAATGCAATCTAATCATTTTATCAGACTTTTGATACATATATATTATTTTATCATGATAGTTTTGATGGTTTTTACAAGTCTTCATTATATATAATTATCGTATATATTATAAATATATAATTATCGTATATATCTAATCATTTTATAAACGTAATCTAATCATTTTATCTCAAAAGTTTGATACATATAAATTATTTTATCATGATAGTTTTGATACATACAAATCATTTTTCATGATAGTTTTGATACATATAAATCAACACAAAGTATTATTGTATTTTATATATGATAACAATAACAATAATGTCTTCTTAAAGGTCCATCAGACATAGCAAAACTCTATACGTAAAACCAGGACCCTATATTCAAATTTATCGTAATCAATTTAAAAATACAAATTCAAATCAAGGTGACATTAAATAAAAGGTTATTTTCTCAATGATCAACCGGGCACTTCATTGTTGAAAGGAAACTTCTAATAACTTTGATATTATTAGATTTACGATTTTGGAAACATTTACTTATTTCGAGAACCATAATTATGGGTCAATAATGCCAAACGGTATTTGATTCCTTGATTTTTCTGGTAATTATAGGAACTCAATTAGGGTCAGACTCTTTTAATATTATTTGATTGTTGTATATAAGGAAGTATAAATTATTATTTCAAATTATTGAATCAATTATGCATCGACCTTGATGTCGTTTCCTTTAATTTTGTCATATAAAGAGAAATTACATTATTACGTTGACTAATAAATTAAGGACGATCGTAGCTCATGTAATTGGTGGGCATGTTATTTTATATTAAATAATATTTTACTTTAGTTACGGCTTTATCATATCAAGGTTTCGTTCAACCCTACACGGGTTTGACGTCTTAATATAAATATATTTCTACAATTCAAGAGACTCACCACAATCTTCTTCCCGACACACTATTTATCAAAGTTCTCTCTCAAGTAAATTCATGGCTGGATTTACAAACGTGTCCGATTCGAAACCTTTCAAGACAATGTGAAAGGTTAGGGTGAATATTGTCAGGATATAGTACCATTTCTTTTTCTTCTGACCTTAATATTATTTTTTAGTACTTTATTTAAAGCATATGAGATCATATAACTGTATTGTTATGTGCATAATTACTGCCGCTGGATTTATTTTGATAAACGAATCCTTAGTTATTTCTATTTATAGGAGTGCAAATCAGGAGTTCTGAAGAATTTTTGTGACTTTTTTTCTTTATCAGTTTATTTTGTTTCTTTATAATTTATTTCTTGCGTATTTTTTATTACCAGTGTTTCTTATAATATTATAATCATAAATTTTATTATGAAAATAATACTTCTATTTCATTATGTTTTGATTTGTCTTAAATCCATAATAAATGGACTAAAGTTATTGCATACTGTTATATATTTCATTTTAATAAAATAAATCTGACACATAACCAATTACAAAAGTTTTTTCTTAAAAACCATTAATCTTACATTATATAAACATGCACCCTTTCGAAGATGGCTACCGTTAGATCTAATATGTGTGCTTATAACTTTAAAATTTTTAATATCTATAAATTAAAAATAAAAATTTTCTTTTGGTCATTCACCCTGCGCAAGGCGCAGGTTATCACCTAGTGAAACTGTAAATTAAAAACAAAAACATATGAACAGAAGAAATAATTGTTAATTATATAATTGTTTTTTTTTTTGCCATCTAATATATTTTATTAACAGGGCCCAAACCCAAAGAAAACAGTACCATACAATACAGAAAAGCCCAACACAAAGGGCTCACATGAAAAATGCAAATGGGCCAAAGCCCAACAACATTAAAACTGACACCCAAGGCCACCACGCGGCCCACGTGTCCAGGTTTGATCGAAGAGGGACCACGTATAGACCTCCTCACTGATGAGGAGACACGCGTCCCGTTCAGCCACCGCTTCATCTTCCAGCCACCCGCCGTGGCCTAATCATCGGAGCCCTCACCGGAGAAGACGACACCAAACAATAGGTTTGCCGGAACTCACCGGAGACTGCATACTCCCCTTTCATCGTACTTCGCCTGACCTTTTGAACAGAGAGCTTCATGGGAAGTTCCGAGCACTCATCCTAGGCCACCGAAGTCACCAGCTTCCACCACTTTACTTCCTTCACCGTAGAGTATCACCGCGAAACAGCCAGGATCTCATCCCGAAGCAAAACCATCACATGCACTGAGTCACCCGTCGGACAACCCGACTCGCCAAAAACCCGAACCGCCATCATAAAACGCGGAAAAACCGTACAAAGTATCTTAAGCCGAACGTTTACCTCGGTGTGGACGGTACAACGTCGGAGTCATAGCCGGCCGACCACCAAAGGTAAAGGTGCGATGCCGGAAATAGAAAAGCCGCAAAGAAACAGAAAAGAAAAAACGCAAGGCGAAAAGGAAATCGAGAGCCGGACCGACGGTAGCTATGGAAGCCCACCCGTCGGCCGGAGAACACAAATCACCGCGATGGTTGCCTTAGAAAGAAGTCGGAGCGATTTTTAAGAGAGAGAGATGATAGGATTTGTTATCTGTTTTTCACTTTTTAATTATATAATTGTTTACTGTGAAGGAAAACAAGTTATTAATATTTTTTGAAAATCTATCTTATTAAAACAGAAACATTCTGTTGGACCTAACATTTATTTTGTAAGTTTTTAAATTAAATATACTTTTATACTTTATAATTAAATCTACATTAAATCACTAATGTTCCTTTCTTTATACTACTATCCATGTTTCCAAACAATATACTTATTTATTTATACTACTATCAATATTTCCAAACAATATATTTTATATACTACTATCAATGTTTCCAAACAATACAATAATTAATCTTAGTTATTTTATATCCATCATTTTCTCTTTAAAATTTTGTAGAAACGTCATAATTTTATAAATTACAAAATAATAAACTTCAAAATTTGGATTATAAGATTACAAATTATGAAAATATTACAATTTCAATCAAATTAGGTTACATATCGGTCATCCATGAGTTCAATCGGTTAGTCTCGGGTTTTAGTGACTTTTTAATATGAATATTTTAAAAAACTAAATTGAATTGTTAGATCTCCGGATTAACCGGTATAATCACAATCGGGTTGAATTTAAAAACACTGATTTAAATACAAAAATATTTTAAATACACACCTTTAAAAGTTAACAAAATATTTGTTAAGTTATTAGTGAAATTTTTCATCGTAAAATATTCCGCGCTTCCAAAGCGCGGGTCAAGATCTAGTTTAATTGTTAATAGTGAAAGGCACTTTTAAGGCATTAACGTTGAGCCGGCTAAATTGTCATTGTTAAAAGTGAAAGTGAGAATATTATTGAATCTATAGATGAAATCGTATCTGCTGGAAAATATTATAAAATATATCCATAGTGCTGTATGAATTTAGTTGCACTGATTGCTCATTGCTCAATCATGTCTAGCATTAAGATATGTGTACACATGACTTGCTAATTAAGTGGTGTTCCCAACAAATGTAAAGGGTCATGTTTATGTGTATTTTTAATACCCAAAAAAGACAACACACCATATCCAAACTATATTGGTAATGTATACGAGTTTTCTATTGTATAATGTTCCCAACAAATGTAAAGGGTCATGTGTATGTGGGTTTCATTATGATCTTTTCTTGATGCAGAACAGTAAATCTTTTCAATCTGTTTTGGCCTTGAGAAATCAAAATAGAGGAGGGATTATGGGCTCGTCCAACAATAGCCCATGTGAAAATCGATTCGCTCACATGAGAAGACCTGAAGATTATGGGCCTCCTCGAATTACTGATCAAGTTTTATTGACCTTGACCAACAAAACAAAAAAAGTTTTGTTTAATTTCACATTTATCTCGTTATTAGATTAGTAAACAATATAATTAAGAAAATAGAGTGAAGTCCAAAATAATATCGTTATCCATTAGAGAGCAAGCAAGCAAGCAAGCCACCAGTGACAGTAAGCCACCTCCGTGAACATGACTCTAACCTGTTAATTTACATAAACACCCTTACCACGTAATCAACACACACATCCCAAAGATGGATCTGAGTCTGCAGCTACAGATTGGCGGCACGTTCGTCAAAGGCCCCTCGTGCTGTTCGTCTTATTGGGCTTCACCTTCTCCCTCCACGTCACTCTCTCTTCCACGTGATTATATTTCTTCCCCGTTTCTTCATCGAAGACTCAACTCCCTTAACACCTCTCGCTTTCGCTCTCGTGGAATCCGATTAAGACGACGGAGCGGTTCCTCGGCGATGCCTTGTTCTTCCTCTTCTGAGACTCTAACGGCTTCTCGCGTCGATTGTGGCGGCGGAGGAAGTGGACGCGGAGGCGGACTCGCTTGCGCTGGAGCTGATAACGCTTCTGTAGCTAACTTCAAGCTGAACGAATCAACCTTCCTTGCTTCCCTCATGCCTAAGAAAGAAATCCGCGCGGATCTCTTCCTCGAAGCTCATCCTGAGTACGACGGCCGCGGCGTCGTTATCGCTATCTTTGGTACTTCCTTCAATCTTAGTCTAGGTTGTTTATACTGGATCAGATCACTTGAGAGATTATTTTGGTTCTATAGTCTGTAGACGTTGATCTCGTTTGTATATGTATCTCTGATTGAGGAGCTGACTATAATGATATTTGTGTAGATTCTGGTTTTGATCCTTCTGCTGCTGGCTTGCATGTAACATCTGATGGAAAGCCAAAGGTTCTGGACGTCATCGACTGGTAAGAATCTACTGTTCTTTAATCATTCGAATTGAATGTGATTTGATGGTTTCCTTTTTTTTTTATCACTCAGTACTGGAAGTGGGGATATAGATACTTCCACAGTGGTGAAAGCCAATGGAGATGGTCTCATTCGTGGAGCATCAGGTTGGTGATTTTTATCTAGGAAGATAGTTTTCTTGCTCATTGTTGGTTTGTTGTTGTTGTCCATTCTCTAGCTATGTATGACATACGTTGATCATTTTCTTATGTATAAATTAATTTGTTACAGGGGCACCTTTGGTTGTCAATTCTTCATGGGAAAACCCTACTGGAGAGTGGCGTGTAGGTTGCAAGTTGGTTTACCAGCTATTTACTGATGACTTAACTTCTCGTGTTAAGGTAGCCATTAAAGACGTGATCCCTTTTTGGTCTGCTGGATTAGTTATATAATCGGAAAATCTTACACCAAAGTTTTGTGTAACTGATTTGCAATCTTATTGTCTAAGACTTCTATCTGTCTATCTTATCATACAGAAAGAGAGAAGGAAAGTATGGGATGAAAAGAATCAGGAAGAAATTGCAAAGGCTGTAAAGATTCTGTATGATTTCGATCAGGTGATACGGAGATGCTGAATTTGGTTGTATAGTGAATGTTCTGAGTCTGCCACTGCTATTCATATAATATTGAGACCTCATTCTTTTTGATTCTTGCCTCCAGAAGCATAGCAAGGTGGATGATGCGAAACTGAAGAAGACACGTGAAGACCTCCAAAGCAGAGTTGATTTCCTAAAGAAACAAGCTGATGTAAGTTTAGAGACTTTCCTTTACTAGTTTTATTCTGTATACTTGTTCACTGTTTTCTTGAATCTGTGCTGTAAATCAATTGTTTTACTGTAGAAATATGAAGACAAAGGGCCTGTTATTGATGCTGTTGTGTGGCATGATGGAGAAGTATGGAGGGTTGCACTTGATACGCAGAGTCTTGAAGAAGATCCAGATTGCGGGAAACTAGCAGACTTTTCCCCCCTGACTAATTACCGGCAAGTCTTCCTTTATATATCTATCTCTTACTTAACTTTAGAAAGTTTTCACTTGGGAGTTCTCCAGTTTTACTTTATTTTCAATGCCAATCTAAAATGTAAATCAGAATTGAGCGGAAGTACGGCGTGTTTAGCCGACTAGATGCTTGCTCCTTTGTTGCTAACGTGTATGATGAGGGAAAGGTCCTAAGCATTGTAACCGATAGTTCTCCGCATGGCACTCATGTTGCTGGGATAGCTACTGCACACCACCCTGAGGTGCTAACTCATATATATAAATTATTATTGATAATTTTTTGCAGTCAATTAACTTTCGTTCTATGTGTATGCTAGGAGTACTTGTTAAACGGTGTTGCACCTGGTGCACAGATAATATCTTGTAAAATTGGAGACTCGCGGTTAGGGTCAATGGAGACCGGAACTGGCTTGACACGGGCATTGATAGCTGCCCTGGAGGTAATAATTCATTTTAGTGACAATGGTATACCGTTAGCTGAAAAATGCATTTGTCACTTGCTAACATTATATTGTTTGAAGTTTGAACAAAACAAGTGGTAAGTAGTGCTTGTATGGAATTCATGTCTGTGTGGACTGTTATATATAACTGCTTTGCATTGACAGAGTTATTACGGTTTTTTTTTGTATATGCTGACTTCTGTTGTAATGTTGCAGCATAATTGTGATCTTGTCAACATGAGTTATGGAGAAGCAACATTACTTCCAGACTATGGACGCTTTGTTGATCTTGTTACTGAAGTAACATCCAAACTCTTGTATTTGTTACTCAGCATTTAGTTGGTTGTGTCTTATGCTTTTAATCTTACTTATGGTTACATTCTGGTATGTTTTAGGCTGTGAACAAGAGACGCCTAGTATTTGTAAGTAGTGCTGGCAACAATGGCCCAGCATTGACAACAGTTGGTGCACCTGGTGGAACAACTTCCAGTATCATTAGTGTTGGTGCATATGTTTCTCCTGCAATGGCAGCTGGGGCCCATTCGGTGGTGGAACCTCCCAGTGAGGGGCTTGAGTACACTTGGTAATTTCACATTTTTTGTTCTTTTCATTTATTCTATTGCCAGTTGTAGCTAGCATGAAATAGTTATTGTTATATTGTAGGTCAAGCCGGGGGCCAACCTCTGATGGGGATCTTGGTGTATGCATAAGTGCACCTGGTGGGGCTGTTGCTCCTGTTCCTACATGGACGCTTCAAAGACGCATGCTCATGAACGGAACATCGATGTCATCTCCTTCTGCCTGTGGAGCAATTGCGTTACTTTTAAGTGCTATGAAGGTTTCTTCGCCAGCATTATATTTTCCTCTTGGCAAATTTGTTTCTTTTTCCTTTTTTTTTGCAGCGAATGTTCAGCTGCTGAAATTCTTTTATGCTTCTGCAGGCTGAAGGCATCCCAGTTAGCCCGTACAGTGTAAGAAGGGCCCTTGAAAATACATCAACTCCGGTAGGTGATCTACCTGAGGATAAACTAACTGCTGGACACGGGCTAATGCAAATTGATAAGTAAGATTCTATAACCTGCAATTAATTTGACACGATATTTTAAATAGTTAGTTCTCATTTATTTTGTCATGGCAGGGCATATGAATATTTGAAACAGTTTAAGGACTATCCCTGCGTATTTTATCAGATAAAGGTCAATCTCTCGGGGAAAACAAGTACGTAAACATTTGCTTTTAAGTTCTCAAGGTAGAAACTTGTTGGAAACTTGCTTGCTGAAGCATATCCCACACTCTCATTGAAGATAAACAGAACAACTGAATGTGTTGATTTCCATCATATGTTTTGCAAATGCATCTTAGTGGTAGTGTCTCTGTGTAGCTTCTAATCTAAAAGGCCTCCCTGCTTTTGGCTGGGGAAAAGTTTCCTCAATTTTTTTCTTTTTTCGACAAAATATGAACCTATCTTTTAAGAAGATTATGAACTCTATGAACACAGCTCCAACATCACGGGGCATCTACCTGCGGGAGGCTTCTGCGTGCAGACAATCTACAGAGGTGAACTGTTATATCACAGGAATATCTTAGTATGCATAGTAATCTGCTCAAATGCATTCTAACTTATATTCTATATAAACAGTCATTATCTTCATACGACATGCTATAGTCATCCTTTTTGTGGAATAATTTCTTGGATGCCCTGTCATGGAGTCAGAAATTTTCCTTAACAAATTTTACCTCCTTCGGGATAATATATTTCACTTTCAGACTTTGTGATCTCTCCTGTCTGTTTTGTGAAACAAGCATAGTTTTGACTTTACAGTGGACCGTACAAGTTGACCCGAAGTTCCATGAAGGTGCAAGTAATTTAAAGGAACTTGTGCCTTTTGAAGAATGCCTTGAGTTGCACTCCACAGACGAAGAAGTTGTACGGGTTCCTGATTATCTACTTCTCACTCATAACGGACGTAGCTTCAAGTTAGTGTTTTAAAATCCTAAATCTTAGCTGCTCGTGTTTATTTTTTTCTTACCAGCTTATCTCTGTAGTAAGATTCTATCATCTTTTTCAGCGTTGTTGTGGACCCCACAAATCTTGGGGATGGTGTGCATTACTTTGAAGTTTTTGGAATTGATTGCAAAGCTCCACAGCGTGGTGCTCTTTTCAGAATCCCGGTGACAATAATAGTTCCCAAGACTGTGGCAAATCGACCTCCAGTTATTTCATTTCAAGAAATGTCTTTCGTCTCAGGTAATTGTTTGTGATTTTTGTAATGTGTGATTTATACAACAAACAAGTCCTCTTAAATGACTGCCAATTTTTATATTGTTTTTCCTTTTTCTCAATAATTCTAACCGCAGGCCACATTGAACGGAGGTATATGGAAGTACCACATGGAGCGACATGGGCTGAGGCTACAATACGGACTTCAGGGTTTGATACTACACGGAGATTTTATATTGATACCCTTCAGGTAGGAAACGTTTAAGCAGAGTTCACGTCTCTGTTGCTGCTGGTTCTAATCGTTACTTGATCTGCAGCTTTGCCCATTGCGAAGGCCTATCAAGTGGGAGAGCGCAGCAACTTTCGCATCTCCCTCTGCTAAAAGTTTTGCGTTTCCTGTGGTTAGTGGTCAAACAATGGAACTAGCTCTAGCTCAGTTCTGGTCCAGTGGCCTTGGAAGTCGTGAACCAACTATCGTTGACTTTGAGGTAGAACCAACAATTATGTGTGTGTGTGAGTTTTATTGTCTTTTGTGTTGACATGTGTCAGGTAATGAAAGTTATAAGATATTTTCCCCCTTTTTGTTTTAATCGTGCTGGTTTCCTAACTGAATTGCATTGATCATGCTGGTGTATCTTTTGGCCAATTTTGATTCTTTGCTTATTTCTTTCTGCAGTTTGGCTCCCTTACCAGTTTTAGCATCAACTTAGTTGGATGTTAGGTATCCGGTTAAGTAATAGTTACCCCTGCATATGCATTCTCGTTTAGGAATGGGTTTGGAAACGAATTTCAGGTGAATAGGTATAAAATGTGTTATTGACCAGTCTCCATGTTGTCACAACAATCTTTTGAACGAAGTTCTCTATGTTCAAGTAGCTCAGGCCTACTAACTAATAACTATATTGCATTGTAACTTGTTAGAAATGATTTGATGCAAGTTATGTGTATTCGAGATTGAGGTCCATGGAATTGGGGTCAATAGGAGTGGTTTTGTAAACAAATTCCAGGTGTATAGGTATATAAAATGTGTTATTGACCAGTCTTCATGCTGTCAGACTAATGTTACGAACAAAGTTTTAAGTTCAAGTCACCCAGGCCTACTAACTGTATCGAGTACATTGTGAGTTGTTAGATACGAATTGATGTAAGTTATATGTTTTTTCTAGATCGAATTCCACGGAATTGGTGTCAATAAAGAAGAATTGATACTTGATGGAAGTGAAGCACCAATAAAAGTTGAAGCTGAAGCACTATTGGCATCTGAAAAACTCGTTCCCGTAGCTGTTCTGAACAAGGTACATTACGTGTGGAGATGGTATCTTCTCCTTTTTCCTGTAATTTTAGAATTGTTTATGGATGGTGTTTTGTTTTAACTGAAGATACGAGTTCCATATCAACCTGTTGATACACAACTCAAGACTCTATCAACTGGGCGCGATAGACTACTGTCGGGCAAACAGATACTAGCATTGACATTAACGTGGGTTATGCTTCTACTTTCTTAGTTACTTATCTATTTATCAAATTGTTACAATAATTTGCATCCTTCTGTTTCTGCAGCTACAAGTTCAAATTAGACGATGCAGCTGAAGTGAAACCTTATATACCCTTATTGAACAATCGCATATATGACACTAAGTTTGAGTCCCAATTTTATATGATCTCTGATGCCAACAAGGTACTCTTCGAACTTGCCACCTAAAAATCTGATATGATAAAGTGTACCCTAGTTCGGTTATGTCCTGTAAAAACGCGTTTCTACTTTTCTTGTGTAGCAAATTTGGTTATGTCTTACTTTTACAGTATTTTCTTGCCTTAACATGTTGTCCTGATATTTTTCAGCGTGTATATGCAACGGGTGATGTTTATCCGGAGTCTTCCAAACTTCCCAAGGGAGAATATAAACTTCAGCTGTATCTAAGGTTTGTGCTACATCTTTGATGTTGCAGCTGTTTTAAAATTTGAAAAGTTGAGTTTGTGCACACGAGATCTCCAGCCAGAACCAACCTCTGTAAAATATATTTCATGGTTGACAACTTTGTTTCACAGTTACGTACTTAGTCTACTATCTAAAAGCTAATTGCTTTCACCAGGCATGAAAATGTGCAGTTGCTGGAAAAGTTGAAGCAGCTCACTGTGTTTATTGAAAGAAACATGGGGGTAAGATTTTGATTATGTTTTACTTTATCTTAAGAAGCTAGATGTTTTACCAAGAAAAAGTTGGAGTTAATTCTTTTTGCATGTATGCTGATGTTAGATGTTCTTTAGCAACTGATATTTAAATCTATTTTGTTGGTGATGTAGGAGATTCGGCTGAACTTACACTCTGAACCAGATGGTCCAGTCACAGGAAATGGTGCCTTTAAATCCTCTGTTCTAATGCCAGGGTACTCTTTTAGCTCATTACTACTTTTAAGTTGTCTGACTAAAGCTACTTTGGTTGTTCTCTGATTGTTTTTCTCACCTCATTTATCACCTGCAGGGTGAAGGAAGCATTTTATCTGGGCCCACCAACTAAGGATAAGCTACCCAAGGTTTAGTAGATTGTTGAAAAGTATAATTAGTGTTCTGATGCATTATATTGCTCTCAAATGTGCACTTTTGATTTCACTTGCAGAATACTCCCCCGGGATCTGTGTTGGTGGGAGAAATATCATATGGGAAATTGTCATTTGATGATAAAGAAGGGAGGAATCCAACGGATAACCCTGTATCTTATCCGATATCATTTGTGGTTCCACCAACTAAGGTATTTAAAACTACCTTTTATTGTCTGGTTTTCCTATAGGTTAGTGATACTTGATGCATTGCAATCTGGTACATGAGCTCATTGTTTGGCTTTATCAGATTTTCCTTGTATTCCAATTTTCTGATATTCTGTTGTTGTTGTTGGTCTTTTATTCAATAGCCTGAGGAAGACAAGAAGGTAGTTTCTTCTACAAAAAGCTGTGAATCAGTATCAGAACGCTTGGAACAAGAGGTACTATTTGCAGAAGCATGTTTCATATCGACGACTCTTACTGAACTTTATGGTCGAATATTCTATTATGTAACTAAATCAAGTACTTGTTTTGTGAACATTGAGGGGTGGGTTTTCTTCTCTACATTATATTTTACGGAATCATTTTCCTGTGATCAGGTTCGAGACACAAAGATCAAATTTCTTGGGAACCTTAAACAAGAAACTGAGGAAGAGCGTTCAGAGTGGAAAAAGTTGTGTGCCTGTCTCAAGGTTTGCCAGCTAAAGGCTTTTATGTTTTTCGTATTCACGAATGATTTGTGCCACGCCACATAAGTTGGGAAGTTTTGATTAAATGTATCCAAATCCGAAATGATTAACTTGAGCATATGTTCCTTGGCAGTCTGAATACCCAAGCTACACTCCGTTGCTTGCTAAGATCTTGGAAGGTTTGTTATCTCGGTCTGATGGTGGGGACAAAATCAGCCATCACGAAGAGGTGAAGTTTCAAATAAGTTACTAATCTCTGAATATTGTTGCTCTACTTATACAGTCCTCAAAAGTATAAATGCTCAATAATCTCTTCAGCGTGTATAATTGGTGTGGGAAATTACGCTGAACATCTCCTCTTGTTTTTTCTTGCAGATTATTGATGCTGCAAACGAAGTAGTGCGCAGTGTTGACGTAGACGAGTTAGCAAGATTCTTGCTAGACAAAAGTGAACCAGAAGATGATGAAGCTGAGGTTTGATATCTTTATCTATTACTTTTATTAACTAGCTACTTGCTTTTATTTACGACTCCACCTTACTGTGCTATATTGTTGTTCAAACTAGACTTTAAAGAAAAAAATGGAGATGACCCGTGACCAACTAGCAGAAGCACTATACCAGAAAGGGTTAGCCATGGCGAGAATCGAGAATCTGAAGGCAAAAGACCCATATATATATATTCGATCTCAGTTATTTCATCGTTAACTGTTGATTAATAGATTAGTAACGTGTTAGTTGGTGATTATGTTGCAGGGTAAGAAGGAAGAAGAAGAAGGAAGTAGCCAAAAGGATAAGTTCGAAGAGAATTTCAAAGAACTGACAAAATGGGTTGACGTGAAATCATCCAAGTTCGGCACTCTCACTGTTCTAAGGGAGAAACGGCTCTCACGACACGGGACCGCATTGAAGGTAAACAACTAACACACGTCTTACCAAATCTTTCAAATGCACCAAGAAAAAACTGCATGTGATTGATTATCTGACTCTAAAAAAAAAACAAATTGATAATGATTGTCCAGGTACTTGATGACTTGATCCAAAACGAGAACGAGACTGCTAATAAGAAACTATACGAACTTAAACTGGGTTTGCTGGAGGAGTTAGGTTGGAGTCATTTGGTTACGTATGAGAAGCAGTGGATGCAAGTTCGTTTCCCTACAAGCTTACCTCTCTTTTAGTTGTTCTTCTTAATGCTTCATTTTCCGTTCAATAAAAGGCGTTTGTTCTCAAACCCAAACCTACTTGTTTCATTTTCTCTGTATGTTCCAATATATTCCAGTTGTGAATTGAACAATTTAGGATTTGTGTCAACTGTCAACGTACAATTCTATATTATCAGATTTTATTTGTATTCATTATACCTTTTTAGTTTTTCTATTTTTAAAGTTGAAATGAAAAATTCAGTTGGTTACCAAATATTAGAGTAAGAGCATCATTATTGATTGTCCTTAGTTTTGAGTCTTTAGGTTATTTAATTAATTTTTTGTGTTAAGAAACAAAGATAAAGACAAATCTCAAAAGGGTTGATTATTGGTAGGACTTTTAGTTGTTTCCTAGTAAATTAAATTGCACAACTTGTATGACAAGTAATAAAAAGACCCTAAGATAGATCACATGTTTTTGTCATGGCTACCAAGAAATTATAGAAAGACAGCTACATGTACTCAGACCAATTCATTAGTTTGGAACAGAAGGTATCCGATGAGTTCATCCGGAGAGAAAAGGCCAAGCGCTTTTTCAGAAGTTTTGTTAGCTTCTGTGCTGTAAGATCTATGTAGAACTTCAGGTGCTACGTAGTAAGCACTGCCAACAATGTCATTGAGCCTCTCATCTGCAAAATGGATAAAAAAACAAATGTTGGTCGTCTAGATTGTGGAGGCTAAGTAGAAGACAACATTTTTTTTTACCTGCTCTCACGTAATCTGACAAACCAAAATCTATTGCTTTTAACTGAGAACTGTCTTCTTTTGAGGCATAAAAAGAAGTTCTGATCCAAACAGTTTTAAGTAAACTTCAAAGAAGATCAAATGTATAAGTGGAAGTAAAGATCTTTTTAACCACCTCAGGTTTGAGATCACAGTGTACAACACTTTGGAGATGACAAAAGGCAACCACATTCAAGATCTGATCATAATAGTCTTTGCATCTTCCTCTATGTACTTGCCACCTCTGCACATAAAACAAAACATCAAAACATCTTACTTGGGAAGAGTATCATCATCATAATCCATTAATTTTTACCTAGAGAGTATTCTATCCAAAAGCTCTCCTCCTTCACATAGCCTAAAGCAACAAAGATCACCAGACAAAGCTCTCAATATCTTCACTTCTCTCCTCACATCTTCAATAGCAAAAGCCGTCGTCATCTAACACAAAACAGAACATCAAAACAGAAGGCCAAGTGCAACATACCCAACAGATTCAATATCAACTGTCCATAACTTCTTCAGCAACATCAACATCAATGGCCTCCAGAGCAGCCAAAGCATTGCTCTGTATTTGAATCGGACCTCTGTAATGTCCTTCTCCTCTTATAGCACTCAGATCCTTCTCGAACACAACCACATCGAACCCTTTCTTCTTCGCCGCGAGAGCAAACACTAAACCTCCGATCCCACCTCCCACCACCAGAACCCTCGGTTTCTTCCTCTTCTTCTTCTCCGGTGTCTTCTGCTCCTCCACTGATAAAGTCTCCGCCTTTACTCCGACCGACGACGGCTCCTTAATTTTCCGGTGTATTCGTTGGAGATCGATTGATTGAATAGCAAAACAGAGTTGAACTCATTTCGATTGAAAATCAAATTTTGTTTCTTGTCTGAAGAAGACGAGAAATAGAGTAGATAGATTTGAGATAGAGATGATATTTCATCGACACCTGTCCCATAAGAACGTTTGTTTTTGTTCCTTAATTAAGGAACGTCCTTGACTTAATACATAATTTTTTTTTTTAATTCGAAAATACTGAAGGACTTTGCTAAGGAACAGCGATAATGATGGTCTAAGTATTCTTGAAGCTGACTAATGTAAATTTAAAAGAAAAAAACTGATATATGTACAATTGATGATGAACTATAAAAATGCCAATTACACAATTACATGCCAATTACACAATATTAAACCATTGATTTCCAAATTGTCAAAGTTTGCATCATTACTTTTTTTTGCATCATTAATTATTTTTAAGTATAACAATTGCAACCAAATTTGGTCTAAGTCAGTCAAGTCAACACTATTATTCACCAATTTGGTCACGAGAATCATAAACTGATTAACAACCCAAATTTCCGTAACTTTCGCAATGAATTTCAAAATCAGGTTAGCTATATTCAACAATCAACCGTTTTGAACTTTTGTGTTTGTCATCAATACCAACCCCTTTTAAGCTTTTAACCTAATGAAAAGAATCTTGTTATAGAGTTCAAGGTATTCAATATTCCAAATCATATATTAATATATTCTCCTTCACCAAACATTATTGGTTTCGTAGTACAAAACCAAACCTTTTCAATTTTTATAATAAAAACAAAAGGTTAGTCTTTTTAAACTTATGCCTTTCTTGGCAAGGTAGGTATACTCTGTTCATTCCTGAAGAAGTTCCCAGGATCAACAGCGGTCTTAATCTTAACTAATCGATCAAAATTCATACCAAAATACTTCCTCCCATACACCTCCCCTTCCTTGTAACTATTCACCCCGTGATCGTTCACACCGATGTCAACATCTCTGTAGTTCAAGTAAGCATTCCTAGGGTTCTTGCTCACAAACCCGGTCATAAAACTGTAAAGCACCTTGGCCTGGTTCAAGTAACCCTTCTCTATCTCCGCAGACGACTCTTTCCAGTTCACAGAGTACTGAATCTTGAACAGCTTCTTCCGGTGCGGGAACGGCGTCGCGTCCTCCGCCACCTCCGCCATTCTCCCACCGTAAGGATTGAAAACCAATCCGATCTTTCCTAACTCGATCATCTTCTTGAACAGAGACTCAATCCCATCTCTAGGAATCTCCCTCGCAACGTAATCGGACTTCCTCTTCCCGAAGCTAGCGGAATCAAGATCCCTATCGAGAAACACTTTGGGATCAGTCTTGGTAGCGTTCTCGTTGTTATCCCACCATAGAGCAGACTGCATCCACGTCATCTCCTCGCAAGCCTCCTTCTTGAGTCCCAGCTCTGGGAACTCCTTAGCTAGAAGCGAAACGACGTCGTCCGCTCTGCCTAAGAACAGAGCAACCACGGAAGCTCTCACCGTCTTCACCTTCTTCTTCGTAACGGGTTGAATCAGCATCCTCATGAACAGGTTCCTGTCCGTTTTCGGACCGACGGACTGCCACTTGTGAACCATGTCCACCGCTCCGGAGTCCATATACTGCTCCACTCTGAACACCGTCACGATTGCTGGTACAGGAACGAGCTTGATCTTGTAACCCAAAACGACGCCGAAGCTAGCTCCTCCTCCGCCGGAGATCGCCCAGAAAAGATCCTCTCCCATCGCTTTCCTGTCCAAAACACGACCGTTCACGTCGACGATGTTCGCGTCCTCCACGTAGTCCACAGACAAACCGAACTTCCTCACCATGTTACCGTACCCACCGCCGCTCAAGTGACCGCCGACGCCGACCGTCGGACAAACTCCGGCGGGGAACCCGTGGACATTGCTTTTCCGCCAAATCCCGTAGTAAACCTCGCCGAGTGTCGCTCCGGCGGAGATCCACGCCGTCTGATCGGCGATGTTGACGGTTACGTCGCGGAGATTCGACATGTCGAGTATGAAGAACGGTTTGTCGGAGATGTAGGAGAGACCGTCGTAGTCGTGCCCGCCGCTTCGGATCTTGAAGACGAAGTTTAAGGGCTTCGAGCAGAGGACGGCGGCGCTGACGTGGTTATAGGTGCGAGGAGTGACGATGATTGTTGGTTTGGGAGTGGAGGAAGTGTTGAACCTCGCGTTTCGGATGTAAGCTCGGAGGACTGAGGAGTAAGAAGGGTTTGTCTGAGAGAAGACATTTTTGGCGACTTGGGCTTGTGTGGATTTAGTCTTGTCGGAGAAACATTGAACGAAGGATTCGTAGACAGATGCCGAGGAGGGAGGTGCGGCGAGCGAGGAGATAGGGAGAGAGACGAAGAAGAAGAGAGAGAGAAGAACAGAGACAAAGGTTTGTGTTTTAATCATTGTTGAAATGATTCGTTTGCTTTGTTCTTCTTCTATGTATTGTTATGTACTTTTATAACAGCGAGACAGAGGATGTCCGTAACTTTTTCAGTTTTTCTAGTAATTGTTTATTTTAACTCCATTATCGATAATTTTTTATTTGGTATAATATCTGATTTTAGGGGAAGAAAATGTTAAAGTATCTACTTATATTATTTATATCATTCTATAATTGTTTTGATTCTCATCCACTGCACATTTTATAATTTTATTTTATATGTTTAATCAATTTTCGTAGCATTAGTTGGTGGCTTGGTGTCCGTGACTCTGTAGCAAAGGTTGGGTTATGAACTTCACAGGAAACTGGAGAAGAAAAAAACAGGTTTAAAGAGAAAATTTTGCATATTTGTTTGAAAAAAGAATGAAGATATTTGTTTGATGAATTGTTTTTGACTTACTGTTAATGATTTTTTAAAAAATATGTTAAATTTATTAAAATCATATTGTTTTTTAATTAGTTAGGTTTAGACTAGACTAAATTATTAGTTATTTATTTGTTTTACTGTCTTATCAAATTACAATATTTTCTTTGTCTTCTCTTCTTATTATGTTAACTGATATGTGTTGACTTCTTGTTAGGGAAAGTCCATCATCTTGGTTTCAATTGGATTGTTGATTTTTAGAATGAAATCAATTGGATTGTTGATTTCTATGTCTTCTCTTCTTATCATGTCCTCACATTTATGAATATTTGGGTTGTTTTTAAAAATTATATAATTGAAAAAGAGAGTTCGCGCGCTATCATAATAAGTACATGAATTTTGATGATAACAAATCTAAATCTAGTGAATATTACTTCATGATGTGCTTTGTTTCCGGCACTATATTTCGAATCTCTTAATACTCTCACAACTTCATATAACTTCTCAATGGACTGATGCTCTATGTTCATCTCATGAAAAGATACCATTGGTTAACAATTCGAAAAAAAAAAATCCATCATCGATTCCTCAGAGTTGTATAGCTATAGGGGTCAAGGTCTGCCAATGACACGATGGAGACATTCAAACTGTTACTATATCTTTTCTATTCCTTGCTGGTTAGTTAGTCGACAGCAAAACCACCGGTTCAACTACCGTGGCTCCGACCATAGTTTGGCCGTCCCCCGGTCAGGTACCCGTCCAGCGCCATCCCTAATAATTAAGAGACTTCAAGCAAATTGAATGTGTGGCCTTATGTTTCTGTTAATTGATTTCACTGTTGAGTTATGTCATAATACGTTTTTGTTTATTTTAAAATACATAATACCATTATTTTATCATATATTTAATATTTAAATAAAGAATTATTTTTTTACAGTTAGTTAGCAAGAAATTATGATTTTACAGTTATTTTACGGTTTTAGTAGAAATTGAACACAATTTTACAGTAATCATAGAAAAATATGATTTGTGGTTTTAGTGGGAATATGTACTTTTGCTATTTTAAGAGGAAAGTATGATTTCATGATTTTGGCAGTGCGGAAAAAAAATTGACAAAAGAGTTTTCATGGTTTTGGTGAAAAAATTGATTTTACAATTTTGGTGAAAAACTTAATTTTACAGTTTTGACAATAAATCATGATTAGACTTGGTTTATGAAAACAACCAAATATAATTTTATATATAAGAAAAATTAAGTTAGATATGGTTTATTAAAATTGATTTATATATATGAAAAGATAAATAGAACTTAGTACTATATAACTTTGGTTTAGTAATCCTTTGTTTGTATATATTTGTTTTGAGTTTATGTTGGTTATAAGTTTTTATTGGTTTGGTTATGGATAATTAATTGTCCATTTTAATATAAACTATTTTAATCCAGTTTCCTAAATCTATTAGTTTTTTTTATTCATTAATCAGTTTGTACCTAATTTTTTTATCTATTAATTTCTGTGATTTGGATTGAATTGGATATAGATTCATTAACATTATTTGACAATCCTAGCCTTGCCACTAGAAGAATTTTAGATAAAATATGGTGACTTCGTCGTTCCTCAATTGTTGGCGGCGATGTTGTAGCCGTTATATCGATGTATTGTTGAAAGTCATCGACGTTGGAACAAAGAGACTTGTGGAGGTGCGATTGCGATCATGATCCTATACAACAGGAAATGGTTGAATAGGCTGTTGAACAGGTCTTACTCTTAACATCCCCGTATCCGGCTCATGCACCACAGTCCATTCGCTAACACTGTCCAAAAACACCATTTACTACTCCAAACCAAACACTAAATATCAACAATCTACCGGTTTTCAGATTTGGTTTGCATCACCAGCAATTTTGACATATTACTTCTCTCTCAATCTAGGCACATACTTTATTGAAAGTTTGGTGAAAAGAGAAACAATACAATAGTCCAAAACCAATGCATTCTATAACACTTCACCACAGCATTACATTATTAAAGTGAAAAATTCAAATTTTATATCAAAAGATAAACAAATATCTCTTATGACTTGCGTGGCAAGGTAGGTATACTCTGTTCATTCCTAAAGAAGTTCCCAGGATCAACCTTGGTTTTAATTTTAACTAACCGATCAAAGTTCTTTCCAAAATACATTCTTCCATAAACCTCTCCTTCCTTGTAGCTATCCTTCCCCTGATCGTTCACCCCGATATCAACATCTCGATAGTTCAAGTAAGCACTTCTAGGGCTCATGCTCACAAACCTGGTCATGAAACTGTGAAGCTCTTTAGCCTGGTTCAAGAAACCCTTCTCAATCTCCGGAGACGACTCTTTCCAGTTCACAGAGTACTGAATCTTGTAAAGCATATTCCGGTGGGGGAACGGCGTTGCGTCCTCCGCAATCTCCGCCATTCTCCCACCGTAAGGATTGAAAACCAATCCGATCTTTCCTAACTCGATCATCTTCTTGAACAGAGACTCAATCCCATCTCTAGGAATCTCCCTCGCAACGTAATCAGACTTCCTCTTCCCGAAGCTAGAGGAGTCGAGGTTCCGATCGAGAAACACTTTAGGATCGGTCTCAGTAGCGTTCTTATCGTTATCCCACCACAAAGCAGACTGCATCCACGTCATCTCCGTACAGTTCTCCTTCTTTAAAGCCAGCTCAGGAAGCTCCTTATCTAGAAGCGAAACGACGTCGTCTGCTCTGCCTAAGAACAGAGCAACCACCGAAGCTCTCACCGTCTTCACCTTCTTCCTCGTCACGGGCTGAATCAGCATCCTCATGAACAGATTCCTGTCGGTTTTCGGACCGACGTACTGCCACTTGTGAACCATATCCACCGCTCCGGAGTCCATATACTGCTCCACTCTGAACACCGTAACTGTCTTCGGTACGGGAACGAGCTTGATCTTGTAACCCAAAACGACGCCGTAGCTCCCTCCTCCTCCGCCTGAGATCGCCCAGAAGAGATCCTCTCCCATCCCTCTCCGGTCCAAAACACGGCCCCACACGTCGACGATCTTCGCGTCGATCAAGTGATCCACCGACAAACCGTACTTCCTCACCATGTTACCGTACCCGCCGCCGCTCAAGTGACCGCCGACGCCGACCGTCGGACAAATTCCGGCGGGGAATCCGTGGACTCTGCTTTTCTCCCAGATTTTATAGTAAACCTCGCCGAGTGTCGCTCCGGCGGAGATCCACGCCGTCTGATCGGCGATGTTAACGGATACGTCGCGGAGGTTCGACATGTCGAGGACGAAAAACGGTTTGTCGGAGACGTAGGAGAGACCGTCGTAGTCGTGTCCGCCGCTTCGGATCTTGAAGACGAAGTTCAAGGGCTTCGAGCAGAGGACGGCGGCGCTGACGTGGCTGTATGAGCGAGGAGTGACGATGATGGTCGGTTTGGGAGTTGAGGAGGTGTTGAACCTCGCGTTTCGGATGTAAGCGCGGAGGACGGAGGTGTAGGAAGGGTTGGTCGGAGAGAAGACGTTCTTGGCGATTTGGGCTTGTGGGGTTCTCGTTCTCATGGAGAAGCATTTGAGGAACGAGTTGTAGACGGAGTGCGATGGTTGAGAGAGGGAGGAGAGAGGTAGAGAGAGGAAGAGGAGGAAGAAAACGACAGAGAGATAGGTTCGCGGCATTGTGGTAATGAAATGAAATGAGATTGAGATTCTTCTTGGGTCTCGTGTTGTGTTTTGTACTGTGCTTACTTGTTTATTTATAACCGATGAGAGAGAGAAGATGTTTCGGAAAATATTTGTATTCGTTAATTGAAACCAAATTTGAATTGAAATGTTTAACGCGTTTAAAAAAAAATTTGGCGAGAAGTGGCAAATAAAATAGAACCGAGGAGACTTTTTATTCTTTGGTCTAAAACTATGGGTATTCATTCATCACTATTCAGAACTCACCAGTAAGTCACGACCTCTTGGTTAGTGGTTACTATACTATTGTAATCAATAAAGCAATATTCTTGAACCAATTATAGCTGGTTGGTATACAAATACTTTTATTTTCTTTTAGGGAAAGGATAAGAAATGTCGTTTGTATTCTTTTTGAAAGTCACTAAACATCAATCAAAAATGCAATTAAGAAAAATAGATACAGGTAACTAGAGAGTAATTTTGTAGCACAATGATATTAAAGATGTTCGATACAAAAAAAGAATATTATAATATAAAAAGGAACGTTTGAGCCGTTAATTTCGTTTAATTTTCCTTGTTTTATTGGTCAACATTTTTTTTCTTTCTCTAAACAATACTTCCCCATTAGAACTTCACCCTGAACTTACAACAGGAATAACAAACAACAACCCAAAAAGCTCAAAAGACTGAGAAACTAAGCATGCAGATAATGTATTATCTCCTGAGACTAAAAGCTCCACACAAGGAGACAGATGAAACTAAAAGCAAATACATAAACGCTCAGTCAAAAGCCTCATAAACCATAAACCAAGGCAAAGGATCGCTGGTCAACATTTAGTTAATTTCCGTTGTTTCATCGCTGGTTTAAAAGTCTGGTCAACGTCGGTATTGGAATCCTATCGGGATCGTGGGATTGTGGGATTGTGGAGGAATAAAGAAAAGTTCGAAGAGCAGACTTTACTCAACGTGACCATTTTATAAATGTGATATATGTTTATAATATATAATGCGAAAAGGTTTCATCTACTCAAATCATGATCTTTTACAAAAAAAGTTTTTGCTAGTTCGCTTTATTTCCCACTTTTTGACAATAATAGAATTAAAGGCTCTAAAATCATTTTGTATGTAATTCTTGTTTTATTTGTGCCTATGTATTGTTCTCTCTGTAGCACTAATAAATACCATGTGAATGATACGAGAAATCGAATATGACATTTTGAAATATAAATTAAGAATGATCATCAACAATCAAAATCACAAAATGAGACGTATTAAGAATTTGTTTGACTATTACTAATATGAATTACATTACTCTTTTAATTTTCGTCTTTTATGTTTCTGCTTCTAGGTCTTCTTACGTTGAGAAAGAGCCCTCTTCCGTCACCAATTTTTTTTCCGTTAACAATTTTAAAAGCTCCACTGGACAGATATATAGTTTTTAGGCACACTATACCATAATTATTTTGTTTTAAAGGAAACTTTGTCTCGTTTAATAAGATTAAAATGCATCCTTTGTTGACGAGTCTATGATTATATTTAGGACGTACATGATACAATCCCATTACATTGCAATTTTTTTTTAACATAAAACTGGGATATGCACATCATATGGGGCACTGGGGTATGTTCAGGATGAATCACGTCAAAAACCAAATTAACCCTTACGGCCTAAACGCTGTAAAATTAAGAAGTGTCAACAGAAAATAATCCAGAGATATATCATAGATTTAAATAAGAGTGAATTGGTTTAAAATATTAAAAGAATGATGAAATTAAGAAAATGCCTATGATGTAAAAAGTTTGTGTCTATGGAAAAATGTATCATGGCGTGGAATTTAGGATATTAGCTTAGTTAAGACAAAAATTTAGTGTATGAGGTGCAATTTCTCTTTAAATAATAAGATCCAATGTGATAATTGATAAATCAACAAAAAAATGATTTGTATTGTTACATTATGTTGTTGTTGAAAAGTAGAAAATGATAGTGATCTTATTTGTATGGCTTACATTTAAAATACATTGGTAGTAATGATGTGGTCGTTCACGAATTCATTCCATGATGACTTGTTTTTATTCGTTTTCCATGCTATAATGCATGCTCACTTACCTTTATCTTCTTCTTAAAAATGCATGTGGTTAATATTAATGTCACATTGCACTATGAGGAGGAATATTCTGCTCTTACCTAAAGAATTTTTTAGCATCATACTTAATTATCTTTAACAACCATTAATGAATCTCTTAAAGTTTCCAAGAAATACTTTGATCCATTCATCTCCGCTTTTGCCTTTGCAACACTGGTCTCTCCACTTGGATTGCTTCCAATATCAATATCTCTATAATTCAAAAACGCTTCTCTCGGGTTGCTTGACAGTTGACACTTACGGCTCCGCCACACTGAAAAGTTGTCTTATCAAACCCAACCTAGCGTCGTTCCATGTTGTATAGTATAGAAACTTGAACAAGTTTCCTTTCCAGTGAGAAACCCCTGTGGCGGTCGCCAGAATCTCGTTCATCACTCCACCGTAAGGGTTCCAGTGCATCCACACACGGTTGAGGTTCAACATTGTTCTCCAAATCTTCTCATTTCCTTCTTTTGGGATCGGTTTCTTGAGGAAAAGGTAAGTGTAAATAGCGTAGATGTTCCAAAATCTGAAACACTTTGGTGATTCGTAGAAAATAGTACAATGAATTCGTTATATTCAACTTATATCAATTAAATTAATTTGTAGTTAAATTATTACACTAAGATTCCACTGTATTCCTTTTTTTTAATATGGAGGAATTTATAAGTAAATGTTTTCTATTCAATTTTTATGATAAACAAAGTGACCAAATTTTAAAATTTCTATTTAATCAGTTTCTCAAATAAAAATTTGTTCAGTTCTTCATCCGTCACATTGAGCATGTTTGAACCTTGGAAATATATTTTATTTTCCCCAATTTCCCCACAGATATTTGAATAATCTTTTTTTTTTTATTTAACAATATTTTTTTTTCGGTAAAATTATATAACAATATTTGATATACATTTCAGCTCTAAACACACGATCACCACTCTGTTTCAAAATAACCGCCAACAACACCACCTCATATACAAACATAAAACAACCACTCTTAGCTTCTCTCTCACGTAACAGCAAAACTCCGCAATGGCGTCTTCTCTCTTCATCTTCTTCCTCTCTTTCCTCACACACTTTCTTCCCTTCTCTGTTCTCTCAGCCACAGTACTCGAAGATCTCGCCACTCTCACTCCACCTCCCGACTTCGCCACCACCATCACCACAAACTGCCTCCACAATCCTCTCCTCCGTTACTGCAACAACAACAACACTTCATCTCCTCAGGACATCGTCGAGATCTTCCGCTCCACGATCGTCGCGAGCCACCTCTGCAACGAGTCCAAAAACCCTAACTGCGTCGACGACGACTCCTTCCCCAAGATCAGAATCCACAGCCGCCCTAAAACCGCCGCGCTCTACCTCTCTTTCGACTTCTTCTGGAAGTACTGTCCTCTCACCGTCCTCGAGATCCAGCTCGTTAACAACTCTCTCGAGACTGAGTTCCCCACGAACGTTCTCTCCTGTGCTCAGGTTCGGACCATCGACCTGAGTTACAACAAGTTATCCGGTTCTCTTCCGGTTCATAGTCTCTCCCGGTTAACGAACTTGACCCGTTTAAATCTCTCTTATAACCGATTCTCGATCTCGGATTCAGAGTTCTTGAAACGGTTTAGCGCAACCAGTTTCGTACATTCCGGTTTGCTTCCAGATGCGAACCGTTACAAGATGAAAGTCTTGTTGATTGTGTTTTCGATAGTGGTGGTGATCCTTCTCTGTTGTTGCTTGGGATGGTTATGTCTCAAAAGACCTGATTACTTGCCAAGAACGTGTCGGAGAAGCAACAACAAGTTCACATCCGCGATGATCGATGCAGCGACCGATGAGTTTTCGGATCAGAGGCTCGTGAGCAAGAGGGATGGAGTGGATATCTACAGAGGAACGTTGAGAGACGGGAGAGAGGCGAAGATCGAGGTGTATACAGAGAAGGTTTCGAAGGAGAAGAGGCGCGAGTTCGAGGAGGAATGCGAGGCGGTTTTTTTGAAGGTGAGACATAAGAACTTGGTGAGGGTTTTGGGTTGGTGTAGTAGCAGAAACTTGAAGGCTTTGGTTACTGAGTGGACCGATGGAGAAAACGTTGAGACTTGGCTAAGTTCTTCGTCGTTGGCTTCGTCGTGGAGAAGGAGGTTAAGAGTTGTTATGGGAGTTGTGGAAGGTGTGTCTTATCTATCGGAACAATGGCCTGAGATTATTTATGATCTAGACACAAGCAGTGTTTTGTTGTCTGGTGATGGTCAAGAACCATTGATTTCTCAATTCAAGATTGGAGATGGAAACAACTCATCAACAAGTAAACACTCTTTTGTTCTTCTTGAAAAGTATATGAATCTTTTAAAAAGATTATAAGCGAAGTTTGTTATTTTTTTTTTTGTGTTATTTTGCAGATATATTCAAGTTTGGATTGTTTCTTTTGGAGATGATTACAAATCTGAAACCTGATGAGGAGCAAGAAGATTCAGAAATGAGGTATCTCGAGTATATAAGAGTTCATTGTCCGGGTAATGTAGAGAGAGTGATTGATGAGAAGATGAAGATTGAAAAGAGAACGTTGGAGAAAGTTAAGGAAGCGGTTACACTTGGACTTATGTGTACTGATAAACCACCGTTGAAGCAACCAAGCTTCACGCAGATTTATGACATGGTGGTTTCTTTGCATGAGTCTAGCTCAAGGCATCATTAATAAGATGGTGTAATTAGGTTAGGGTTATTGAAGAACTTTAAGCTTTACTCTTTTGTTTTTTGATTTTTAATTGTTTTATGGTTTTGTTAGGGATCTAAAGACATATTTGTATGTTCTATTTTCTTTGTGAAATTGAAGTTTTTTTGATCATTTATTGGATTTTATCAATAGTGGTAGCAGCCTAAAAAGAAAAACTGAAAGAAAGCGAAAACCAAAACTTAATTAATCGAAGTTTCTATGATTATCCTACTAATATAATTCCTGAGAGATTTTGCAAGAACTGAAGAAATGATATTTGCAAATGGGCTTTGATAGCTAAAGCTGGTCTAGGCTTTTTCATGGTTTTATGGGTTCACTATACCCGGCCTGGCTGATGCAAACGGGTCAAAAACTTCGGAAGCTTCTGATATCTGAGACAACCGGCCATGAGACTAGTTGGCAAATATAAACATTTCCAATTAAATTTGATAACTACTACGACGTGACTTGTCTGTTTTTTCCCCCATTGAAAAGCCAACGACAGTTACATATGTACAGACTGTTGATTCTGTATTATCAACTTGAAGCAATTTCAGTTTTATAATAATCTACAAACTTATTAATAAGGCATCAAACCAGTCCATCATGTAAGGCAATTAATATCTTCTTTAATGGGTTTAAATGGTCGAGTTCATACATGGTGGGGCAAACAAATTCAACGCCGGCAAATACGGACTTGTTCCCTTTATAATTTTTCTATAATTAGACTTTAACTCACCATTTCAATGTTACAAGTCACAACGAAGAAGAAGACAATGGAGAGCAACGGAGAGAACGACAAGAAAGTAGAGAGACAATCATCATCCTTCAGGCTTCGAAGTCCAAGCCTAAACGCTCTCCGTCTCCAACGCATTTTCGACTTATTCGACAAAAACGGCGACGGTTTCATCACCGTCGACGAGCTGAACCAAGCTCTCTCCCGTCTCGGTCTCGACGCCGATCTCTCAGTCTCCGACCTCAAATCCACCGTCGAGTCCTACATCCAGCCCGGAAACACCGGTCTCGACTTCGACGACTTCTCCTCCCTCCACAAGACCCTCGACGAGTCCTTCTTCGGCGGAGCAGGAGAATGCGGCGAGTCCTCGCCGGATTTAGCCGCCGCCGCTGAGGAGGCGGATCTCGCGGAGGCGTTTAAGGTGTTCGACGAGAATGGCGACGGGTTTATCTCCGCTAGGGAGCTGCAGGCGGTTTTGAAGAAGCTCGGGTTGCCTGAAGGAAGTGAGATGGAGAGAGTGGAGAAGATGATCGACTCCGTTGACCGGAACCAAGATGGTCGCGTTGACTTTTTCGAGTTCAAGAACATGATGCGCACCGTTGTCGTCCCTTCTTGATTTTCATTAACCAAGTCAATTTTTTTTCTTTTCATTTTCTCAATTGGATTTATCTCATGTAATTTTAAATTTCAGATAGATTTATCTGAAGTTCTGAATGTAATGATCAGATTCAAATGAAAATTTTATTTATACACAGAACACTTGTTGTTTGTTAGTATTGTCGTGTAACAACATGATTACCGGGCTTGTAGCTAAGCTACTCATGACTGGTGGATACCCTTGTAATAATAATCAGTTCGATGCAGAGAGAGCACAAAGTGGAGCTATGTCATAACATTTGTGTAGTTGATTGTCATGGAAGACACGCAAATTAGGACATTAATATTTATGCGTGTCCAAAAAAAAAGGAAAAAAAGGACACTAATATTTATAACAATAGTTATGCTGTGGTAAATTTTGAAAATTAGGACACAAATATTTATAGTTCTTAGTAGAATTTTTTTTTTTGTCATCTATTAGATTAAAGATAAATTTGCAACCGTTCTTACACAAAGCTGGCAAAAGTCTAAACCTTTCCAGAGAGTCAGAAGCCAGCTTCTTAGTAGAATAGGACCCTAATTTTTTTAGGAAGAAAGAAAAGACTCTTTGCAAATGTGTCTTAACTTACATGTACTCCTCAGCCGGCTCTGCCGCTAAGCAACACATATAGTTCCGTGAGACCGTGGGAGCTGTAGCTCTTCAAGATTGATGAACAAGAAAAGAATATATGACTCTCCATGTCACATTTTGGACACGTATTTTATAGCTCAATATTGAACTGATTTTATAGCACAACATGTTGGATTCTGGATATAACCCAAACCTTTCCTGAATCCGAATGAATATCTCTAAACACAGAAAAAAAAATCTTAAATAGTGAATTTCAAACTTGACTTACAAAAATGGAAACTAATATTAAAATAAATATTCAAAATTTAAACTAATAGTTTATGTATTTAATTTCAAACTATTTAATCAATCCAAAGCTAGTGAAAAGATACAAAATTAGAAACAAAAGACAAATGTATTAGATAACACAAAAACATTATGATAAAATTAACATACAAAGAAAAATAAATAAATTAACATTAACTAAAAACAAAATGATTAAATTATTTCAAATTCTAAACTTCTATCCTTAAATACTAAAATATTAAACTATAAATCTTAATCACTAAATCCTAAACCAAATATAAAATATTTTTTAATTAATGCTATTTTGTTATTTTTTATCTGCGTGCTATACAATTTAACCAAATGTGAAGCATTGTCCTCAAGTATATTTAGGCCCATTTAAGAATGTAAGCCCATAATAAATAGCGTCTTTCTCCAACAAAACCCTAGTGATTTTGGCTCTACGCTCGATCTGTTACGTTACGAAACCTCCGGCGTACAGCCGATTATCAACACAAGCGTCGTCGCGGATTTCACTACCGAATCGTCGACAATGTCGATGTCTAAGAGCTCCAAGATGCTCCAGTTCGTAAACTACAGGATGCGAGTAACGATCCAAGACGGAAGACAGCTGATCGGAAAGTTCATGGCCTTCGATCGCCACATGAACCTCGTCCTCGGAGACTGCGAGGAGTTCCGCAAGCTTCCTCCAGCGAAAGGGAAGAAGATCAACGAAGAGAGAGAAGATCGCCGTACGCTCGGCTTGGTGTTGCTCAGAGGCGAAGAGGTTATCTCCATCACGGTGGAAGGACCGCCTCCTCCCGAAGAGTCACGTGCCAAGGGAGGGTCAGGAGGTGGTGTTGTCGCTGGCCCTGGGATCGGTCGTGCTGCTGGACGTGGAGTTCCTACGGGCCCGCTTGTTCAGGCCCAGCCTGGGCTTGCTGGGCCTGTTCGTGGAGTTGGTGGGCCTGCTCCGGGGATGATGCAGCCTCAGATCTCTAGGCCTCCGGTTATGAGACCTCCTGGAGGACAGATGATTCCGGGTCCGCCTCCGGCTTTCGGTGGTGGTCCTCCTCCGATGGGGAGAGGTCTTCCTCCGATGCAGCAGCCTTACGGTATGAGGCCGCAGTTTGGTGGACCGCCGCCGCCTCCGTATGGGCAGAGGCCGATGGGTCCTCCGCCTATTATGAGAGGTCCTCCGCCGCCTCATGGGATGCAAGGACCGCCTCAGCCTCACCCTGGAATGCATCCTCCTCCCGGTGGGTTTGCTCCACCGCGTTCTGGCATTCCACCACCGCCGCCTAATCAGCAGCAGCAGCAGTGATTATGTTAGCCAGAGAATGCGTTTTGTATTTGTGAGACTGTGAAGGCAATTTATTAAGAATCAGTGTTTCATAGCTTTAGCCGCAATCTCTCTGATCTATCCTTAAAGTTTTGTAGATTTGTTGACAAGTGAGTGTGTCTTTGCTTTTATCTGCTTTTGTTTCTTGTCGGAGAGATTCCAATTAAAACTTGTCTCTTGTTATCTCACCATCTTATTTGCAATCCTTTAAATTTGCAATCAGTTTTATATTTGCATTACACCGAGCTAAGTAGATAAGATTAATTGTATTCATTTCATTATCCATGTAAAATGTCACATAGCATTTATAGTACATGATACATTTTTATTCGATACATTTATGTAAAATTAGTGGATAAAGATTCAACCGTCATTAAACACGATAAGGTTTTAGTAGTAAGTACATTTTCTTGTCTTCATATAATCATGCGTTGCCACCATCTCTGTTTCCTTTGCTTGGTGAAGAAGGCACCTTCTCAGATTCCTCTTCCTCAGCTCCAGTAGCCGGTGTTGTGGTAGGAACAGAAGGACTTGCAGGCTTAGCCATTGGGAAAGAGCCATACTTGTGGAAAGGCCATCCTTGGAATGGGAATTTAGACCTGAAAAACCCGGATATCGCAGAATTTGTTGCAGGTTCATCATCAATCTTGACCATGGAGGGTGATGAATAAACCTCGGTGGATTCAGGAACAGGCAATACCGGAGGATGAACATGCGTTTTCTGGAGCTTCTTCTCTATTGCGGCTGATTCTGCTACCGCCATTTTTGGGCTGCGAGAGCATAGCACAAGTGGAGAAGTGAGGAAGGTGAGAAAGATCAGACAGAGAGAGACTTTTGAGATTGACATTGTAGTAGCTGACTTGTTTGTGTTCTTGGACTTTTATCAGAGAGAGAGTTGCTTTTATGTGGAAGTTGCTTGTGATGGTTTATGGAGTCAATGGTGTTGTGATTTTATAGAGTGGAGATCGTAGTTAGGGATGAGTTAGGAGAATAATGTGTTGGAGGCTGATGTTGGATTTCTACTTCTTACCTAAATCTCAATATTCAAAAGTCATGCTTATTGTCATGAGCTTGATGAACATGAACCAGATAAAGGTGAGATATAAACCCATTTTGGTATAAATTTTATATTTTTCTTGACAAAGTTGTTAATTTCATCTTAAATTTTGATCAAATATGAATACATAGATTAACAATGCCACAAAGGGCCAATGAAGTTTACAAAGTCTGCAAATAGGAATGGCAGATTGTTGGACCAAAAACCTTTGTGTTCATCAACTTTGTAAGAAAACAAAAAACCAAAACATTCTGAGAGCCTTTTTTTTCTTGGGGGTTAAAAAAAAAGGAGTCAAGGATATAACATAAAACAGTCACTTTTCCGCGTATGTAATATGCACAAACCAGACGCAGGGATAGAGACTGAAATCATCTTGTGGGTTATTTCTTTTCTGTTGTCACTCCAACCACAACATTGCTCACCTGCAAAAGTTGTGTGTGTGTGTTTAAGTCACTTCATCAAAACCTTCTTATAATGATGTCTAAATAAGACGAGAAAAAAATGACACTCACCAACTTTCCACTTTCGTTAACAGACATGGGGTTTTCTACGACGACGGTTTGGGTCTGAGACGGTGGTGTTGACTGCTGGAAAAGGGTTAAAACCGATGAACAGAGTAAGTATCAGTTCCTTAAGATTCTACGGAAACCATAATCTGATGATAACTCACAGTGGATGTAGAGGGCATTGAACCAGGAGAGGCTGCTGTTCCATTTGGCAGGTTAGTTGGGAAAGGCACCCTTCCATTGCCCATCTGCAGATGATGGAAACAAATAAAAAATCAGAAATCAAATGCCAATTAAGAAGATCTTTTGTACTTAATACTCACATTAACGTTAGTAACGAACTGGCAAACAGCGCATCTAACAGATGGTGCACCGTAAGGATACATGAGGGTTGTTCGACAGTTCCCACAGCTGATATGCGCAGGCTGATTGGCGTGTGCGGGTGGGGTTGCTGTCAGGTTTTCATAAAAGTTAAAACACATTTTTCAGCAGACAGAACAGTGCTGATCAAGTGAAAGACAGATTCTAGAAAGAGTATACCTGGGACAAGGTTCACAGTCTGACAGCAAGAGCATCTTACACTATTCGCCCCACGAGTATACATAAGCATTGTACGACAACCACCACATACAATGTGAGCCATGTCCATCCCTAAATGAGCTGTGTTCAGAACTCAAACAAGTCATAAAATGTAGTTTGCAAAGGCATAGTATTGGTAGAAAGAGTAAAAAAATCATATTTATATATAGATACCATGATGATGAGGAGGAGGAGGAGGATGAGGATGAAGAGGGACCATGTTGATAGTGTTACATAAGGCACAGCGAACGTTGGTAGCTCCTCTAGGATAGACCAATGTATTTCTACAGCCATGACATACCAGCTGGTCCTGCATCTCTGCTTTTTTTTTTTTAATTGATCAAAGAATCAATCACAATTGCAGCCAACCATGTCTCAATACTAAACCTAAAGAACATAACAGAACAGACTCACCTGATTTTTCACAAAGGAGCTGGATTTGAAACCGAAACCCAAAAAATCCAATTCAAAGCCCAAAGCTTCTGCAATCCATTATTACATATGAATCAAAACGGACAGTGTCGAAGATTACAAAATTCAAGAAAATAAAAAAAAGAGATTGGTTCTTATTGATCGTACCGATTGGAGATGGAAGAGGGATCTCGATTGCAAAACCCCGCGAACGCTAGAGCCGATATCCCGAAGAAGAAAAGCCAATCCAAATTGAGAGAGATATGGACAATAAAGATTTCGAAATTTTCCCCTTTTTTTCTTTCTCTGTATTTAGCAATTTACGATTTTGTTTTATATTTAATGATTTTTATTTTTTATTATTTTTACTTGACGCGTTCGGACAACTAGAGCGGTCTTAAAACGCGCTTTATATTATTTATAAGTTATAACCTGTCCGTTCCAAACGGCGGTTCAAACGTAGCGATTAGCTTACGTCAAAACATTAGAATAGTAGTCTCTTTAACATTTTTCATTTTGTCAAAAATCAGTAACATGAAGGATTTGAACAATGTTTCGACATTGGACTAAGAAGGAGGAACACATATAAGAGCGCTTTTTTATTTGTTTTGTATTAATCGATCCGAAAAAAATATTACTCGCAGAGAGAAGATGTAAGTTATCACTTGGCAAGGAGATGTTATGTTACTCGTCTGAACAGAGTCCCAGCCAAATGAGTTTATCAAAAAGCTATGGACTCTCCAAGAAGCATATATATGAAAGCATAAGGGTCAAGAAATCAAGGAAATATATGACACATTTCGATTTTCAACTTCTTATAGAAAACAACACGACAAGGTAAAAGAGTTTTTTAAACAAAAAATAAAGAAAGCAAAGTAGATAAAGATAAACTCTAATGAAATCATTCGATGATAGACTGAATAACACCAGCACCAACGGTCTTCCCACCTTCTCTAATAGCAAACCTCATCCCTTGCTCACAAGCCACAGGCACAATAAGCTCAACCACAATCTTCACCCTATCACCAGGCATAACCATCTTCGACTCCTCATCTTTATCATTCATAATCTTCGTCACTTTCCCCGTCACATCCGTCGTCCTCATGTAAAACTGAGGCCTGTACCCCGCGAAAAACGGCGAATGCCTCCCGCCTTCTTCCTTCTTCAACACATACACAATCGCCTCGAACTTAGTATGCGGAGTGATACTCCCAGGCTTAGCCAACACCATCCCTCTCTGAATATCAGCCTTCTGAATACCCCTAAGCAACAAACCAACATTATCCCCAGCTAAAGCCTCATCAAGAATCTTCTGAAACATCTCAACACCAGTAACCGTATAGTTCCTCGTCTCCCTCAACCCAACTAAATCCACAGTCTCCCCAACCTTCACAGTCCCTCTTTCCACCCTCCCCGTGGCCACAGTCCCACGCCCTGTTATAGAGAAAACATCCTCAACAGCTAACAAGAAAGGCAGCTCGGTCTGTCTCTGAGGGATCGGTATATAACTATCAACAGCATCCATCAGCTCGTAAATCTTATCAACCCACTTGTTATCTCCTCTCTTCACGTTGGGATTCTCCGTAAGCGTCTCCACTGCAAGCAACGCCGACCCGGAGATAATCGGGATGTCATCACCATTGAACTCGTAGGAAGACAAAAGCTCCCGGACCTCGAGCTCCACTAGCTCCAGCAGCTCAGCGTCGTCGACCTGGTCCTCTTTGTTGAGGAAGACGACCATGTCGGGGACGCCGACCTGCTTGGCGAGGAGGATGTGCTCTTTCGTCTGAGGCATGGGTCCGTCGGCGCCGGAGACGACGAGGATGGCTCCGTCCATCTGCGCGGCGCCGGTGATCATGTTCTTGACGTAGTCGGCGTGGCCGGGGCAGTCCACGTGGGCGTAGTGGCGGTTCTCCGTCTCGTACTCGACGGTGGCGGTGTTGATGGTGATGCCCCGGGCTCGCTCCTCCGGCGCTGCGTCGATCTCGTCGTACTTTTTGGCGACGCTGTTCCCCATGGAGGCGAGGGCCATTGTGAGGGCGGCGGTTAGGGTGGTCTTGCCGTGGTCGACGTGGCCGATTGTTCCGATGTTGACGTGGGGTTTTTTCCTCTCGAACTTGCCGCGCGCGGCGCGGACGGTGAAGGAGCGGCGAGTGGTGGTGGATTGAGGAGAGGGTTTAGCGGCGGAGAGGGAGTAGGAAGGGAGGAAGGAGGAGGAGAGATTTAGGGTTTTGAGGTTGGTGGAGATGGAGGGACGGAGGGAAGGAGGAGAGATGAGTCTGGAGGAGGTTGAGCAGGCGGTTGGTGTGGATATCATCGCCATGGGGAGAAAGCTAGGGTTTGGGTTTGGATTTGGATTTGGTGGAGAAGACGAAGAAGATTTTTGGGGATAGAGTGATGGGAGTGAGATTTATCTCTTCGTAAGGAAAATATATGAAGGGCTCTTATTTATTCCTCTATCCGTTGCAACTTCTTTGTCGTCTAGTTTCCTACAAGCCACACATCGTGCCGTTTTTTAATTTCATAAAACGGCAAGACAAACTAATGTCAAGGGATTAAACTACTTGGTGTTTTGTTATTAATCTGTCCAGGCATGCAATTGAAACTTGAGTTTGGGCACTAGATCAGCAAGATAACCAAACTCACCCATTCTTACATAAATAAGCAGATTCTTTGTTCACGTGTTGCTAGCTAAGCAAATATCATCTGATAGCTTGAAAAAGAAACAATCATTAATAGTTGTATAGTTTCACACATTTCAGCGTTTTTTCTTACAAGCCCTTGAAAACATATCTCTTATGTTCTTTGATCCAGTCTCTACCTTTGCTTGCTTTGTCTGCTTTCCAGGTTTTCCTGTCTTCTTGTTTTCCTTCTCCTGATAAACATGGACCAAAAGAGTTTTGCAAGTCAGCAAGAACGAACATAAAAGATACAAAACTTGTCTACACACATTTTGCAATGAAGCAAACACACACCTGTAATGAATTTGAGTATTCCATCTTATTCTCATTTGCATTTGGAGAGTTCTCTGTATTGGTTTCTTTCACCGTTGGGTCAACAAACTCAAGTCTGCAAGATCAAACCAGACATAATGAACACCTTTTGTAAGGACGTATGATTCTCTACGGGTTTAACATTTTTGACGAAAGAAAAAGTACCCAAGATGATCATAGAGGAGCTTTAACCAAGGATCTGTCTTCAGGTACTCTCCCACAATTGAAACTGCATCCACCACTGTACATATAAAGGCGACATCAGTGAAGTGCCATATAACATCACCTCTTGAAGGGTCAATTCAAGAAATGACGTACACCAAAACTTTCTAGAGATGCACCACTTCTAAAATCAAACACACAAAGAAAATTATTTATGCTCTACAAACTTGCATGTTTGTTTCTCATCTTGAGCTGCATAGTTCTTGTCCAGTTCCGGAAGAGTCTTCTTTAGACAGCGCACCTGCGTTCATTAAAGTGCATGCACCTTAAGTATAGGAATAAAATAGAAACGAGCTAATCTGCTTCATCGCCTTATCCCTCAAATCCATACAGAGAGACAAGAGTTGTGGAATGTGAAACAAAACAAGTTAAATTCAGGGCAGCAAATAAGCTTTTTTTAATGGACGCTGCAAAATTCAGAATTTCACCAAGCAGTATCCAAGGAAGACATATAAAGCATTACGCATGCCTCATTCCTGAAGCATATGTGGAACATAGTTATTCCAGACACATGTCTCGGTTTCAAAAGGAGAAGGTTATCATGAATTTTTTCAACTGGATCGTAGAAAAGGCTAAAAATAAATCATGTTCTGACAATAAGAGCGTACCTTACAAGTCAACCAAGCTAAAAATTTCGAGTTATCAAGCCGATAGAACTTCATAGATCCAACTTCTGCAAGAAGAGGAATAAGGAAAATGAACAACTAGAGATCACCAAGCAATCCAAGAGTTGATGAGAAGCATTTAAATTACAAGCAATCTGAAAATAGTGGTTCTGGTAGGTGTGTGAAACCATAGAGAAGAAATGTACCTTGAGTTTGACAAACGATCTCCATACACTTCTCTGCAAGTAACAGTAAATGTTGATATTCAGGATATCCTTCCACAAATAAAATCTCATCCAGTTGCCTGAACTTTCCAGCATCTTCACCTTTCTACAGATTCGACAACTAACACTTGTGAGAAACGAAAAATCAGACTGTGAAACAATAGTGAATTGAGAGAGAGAGGCAGGGAGCATAGAATGAGTGACCATCATTCTTGCTTCGTCGAAAATAGGCAACAAGATGAAAACAGGATCAACGGGAGTGGCCATATATAAGCTTCCATCTGTAACAAGAAAACAGTCCATGAACATATTATTATTACTCAAAATTCCTAGTAAGCAAGCATTAATGTAGACTTGATATATAAGATCAGTAGAGGAATTACCTTGAGAAATGTAATCTCCCAGGAACCAAGAACCATATGGCTGCTTAAACCATTGAATTTCTTGAAGCACTCCATTACTAAAAAGATAGCATGTTCCATTTTCTGCCGAAAATTATTACCAAAACAAATAAGATGATGTTACTCATCTGAAGAAGTTTTCTCTTACAACACTAAATAACAAGCTTGTCAATAATCTATGTCCCATTACCTGATTTTGGATGGCGAAGTGTTAATAGTTCTCCAGGTTTGTTTCCGCCACATCCTGAATCTTTTTCACATATGAAACGATATCATGTTATTTTAAGCATCAAGAATCTATTATTATTCAGACCACACATTTTCGATCATTGATAAACACTAAACATCACTTTTTCATAGATATTCCTACACCAATGCATAACCTAAAGTCGTGTAGGTTAAGAATAAAACAAAACCTGAATGAAGTTAGAAGAGAGAACCTGAGGCAATGAGAACCCTTGTCTTCTCAGCTCCTTCCCACCAAACAGTACAACTCATTTTTATCAAAATCTTTATCTTTAAGCTTTAGCAAACCAAAATCGAAAGAATCTGACACCACCAACAGAACAATTCAATTATAAATCACTCCATCAAACCCACTCAAGACGATACTCTCCTTCCCTAAAACCCAAGTAAGCTAAGACTAGAGATTGCGAAAAAACCCTTAATACCAATTCGATGACATACCGTGATGAACGCTGGCAACTAGTGAGGCGAATGAATCAGGACGAGGTTTCTTTAAGGCAATATCATCGAACAGTTTGTGCGACAGACAGATGAAAAGCCAGACAGAGAAACGACAGGAGACCGGATTGGCGTCATGGCAAGGAGTAGCGCGCGCATTCAAATATGGGCTTGGGCTTGGGCTTGGGCTATTGACAAGAAAATTCAGGCCCATAAACAAATAAAGGTAAATTATTTGCAAATAGTTCCATAACTTTAAGAATATTAGCCAGATTAGTCACTATATTAGTTTTGGTAACAATACAACCCAAGTAATGAAGAAGTTTCAAGTGTCCTATTCAGACACTGCGGCGAATTTGAAACAATCACCATACACTTCTCTCCAAGTGAAAAAATGTTGATATCCAGTTTATTTAATACTTGCTTACAGATAAAATCTTGTTTGTGTTGTGGGGATAACATAGAAACTAACATTAACATATGAGAGGCAAACTTCAATGGAGTCTTAAAAAAACTTGACAATAGCCATTAGCCGGTAAAGAAAAAGTAGATAACTAGTTATATAACATAACCATTCAAATAACATAGAAACTACATTAAGACAAAGGAAACAAACAACACACAAAAAAGGCTAATGAGTGATGATACTAACTACTACTACTACATAAGAAACCAAGAAACACAACAGCAAAGAGAGTCAAATCCCATGACACTCCTAAATAAAATACCCATTACAAAAGACAAAGGTATAATAATACTTGCTTGTGTTTAGTGTTCTTCTTCTCCTTCTTCATAATCTTAACAAACCCCATCTAATAAAAAAGCCAAATCTTCAAACTGTACAGCTTTCTCTCTCTCTCCATCTACAGGTGGAGTAATCCATGTTAAAAAATCCGGATAAAACAGCTTTTTTTTTATAGAGAGAGAGAAGTCATCCTTGATGCATGACACGTTCATGAGCATAAACTGTATACAACACTGACTGGCTTCTTCGCTGCGCCTTTCAAATAAACTCTCTCGAGCTTTCCATTGGACTGAGGACGCGAGACAGCTGTTTCTTGGCAGCTTTGTTGCAGTACGTTGTCTAGCTCTCCACAAGCTGCTCCAATTAGTCCTGCAAAGTTTTATAACCAAGAAAAATAGGTTTTTGTTAAAAAATTTTAAGCATACGTACAAAGCAAGAAACCGTATGTGATGGCGTTCTCACCTAGAAACAGAGGAGATGGCTTTCCTGGTCTTGATTTGTACTCCGGATGGAACTGAGCTCCAACGTAAAACGGATGGTTAGGCAGCTCAACGATCTCCATTCGCTGACCAGACTCGTCTTTTCCCGGGAATGTGAGTCCAGAGCTCTCTAAACGTGGAACCATTGCTGGATTCACCTTGTGAGATAACAACATCATGTTTTAGATTCAAACTGTCAAAGAGATAAGCTGAAAGTTGTTTTTAAGTACCTCAAATCTGTGTCGGTGTCTTTCATCAACAAAACTTCTGTTCCCATAACTGAAACAACTCCAAAGAACAAGATTAATCAGTTTAATGCATCAAGTTAAAAAAAACTTGTTTATCTCTCTCATGCTTACAGTTTTGATGATTTGGAGTCTTTAGCTTGGAAGTAAGTTCTTCTTGAGCCTAACCTCATAGTGCCTCCCATATGCGTTTTTGATCCCTGCTTCAGACAAAAACATTACATTTAAGTAGAGTGAAGTTAACTGAAACTTGTGGAAGGGAACAAACCAAACCTCAGGCATGAAGACAACACAAGGGTTCTTGGTATTGGGATCAAGTTCAGTGCTGTTTGCATCTGGCAAACCGAGTACGGTTCTTGCATACTCGATCACAGCGAGTTGCATCCCTAGACAGATACCAAGGTATGGAACTCTGTTCTCTCTGGCGTATTTGGCTGCTAGTATCTTTCCTTTTACACCTCTATTCCCAAAACCTCCGGGAACAAGAATACCATCAGCACCCTGAAAGACAAATATATTTGCTTGGAAACCTAATCAACAGAGAAGTTCATCTTGACATATATATGGGAATGAAAGAATGTTCAGACCTTAAGTAACTTCCAGACAGCCTTATATGCATCTGGACTCTGCATAGAGGAATCATTGTTTGCTTTCAGTTTCTAAGGTTTTGTGATTAGTATAAAGTGTTAGACATACCTTCTTTTTCGCTTCTTGTTCAAGATCACTAGCTGGGATCCAGTCTATGACTAGCTTCTTGCGCCTAGCCACAGAAGCATGCAAGAGGGCCTGATCACCAACCAACACACATTCTGTGGTTATGAAAAGAAGCTTGGGTTTGTGGTTATAGTTTATGGAATTGATGTACCTTGTGGATGGAAAGGTAGGAATCTAAGAGCTCAGTGTACTTCCCCACCACAGCAATTCTGACCTGTTTTTTATTCATAATGAAGTCAGAGTCTAGCTGAAAACAAGTGAGATAAACTAATCCTAAAATGCCAATAGTAGAACATACTGGAACATGCAACTTGTCGCTCATTTTAGCCATCAAAGACCACTCCTCTAGTGCAGGCTCCTTGGCAACTCTGTTGTATATAGAGATATCAGTATTTGAATGAATGATGGATACAAAGAATATGAGTAAGCCAGACACACCCTTTAAGGTTCAGGACGCGCAAAATCGCCTCGTGTGCCTTCTGTTCCTGCTCAAACAAGTCAAAAATGTTAAGACATTGGTAATGACTGATGAGAACAACCTGGTATAACTTTGAAGCGATGGTGGGATGAGATAGCTACTCACTTTGAGAAGCAATGGAATGTGCCAAATGTTGGGGCAATCATAGAGAGTGACAACGTTTTCCATCTGCAAAAATGATTTGTATTTTATTCAACATTGTTTGTGTGAACATAGATAAAGATTTAAGTTTGGTTTACAAATATTACATACCGGAACTTGGCAAAACTGAGAGAGCTTGGCCTTCACGTTATCTTCAAGTGGCTACAAAATCAAGTTCAGTATAATTAACTCAGAGCTAAGATTGAACAACAAAACTAAAAATTTACACAGGATGAAATGAAACCTCTGTGCTTCTGCAAGCCAAGATGTTAGGGCTCAAGCCAAGGCCTCTCAAGTCTCTAACGCTATGTTGCGTTGGTTTAGTCTTCTGATAAGCAATTAGACATTGTTAGGACAATCACCTCCACCAGATGAAACAAAAAATTTCAAGAATCAAGAAACTTGCCTGTTCACCAACAACATTCAACACAGGCACAAGACTGACATGAATCAAGCAAAAGTTCTCAGAGCCTGAAAAAGGTTAAAAAAAAAAATCACTAAGACTTGACATGATCTTAAGTAAACTTTGACTGTTATGCCTCAATGAACAACATACACACACAAACCGTTACTTACCTACACGATAGGAGAACTGTCCAAGAGCATTAATAAAAGGCATGGACTCTATATCTCCTGCAGAGTTCGAAGAGTAGCTCCATGTTTTAAAAACTAACTGAACAAAACCTGAAAGAGAGAGTTAAAATTCTCTAAATTAAATAAAGTTACCTATGGTTCCTCCAAGTTCTATGACACAAACATCAGCTGGACCTGACTGTCCATCAACTGGAATCCTAGCCGCACGCTCAATCCATTCTTGAATTGCATCTGTGATATGAGGAACTACCTACAAAACCCCATAAAGGACTTTCAAAAACCTTCATCTCTCTCTCTCAGGGGACACATGGTCTAGGTATGTGGTGTCAGCATGTTCTGTAACTTACCTGAACAGTCTTCCCAAGATAATCTCCTTTCCTCTCTTTCTCAAGCACATGCTGTTTTAGTTAACAAATGTCAACGTCTGAGTTGAAAAATCAAAATCAAACACTCCAAAATGTTTTTGTATTTTTCCTCATGTAGATAACACAAACCTTATAAACCTTTCCGGTAGTTATGTTGTTTTCACTGGTCAGCTTAATATCCATAAACCTCTCATAGTTCCCAAGATCAAGATCAACCTTTTCATTTAACAAACAAAAAAATTCATTTCTTAGTGGTTCTTGACCTAACTAAATTGAATTGACACTTTCCATTTAAAGAAACAGAGCAAATTGGTCACTAAATGTTGCATTACCTCGCCACCATCGTCCAATACATAAACTTCACCATGCTCGATAGGCGACATGGTCCCAGCATCTATGTTTAAGTAAGGATCTGTAAATTTTCACATAACCAAAAAAATAAATAAAAAAATTTCTGACAAAAAGTCATGAGGATCTCAACATGGGTTAACAGTGAAAGTAGAACAGATTAAATCTTGGAATATTCAAGATATTTTTTAAAAAACTTTGTCTGCACGCGTGAGAGGTAGAGAAAAATAAGCTCCTTTTTCATGTTCGTTGGGGCCAAGAAATCAAATCTTGAAACTTCCTTTTTTCTTTTTTCAGTTTTGTTGAGAGGAAAAATAATCAAAAGAAAAAAAAAATGAAGAAAAGAAAAGAAACGAACTTTGCGTGAGAGAACAAGAAACAAGAAGGTGACATGTTCGTTTTACATGAAAGAATTGTTGTGATAAGAAAAGAGAGAGAGACCGATTTTAATGGCCGTGACTCGGAAACCACATGATTTGAGGATGAGTCCTATGCTACTTGCCGTGACTCCTTTTCCTAGTCCACTCACGACTCCACCTGAAACCACCACATACTTCATCTTCTTCCCCCTTTTGTTTCTTGAACCTCTTAGCCCTAAGAGAGAAATAATATACCCTTTGTTAGTAAGACTTGAGAGACAGAGCTATAAAGATAACAAAACAGAGCATAGAAACAGAGGACATGCATATAGTTTTAGTTTTGTCCCCATAAATAATGGTCCTAGAACTAGAGAAATTCAAAGTAATTATTATTTGTTTAGAGTTCTGACATATTTCATTTCTACGTCATGAGTATTTATGCTTTACAGAATCTAGAATCTGTCCCAAGTAACTAAGAAAAAACAGAGAATAGTGTCTGTTTGTGTAAGAGAAAGCAGGTTTTGGTTCTTTAGTGTTTCAAAAAATAAAGGTTGTTTATAACAGAGAGGAGCAAGAAAGAAACAGAGCACGTAAAACAAGAATCTGATGAGTTCTTGATTTTCTTATGTTAGGGGTTGAAAGTGTAGTGATATTAGAAGTGAACGAACAAGGTTAAGTAGAGGAGATATTGAACTTACCTAATTTTATAAAACGAGAATTGAAAGTAGATATTTTTTATCCAAATGTGAATGAATGAGAGACGGAGTCGGATGGTGAAGGTCCTTTTATAAGGAGAGTTCCACTTTGAACCGCGGAGGCTGTGTATGTTTCATATTTTAATCGGCAGCTAAATTCGTAAAGAGTAATTTGAGTGTGTTAGATTCGGGTTAATTATGGGTTTCCAACTTAAAACCAATTGGCAATTAGTGGATTGACCCTAACCCTTTATATAGTAGTAGTATAATTCTTATATTTCCGATGTGGGATGTTTCTCATCAATACCCTCACTCACGCTCAGACAAACACCGGTGTAGTAGTAGTTATAGTAAAGTAGGTCAAAGGATTTTATTGCTCTGATACCATGTTAGATTCAGGTTAATTATGAACTTCCAACTTAAAATTAATTGACAATTAGTGGATTGGCCCTAACCTTTTATATAGTAGTAGTATAATTCTTATATTTCCGATGTGGGATGTTTCTCATCAATAGAGTGGAAATTCCAATAGAGTTACGAGATTGGACGAAATTTTTACACCGTATAAAATTTGAGAGTTATATTGATTAAGAGTTTAGGACTAAGTTTATTTTTCCTAACTAGTTGACTTGTCTGCACAAATTTTCACACTAATGTTTTTTTTGTTGTTGTGGAGATTTGTTAAGATTTTATATAGATTTGTCATATTTATATGAATGTCAATGCTATCTGCAATCAAAAAAAAAATTACCGACTAACCGCAATAATTAATCAATAGTTATAAAAATTGTTAAAATATTATTTTAAAGTAATGATTTGCAAATATAGGATACAATAACAAGAAAATGAAATTAACTAGTCGCAATCACAAATCTCAGAAAAGGCAAATGAACAAGACCTTTTTTTTTTAACAACTGAGTAAGACCAATATATGTGTCTCTGGCATTAAGATTAAATAACCAACTATCCAATTTGGATTAAATATTCTAGATAACAAAAATACTCATCATATACAGTTCAAATCAGTTATATTTATCCGAAAATAACCATGAGTAAGATTTAGTTTGATAACTTTGTATTCAACATGTCCAATTTTGTTCATAAATACACAAAATAACTAATATATTTGATTTATAATTTTAATTTAAGATATTATGTTTGGATATGTTCGGGGAGTGGATTGGATTCAATATTGATTTTAGGATATATCAATTTAGAGCTAGTTCGATTGTTTACACAGGTCGAATCGGGTTCATAACCCTAATTTTTCTATTGGTTTGAAGTCGATTTTTCTGATATAGATATTTTGCCCAGCTCTATACCAACCTAAGTAGATGCTGTTTACCTATATATCACACTCTTGGCAGACAACAAGATGCGTTATATGTGGTTAGTTGTGCGGTTGTCTCTTGAACTAAAGCTGATTCTCTTGAAGAAAGATGTACGAACTAAAATTATCAAAGCGGACTGACAAACGAAGAGGTAATTTTTTTGTGGTAAAAAACAAAGAGGTAATTTATTCTGGTGTTGCTAAATAACGGCAAAAGATATGTGCACAGTTTACAAACGGTAAGAGATGGTTGTAAGTAGTCTTATAGTTTTACTTTAGATTATAATAGCATATATAAGCGATACATTTCCTACTGCCGTATTAAAAGAATACTAATCATATATGTTTGTAAAAATAGATTCTAAATTATTTGTATATTTAAATTTTGTTTTATGAGTGCTGTGGATAAGTTATTATATGAAATTGGAATTTATCAAAATTTGGAAACAGTGATGTTAACTGTGTATACGTGAACCGTTCACTGAACAGTATTTAATTTTCAAATAATATAGTGTGGCAGTTATATCAGTTATAACTTATATATATATATATATATATATATTTTTTTATAACTTATATATTAACTACAAGTTACAACCACGTTACTGAATGAAATTCACCCAACTGGGATAACAACTCCAAACTTATATAGTATATTTTTAAAAAACTTGGACAACAACATGATTCTGGCCCTTTTTCAAAAAAAAAAAAAAACAAACATGATTCTGGCCCCTACAGCGAAATCAATAAGACCAAGGCCCTACGTCCCAACCAATAGGTCTAATATTTTCTTCTGTTGAAATGTTAAATTTATATATCAATTAAAAAAATAATGTTTACAATACAGAGATTTTTAAAATGCCACTACATTACATTAGCTTAGTTTCTTCCCAGCCATCTCTGCATCAGAAGACTTGTAAATTCAGATGGAGGATATTCTGTTTCGAATGGTCCTGTCTAGAGACTTCATAAGCTAGGCCTAATATTTTCACATCATATTCTTTCAAAAAAAAAATATTCACATCATATCTGGGTTAAAAAAAAATAACCAAAGTGTTTTTATCTTCTTCCTTTTTTGGAGGGAAAAACAAAGTGTTTTTACCGCTAAATATATCTGTATTTTATTTAGATTTATATATTTTTTAAAAATACTTGTCATCATAGTGAAAGATGGTTCATTATATACATTTTAGAAATTAATATTATATCTAAGGATTTTTTGTTGCAACAAATTAAATTAAAATCTTTTATTTTAGGATCACTCATCTTCAAATGATTTTTTTTGTTGGAGATGCCAAACTCCCTTATACATATACTTTGAATTTAATATGATTTAATTTGATTGGATTATACGTTATTTAAATATATTAAATTTCTTAACAACAAAAAATAATTAAACGTTGTGTTTAGGGGTGGTTGAAGTAAACAGTAGTTATTTTATATCGATAGAAATATCAAAAGTATTTGTTAGAAATTTTTTTTGAATAAACATTCATAAATTACGGCAAGACCACGTCATATCTCCGCAAACACAAAGAAAAAAAGAACCGTATTTATTCAAAAATTTGTTCAGATTATTCTATTTCAGTCAACTTTGGCCAAGGGTTATGTATATGTTTTCAGAAGCAAAAAAAAAATCAGATTTCTACAGATGTCTGGGGGTTAATTTCGGGTTTAACTCAGATATATTTAGCTAAAGAAGCTTTATTTTTTCTAAGCATGTAGTTGTTTTATTGATAAAAAGATTAATGAGTTGAAAAACAGACAAATGAATAAAGCTGAGAAAAAAGCAGTCGGCACAATTTTTCCAAAATACTTTTTGATTATTATATAAACTTTGAATAAGATCTGTTGAAATATGAACACGAAAACACTTTTTCTTACATGAAGAAAAGAATAATTCCCTGAAAATTCAAACCAGAGAAATACAATAAGATAAGATGAAAAAGTTGGATAGTGATAATTTTAAGAACACCATACCGAAAGTGAGTCAGCAAGGAAATAACATATATATATATATATATATAGTCTTCGAGTCCTTTCTAATTATAGAAACTTGAAATCCATTATTATTATTTGAAAAAAACATAACATTTAAATATGACAGATATCATCATTAAAACAATTTTTAGAAAAATAAGTTATTCGATCTAAACATATGCTATATTTTTTTTATTAAATTAACTATAAACTAATTATTAATGTGTGAAAATAATTTTCATTTTTATGAAGCAGAACCTACAAAGTTACTTAATAATAATTAAATATATATATATATATATTTGATAACAATTTATAATTTCTCTTTCAATTTTATTTAATTAAAATAAATTTAAAATTACACAATCAGATAAAAAGTTATGCTTTTCGAATATGTTATATATTAAAGTTTAAAAACAACTACAAACTACTAAAAATGTTAAAGATTTACTTTTAAAAATTGTGCTCAATAGTTTAAATTTTTCTATTACCACAAGATACAAATGTCATAAAACTATATGTGTTAGCAATTTTATTTAATAAATATTCAGATTAAATGTATGTATATATATTAATATTGTTTAAATGGAGCTATATACCATATAAAAATACATAAATATTCTAATTTTAAAATTTGCACTGAATAAAGATTATAACTTAATAATTTAATTTTAAAATTACATCGAATCCTTAAATACGGATATAACTATAAGTTACTAAAACTATAAAAAACTTTAACTATTTAAAATTATTTTTAAAAAGATGCATATTATCATAAAATAATATGAGTAGAAAACTTCCTTTAATAGATAGTCTTATTTAAAATATAATATATGTCTATGCTATATCATTTAAACTTAATACAACAAAATAATTTTAAATAAAAAAGGACGATTATTTTGATTTATGTGTTTACATCAATAATTTATACTCCCTCTGTTTTTTAAAGATGTATATTTTGGAGTTTTCACACATATTAAGAAAATACATTAATCATGCATTGTTTTTAAAAATTATCAAATTTCAATGCATTTTAACCAATAGTCTTTCAATAAATTCAATCAATTTTATTGAAATTTGCAATTTTTATATAGAAAACATAAAAAATACATTTTTTTGAAATAAATATTTTTTCCAGAACATGCATCTTTTAAAAACGGAGGGAGTATATATAAGGCTCATTTTACGTAAAGTGCAGATATTAATCTTGTAATGTACTATATTAACAGAAAAAACGAACTAAATATTAAAAAAGTCACGAGTCAATTTTTAATAAAAAGGAACCTTCATTTGAATCGAAGGGACACGTCAACAACGACCAACCAACTTACCTTCCCCAATCTTTTATGGTCCCTTTGCTGGTCGTCTCCTTCCATTTATGTCACACTAGTCTATTTATTTTCTATCTATTTATTAGCTTTAGTTATTAGCTACTTGTTACGAAATTTAAAGTGAATTTGTATGAATCATAAGTATCTTAATTTCAATAAAAACTGTACTCCCTGTTTTTTTCTATCAACTGTATCTCTGTTTAAACAAGATTTTTTATTTTATTTCATTTGTTTATATTTAAATAATGTAATAATTCGTATTCTGTAATATATTTTTATTATTAGTAACAAGTAAATGATTTCAAATGTTAAAACAATTTTATAATTTTAAATGTCAAATTTTAACTTATAATATTTTTTAACTGAACAATTTGAATAATTAAAATTGAATTAGTAAAAAATTGATGCTAATTAAATAAACGAGGAGAGCTTGTTGAGAAAAAAAATGAAGAGAGCTCGAAGAAAATGTAATCAAGATGTAGTTGTCAAGTAACGGATTTCAAGTAGTTATTTTAGAGCAAATGGAGTAAATTTATCTACGAATTCATCTCATCATAGACATGTCAAATAACTAAATTGTCATGTTTCTTCTTACCTCAAAATTAAACTAGATTTCAAAATAGTTTCTCCAATTATATAACCTGTTCTGTGTCATATGACTCACATCCACGTGGGCTTTGAGAGCTACACTTCCGTGGCCAAACCTCACTACGAGCTAACACTGCAGTCTGCACACACGTGTAAATGTTGTTGCGAATTGTTGGTTTTGATTGATAACACTGCGGAACGGCGGAAACACATTTGAAACGCGATTCCGCGATTTTTTTACCAATCAAATAAATTTGTGGAATTTAAAGTAAAACGCCATTCCACAGCTTTTGAGTTTTTGCTTAAATTTTTTCAAGTAAATTTGTATTAAGTGAGTAAGTGTGTTTTCTCACTTATCTGCAGAAACTATTTGAAATTTAATTATTTACCTACCCTCTTTTGCTTCCATGAAAATAATTAACTCATGCAACTACTTTTTTCATCAAGTATACGTTCTTCTATCACATGAAAAATTAATAACTCACTATTACTTAACTGTTAGTCAAGGTCAATATATTTGCAAATTATTAGAGATGAGATTGCAAGATTGATTTGGGCTTCACAGCGTCCATAGTTTTTTCTTTTATCTATTACGAATATATCCAAAATCAGATGAACAATAATGGTATGTAAAAAAAATTAAATTTAAATTATTGTTGTTAAGCAATTCTACATAACCCAATCCAATCACAAATAAATTTTATTCTACAATTTTTTTCAGCAAGTTTTAGATTTCACAACATTTATTCAGCAAGACAGTCAATTTTCCGCCATTCCGCAATTACTCAAGTGTTACCAATCAAAGCCGTTATTTGTGACACATTAGACTTTTTATTTTATCTAGAAATTAATTTACTGTATAAATTGTGATAGTACATGCATCATTTGTAATTATTATTAAACTTTAGTTTTGTCACTCTCGACTCCATTGTTTTTATCACTACAAAGCTCTTTTATTTGTCAACCATCACTACAAAGCTCAAAACCAATTTATGTAACCAATTACGTCAATACAGTTTTTTTTGAATATTTAAAAACTATTCAAATATTCAAATGCATGTCATCTATTTGAATAGTTAAAAGATATTGTTTTTTAAAAGTAATCCCTTAAAGATTGAAAATCTAGTAGAAAACAATATAGAAAGAGGAGAAATAAGTAAATTGTGATATTACATAATTCCTTATAATTATGTTTATATGTTCCGATATAAACATCATTTTAATATTTAATTGAAAAGTAAGAAATAAACTAGAACTTATATGGTATTATTACAAAATTGGTTTTTGAAAGTATGTTCTATTTTACATTTTAATGGATTCAAGATAGATGGAAATTATGTTTTTCATAATAAATTTACTTAAAATCCTAAAACAATATTTTTGGAAAACCTAATGTTGAACAACATTTATTTTGAAAAAGAAAAATAAATAATAGTTTTTTGGTAAAAATAAATCATAGTTTTTTTGAAACTAATAAATATTAGTTAGTACGTAGTAATATCAAATATGGCATCTTGACCTGTTTGCAGAATTTTATAATCATCATGAAAGCATTGCAAAAATATTATTTGTGAAATAGATGGAATATCATTTTCAACTGAGCTTAAATACAATATGTATATATCGACAAAAATTATGATTTTGGCTAAATATTCCTCCATGCATAGAAAAGAATAAATCTAGCTAACATGAAGAAGTAAAAATAAAAATGGGGGGGGGGGGTGTCATTGCAATCTACTTCTCAATGCATATACAAGTGATAATTCCGTAAACAACTTTCTTAGACAATCTATTAAAAACAGCGAGCTGGCCCTAAGATGATATATCCCAAAACTATCATAAAGACCTACACAGATGTAGAGCACAGAAGCATTTCTATATATTGGTTTGAACATGGGTAGCTCTTTACAATACAGGGCTTTGTTGCAACATTAAAAGTAGCGTTCAGATTTCAGAATAAAGAAAAAAACTAATGAGAGATATAAAATCACATGTGTTTTTTTTTTTTTTTTTTTTTTTGTAACTGGCTTCTAAAAAAAATCACATGTGTTGGGGAAGAAGGTCAATGGTAAATGGCAGATCGCATGTGTTCGCTTACTTCAATACACTTTTGTTCGTTGGACCGATTACCTTTTCCGACAACAGTTAAAACAAAAATATTATTATATTGCAAAATTCTTTGAATTATTGGTTTATCCATCATATCTATATATAGCTCGCATCAGACACTTGAATTCCATAACTCCTTTTATGATATGTAATAGGTAAGCAAACTTTTTTTTGTTTTATCAAAGGTCTGCAAACTTCTGTCTGAGTGAAATTTTGGAAAAGCACTCATGTGGATGTTGTACACACGAATAAATATAGCTAAAAAAATAAGTATAAAAGGTAACATCTAAATGCAGTGGTGGTGAAAACGTTATCGACCTAGTGGTTAATAAAGTGCTTGTTTTAATTCAATTTAGCACGTTCTCTAAAAAATGTTGTACAAACATAATATCTCAAAATATGCGACTTTGTCTAATGCCATTTACTCCGATTGAATTTAGGTTATAACATTCTATTATTATAATAAATATGAAGTTATATTTAATACATTTTGCCTTATTCTGAGCAAGAAAAGTTATACTCCCTCCTTTCACAAATAGTACCACTTAGATATTTTTCATACATATTAAAAAATGATTGAAATACATTTATGTATTAATTTTATTTATTTAGTATTTGTTGTCAAAAAAAAACCAACAGTATTTTAGATAAATAAATTTATTTATAATATCAATGCATTTTACAATTAATAATGAGATATATGTAAATATAAATTGTATTAAAATTATAAAACTACACTTTTGTGAAAACAAATGTTAAAATAACAAATTTTAATAAACAAATATTTTATAAAAAATGAATATATCATAAAAGACCACATGGGTGATTAAAATAGAGAGACCATTCACCAATCTTGAGTCGTGAAAATGTTAGGTAGTGGCAGTTGAAACCCTTTCGCATGTGCTTTCTCTCTCGATGCTCACATGCTACTCCTCATTTTACCATGATACATATATCTTCCTCATATTGTATTACGACACAAGGAACTACGACACGGATGTTTCACTGTTAATGTGTTAGAATTTTGAATCTCATGTTTGAACAGTCGTTACTAACTTCGTTTTAAACTTTGTTATACTGTGTGTTTACCAACTGACCAACAAAATAGCCATTCACTAAACAAGTCATCAGTCTCGTCAAAACAAACTTGCAGACTTCAATTCCTAACCACCGAATATTTATGGTAGAAGTAATAATAGATTTAGAAAAGAATATGTACCTCCAGAAATAAGTAATAATTATTACGTTGTAATTCCTTATTGCATTGGGGCCCTTTCTCAAAAAAGAAAAATTTCTCATTGCATTGGTCGATCTCTAACCTTGACATCAAATTTTGTTCTGGTGTCATACTTTTTATTATTACCAACCATATCACTAAAATTGATGTCAAGGTTAGAGATATGATGAATTTATTAAATATTAATAAGAAAGCAAAATAAAGAATATAAATTTTACACCAAAAGTAATGTTTTCAGTTTTAATAATTTTTATTTTTATTTTGTAATTGATAAATAATTATTTTATCACAGTTTAATATTATATTTGTTAGATTTTTGTAATTTTATTTTCATAATGTTTATTTACATTTATATTTTTGTTTTAACAATATTGTAATATTCATGTATTTATTTTATATAAAATTTCAGTTGTATTAAAATTTCTAACTACTAAATATGAAAGGCATAGTAAATTAATATATTTTAAACTCAGTTAATGATTTAATAATTGAAATAAAATAAAATAATATTTTAATTTTAATTTTTGTGAAAATATATTAAATAAAAACTAAATAATAAATAATGCAATATATATATGTTTAATTTTTTTTTGTAAACCCCCATAAGGCAGATCAAATTCGAGTTGGTCGAGTCTAAAACATTTCGAGGAATTTATATTTAATTAAAATTTAATTAATTAATAATAGTAATTGAATTATATTATTAAATAAAACACAATAAAATATATTTTAAAAATTTGATGTGATGAATATTATTATATTAAATTTGGTGTAACACTATTCAGATAACACTAAATTTGATCGGATGATATCATTTTGATGTTTTGTTGGAGATAATACATAGAATTTGATGTTTTAGTATCTTATTAGAGTGACTTTAGACTTGGCAGTTAGCGGAACTTTTTTCCCAAAACTGACGTTCATTTATATTTTGGTGACATCAACATTGATCACTACAAGAAAACATCGTGATTCTGACGGAAATTTTCCTCGGTATGTCCTCGGAATAACGGTATTCCGAGGACATACCGACGAAAAACGTCGTCGGAAAAATTTGGTCGGAAAGTCCAGATTCCTCGGAATTTCCTCGGAAATTTCCGAGGAAATTCTGAGGACACTAGTTTCCGACGAAATTCCGAAGAACGTTTTTGAGGACCATTTCGTCGGTATTTCCTCGGATATGTCCGATAGAATATTCCTCGGAAATGCGTCGGTATATTTCCGAGGACATTTCGAGGACATATGCCCTCGGAAATTTCCGAGGAAACCTTTCCTCGGAAATTTCCGAGGGAATATTTCCTCGGAAATTTCCGAGGGCTGTGTCCTCGATAAAGTCCTCGGACATATACCGACGCTTTTCCGAGGATGTGTATCCCTCGGAATATTCCGACGACCCTTTCCTCGGAATATTCCGAGGGATACACTTCCTCGGAATTTTCCCAATTTTTTTTTTTTATAAAATTGTAAATTAATTTGTTTTTAATTGGAATTAGAAAATATAAAATTAGAATTAGAATTGAAAGAAAACATATTAGATAATATTCAAAGTTATACAAATTAAAATAAAACATTCAGAGTTTTTGAAAAAAAAAAAAGAAACTACGGGAACTGCTCGTTCGGGTACATTCTCTTCATCATCTCCATCATTCTCTCGTTCTGCCTCCTCGTTTCCTCCCATCCCGCCTGTTGATCCGCCATCCTGGTCTCCAACGCAGCAATGCGGTCATCCCTGTCCTTCAACTGATCCATAAATACTGGATCAACTGAGGACGATGGTGCACAAGGAGGAACCGACTGGGATCGACGACCCAAACCGACCAAACGTCCCTTCTTCTTCGGTACCGACTGAAATAGAAAATAAATAAATTTAAATAATAGAAAAGATGATAAATGAAAATAAAATAAATGAATTGAACTTTTAAAGAAGAACATACCGATGCAACGATTTCGTTGATTCGAATCCGGGACAAGTTGGTCGAAGCCGTCGAAGTGGCGTCCATGTCGGTTTGAAGCTGAGATAGACGGATCTCTTCGTCTTCCTTCTGAGTTTGGATCAGGTCGATCACATCCCTCACAACACCATCATCAATCAGCCCGGTATGCTTGTTGGTATGCGCCTTCCTATATAGGACGAGATCATCAACCGGCTCGCCATCATTTTCTTCCGCCTTGAAATAAACATAAGTTAAACAAACGTTAGAAATTAGAAGAAATGCATAAAAAAAAACATATTTAAATAATTGGAAGAAAAAAAAATTGAACTTACCAAGCGATCTCCGAGAGTGGCAATAGTCTGGGCACCCAAGTTGTGCTTATACATGCCCTTCCCGCCACGATCGCTCTTGCGGTTGTTGGAGTTGGTCAAGGAGATTTCTTTCGTCTCCTCCTTGTTCCAATGCACACACAACTCCTTCCAGACGGTGGGGTTGATCGACTGCGGGACCTTTTAATAAATAAAAAAAATAGTTAAATAAATTCAAAAATAATTTAAAAAACTTTTAAAAAATAGTTTAATAAATAAAAAAAACCTCGTTGGCGAGCCATTTCTGCTTCCACTCGTAGATCTGCTTCCCATAGTTGTCCATAACTTTATGGACGAAGGCGTTACGGATAAAGGGCGTATGATCGGAATGCCAGTTGAACTCTTGCTGGAAAAAAAACACAATTAGTAGAAATTTTATATTAAAGATTAAAAATATAAATAAAAAATTAGAATACTTACCGCAAACTGACGAAACCACATCTGCTGGTCCTCGAGAGGGAAGTGAGTGAAAGTCGGATATCCCTTCTCGAGGGTCGATTTCATCATACGGTTGATCCACCCGCTGATCCCGTTCTTAGATCGGTCGAACCTAATATAAGGAACAGATTATTAATAATGAATGAAATTTTAATGAAAGAAAAAAAAAGACGTTTAATTACCATGTTTGACCGAGTCCCCGTGGCTCCGGAGTGAGATAGGGAAGATGCTCACGACCGGGCTGTTGAACCAACTGTTCAACAGTCATCACTCCCGGAACCACTGGAGGAGCAGGAGAGTGTGCAGCAGCGGGAGCAGAAACCGGAGAGGGAGATGTATGGTAAGAGCTCTGTGGCGATGAAGAATCCCGAGAGTGGCTGGACGAACCCCGAGAGTGGCTCGCCGTACCACCACGACCTCGTGGTGCGGAACGACGAGGTCGAACCCGGGGCTGATCACCAGTAGACCTGTAAATTAAAAAAAAAAAGTTTTAGTCAATAAAAATTTAAAAAATATTTAAAAACAGATTTTAATCACAAAAATAGTTTTAGTCAATATAAATTGAAAAAATATTTAAAAATAGATTTTAATCACAAAAATATAAATACAATTAGAAAAAAATAGCTTTTAATCAAAAAAAGGTTTCAAAAATATTAAAAATGTTTAATAAGTATAGAAATGATTTTATAATTCAAAAAATAGATTTTATATATAAAAAACGTTTTCATAATTATTATTTCGATTTTTAAAAATCTAAAAAATAGATTTTAATCACAAAAATATAAATATAATTACAAAAAATAGTTTTTAATCATAAAAAGGTTTCATAAATATTTAAAATGTTTAATAAATATAGAAATGATTTTATAGTTCAAAAAATAGATTTTCTATACAAAAAACGTTTTCATAATTATTAATTCGATTTTAAAAACACAAAATTAAGAAAAAACTTTCAAAAAACTTCTAAATCAACTCAATACAAACAAATAATCACAATCAAACTCCCATTACACAATCCTACCAATCACCCTAACAAAAATCTATCTAAAAACTTCTAAAATCATCACATCTACTTAAACCCCCACCAAATCGAACCTAATAGAGTGGGATAATCACAATCAAACTCCCATTACACAATCCTCGGAAATCAATTATTTAATTTTCGTGAAAAATTTGGCGGTTTCCTTTGCCCGGTTAAATGAAAACATTCTGAGGAAAAGAATATTCCTCGGAAATTCCTCGGTATATTCCGAGGAATACATGTTTGTGGTTTCAAAACATCAAATTTTTTTGCCCTATATCATTTTTTATATTAATGTAATGCATACCAATGATAATTGTTTGTTTATATGATCCTAAATCATGAAATAACAAAATTCTAAAATGAATTGTAAGTATTCCCTTTACCATTCATTAAAGTGTATAAGTGTTTCTCGTATGTTGTGGGGATTTCGTTCATACATTCCGAAAACTGTTTATTATCGGGTGATACACCAATTTTTGACTTCATATTCAGTCTAAGTATTTTAATAAGGCTTATATAAGTGTTATTCAAACCGAAAAATGTTGTTTTCGACTAAAAAACCTATATTCCTCGGAAAAGCCTCGGAATTTCCGAGGAAATTCCGAGGAAAACTTATGTTTCCTCGGTATTTCCGCGGAATTTTCCGACGCATTTCCGAGGAAGAGAAAACCCTATAATCAAATCCCTCAATTCCTCGGGATTTCCTCGGAAATGTCCGAGGCTTTTCCGAGGAACAGATACCCTATAACCAAATACCCTAAACCCTCGGAATTCCCTCAGAATTTCCTCGGTATTCTTATATTAAAAAAAAAAAAAGGCGATGCTACTCTGTTTCGGAGTCATCATCACCAGATGATTCTGAATCTGGATCTTGGTGAAACTTTCCAATCTCTGGTTCATCCTCTACGTGAACGACGGCTTCCTCTGCGAAATCGGTTAAATCGACTACAAGGCCAACTGCAGCTAAATCTTCTGCTGCACTTAAGTTGCCAGATGTGCTTGGTTGTAGTGGGTCTTCCAGCTCAGAACTTCCCTGAACTCGGCCTCTCGGGTTGAGTGATGTAACGGTGACCCATGGATCATCTCTGTTCCTAACCCGGGGATACTTGATATAACAAACCTGTAACATTTAAAAATAATTTGAATAATACACATGATGATGAATCATTCTGAATAATTGACATATGTATATTTAATTACCTGATCGGCCTGAGAAGCAAGAATGAAAGGATCATAATATTGCAGCTTTCGCCTCGAATGTACTGATGTAACACCAAATGCATCTGTTCTCACACCTCGATCTGGAGTGTTGTCGTACCAATCACAAAAGAAAACAGTACAACGCAATCCAACCATGCCCGGATACTTGATTTCCATAATCTCTTGTATGTTTCCGTAGTATACATCATCTCCTGATGCAGAACAAACGCCAGCATCATAAGTCGTGCTCGAACGTCTCCTCTTTTGCGTTGTGAATGCATATCCTCGAGTACAAAATCTCGGATATGACTTCACAACATACTTTGGTCCACGCACCATCTCGCGTATCCAATCATCAAATGTTTCACCTCTGGCCATACCAGCAGACACCTATATCAATATATGTGAATTACTATAAATATGTGATAAATAATATTTTAATTTGTTTAAAGCACTCACATAAGTAAGCATCCATCCAGCAAATTCTCTCTGCTTCAGTTTTTCTAGAGCCTCCTCTGTGGCGTATCTATATTCGAACCGCTTTTCTGCCATGAAAATCCTGTACATATGATGGCAATAATGTAATTAATTAAGATTTAAATTTTAACTTGTTAAAATAAAAATTTGTAAGCTAATTTATTTACCTCTCATATTGAAGAATATCTTCGCAGTTGGTGAGCAAATATGTTTGCAAATGACTGCGCTCCTGCTCAGTAAGTCGACGGTCCTTTGGTTTTCCGCTAAGTCGTCCAACATCTGTGAAGATGTCTGGAACCGTAACATGATATGTTGCCCGTTCGCCTCTATCATCATGCCGAGCAGGTCTTCTGTTTTTGGTCTGCACTTCTGTTGGAAAGTAGTACTCGGCAAAGTTTGAAGTTTCTTCATTGATCATCTGTGCAACTATAGAACCTTCCACCTTACTTAAATTTTTCACCATCTTCTTCAAATGGAACATATACCGTTCATACAGATACATCCATCTATACTGCACAGGACCACCAAGTTCCAATTCTCTTGCCAGGTGAATAACAAGATGCTCTATAACATCAAAAAATGATGGAGGAAATATCTTCTCAAGGTTGCACTGAATCACGGCTATGTTAGTCTTCAAATTTTCAATACCTTCAAGAGTCACTGATCTCGTGCATAAATCACGGAAGAAAGCACTTATCCCTGCAATTGCTTCATGAACATTCCGTGGTAATAGTTCCTTGAAGGCAAATGGAAGGAGGCGCTGCATCATTACATGGCAATCGTGACTCTTCAAGCCCATAAACTTTCCTTCGTTTCTATCGACACAGTTACGCAAATTAGATGCGTAACCGTCTGGAAATTCCACATCGTTTGAAATCCAATCAAAGAATGCATCTTTTCCCTCTGCATCAAGTCGGTATATGGGAAAAGGAGCCCTACCATTCTCATCAACATGAAGTTCTGAACGAGCACATATATCGACTAAATCCAGTCTTGACTTCAAATTATCCTTTGTTTTACCTTGAACGTTAAGGATCGTGTTCATGAGATTGTCAAAAAAGTTCTTCTCAATATGCATGACATCTAAATTATGCCTCAGCAGATGATCCTTCCAGTATGGCAAATCCCAGAAAATACTCTTTTTGTGCCAGTTATGTAGTTCTCCAACAGCATCTACCGGATAACGCACGTGTCCACCGACGTCTGGCGTCCTATCTGCACCAAAATCTCTTAGTTGTGTCAACAAATCTGCCCCACAAATTTCCGGTGTTGGACTGTCAAACACCCTCTTGTTCTTCGTAAACAAATTCCTACTCCTACGATATGGATGATCAGGTGGTAGGAATCTCCTGTGACAGTCAAACCAACATGTTTTCCTTCCGTGTTTTAGTTGGAAAGCATCAGTGTTATCTTGACAATATGGACACGATAGCCTTCCATGTGTTGTCCATCCAGATAACATACCATATGCTGGAAAATCACTAATTGTCCACATAAGTACTGCCCGCATTTGAAAGTTTTCTTTACACGAAATATCGTATGTTTCAGCACCTTGAGCCCATAGTTGGTTCAACTCATATATTAGTGGCTGAAGAAACACATCAAGTGATCTCTTAGGATGCTCTGGTCCGGGAACGAGAATGGAGAGAAACAAAAACTCTCGTCGCAAGCACAAGTTTGGCGGTAAGTTGTATGGTGTAAGAATGACTGGCCATAGAGAATATTGTCTTCCACTCTTGCCAAATGGACTGAAACCATCAGTACATAATCCAAGGTAGACATTTCTTCTCTCATACGCAAAGTCGGGATATGTTGATTGGAAATGCTTCCACGCTTTTGCATCTGAAGGATGTCTAATCTCACCATCTGTTGAATGCTCCGCATGCCATCTCATTGGTTGCGCTGTGCGTTCCGACTGGTACAACCTCTGCAACCTTTCCGTCAGAGGCAAATACCATATCCTTTTATATGGCACTGGAACTCTTCCACTCGTATCTTTATAACGAGCCTTCCCACAAAATTTGCATGTAACCCGCTGTTCATCAGCCCTCCAATAAATCATGCAGTTATCGCTGCATACATCTATTACCTGATACGATAAACCAAGACCAGCTACCAGTTTCTGAACCTCGTAGTATGAACCAGGGGCTACATTATCCTCAGGTAGAATACCTTTTACAAAATCAGCAATCGCATCCACACAGTCTTCAGCCAAATTATAATCTGTTTTAATGCCCATCAGTCTTGTTGCAGATGATAAAGCTGAATGACCATCTCTGCATCCTTCATACAAGGGTTGCTTTCCAGCATCCAACATATCATAAAATCTCCTAGCTTGTGCATTGGGTAAATCTTCCCCTCTAAAATGATCATTTACCATCTGCTCAGTACCTACACCATAATCTACATCCGTTCTAATTGGTTCTTCTAACCTAACCGCAGGCTGAGGTTCGCTAGTACTACCACTACAAAAAATATCTCTTTTCTTAGCACGGAAAAACTGCTATCATATGTCTTGGATAGCGTATTATGAACCGCTATGTCTGCCCCAGCTATAATAGGTATACCATTTATAATAGCAGTTTTATGCACGCTGTTGTATCTATGAGATATGATAACAGTATTTCTGGTTTGCTGTTATATAGTTAATATTACTAATAATTTAAATTAAAATAAAATAAATAAAAATTGATTTATAATAAAAAATATAATAAATTTTATTTCTAAAATAGAAATTGTTTACAGATATAATCCGGTTTACAAAGCCAAACCAGATTAAAATAAAATTAAATAAAACCAAAACATACTAAACCAAAAACCTATTAAACCGAAAACCTATCCTAACTCCTAACCCTAAGCCGCCGCTCTCTCCTCCTCCCGTCATGGTCACCGCCAGCTCCTCCACCACCAGCCCCGGAAAGCTTCTTCTGTCTCCTCCTCTGTCACGCTTCTTCTGCTACCTCTTCACCATCGAGCTCCTTCTCAACAAAAGAACCACCAATCTTCCTTAAGCACCACCACCGAACATCGTCTTTTCTTCTGCCTCGTCTACATTCTTTTACACTCAAAATCAAAATCACACTCAAAATCAAAATCAAAACAGAGAGATAAAGAGACTCGTGGTTCCTCTCCGGTGAGCCTCATGCGCTTCATCTCCGGTGAGCCTCCAGCGTTCGCACGAGTCTTCTTCACCGGCGAGTCTTCGTCATCTCCATTATCATCTTCACATGTTGTCTGTTGACCAAATCTGAAAAATATAACATGAGTGAAAATCAGTGAAATTTCAATCCGGAAGTAATGGGAGAGATGAGAGAAATGAGAGTGAAGGAAAAAGAAGAAGATGAAGAGAAGAGGAGCAGATTCATACCCAAAAAAAAAGAGAAGAATGAAGAAGAAGATCTGTCGGTGTCGAGAGAGAGAGAGAGGAAAAAACAATAAAATAAAAGGAACAAATCTGTACCCTTAGATTTAGGTTAATCCAACAGCTCTAAAGGTTATCCTTGTATTTGTTTTTGATTGGTCAGAAATTTTGTTTTTCTTTTTAATAGCTATATTCTATTTCGTGATTTATTCTATTTTGAGACCGGATGAGAGTGTGTGTTTTTGCGCAAAATGGTAACTTAATTTTTTTTTTCTTTTTTCTTTTATCATGTCTTTCACTATTTTGATAATTTTTTAAGTTGTGGTTTATTCAAAATTTATATTTTGTAGTTTATAATTCAAATTTTAAGTTTTAAATTTTTAAAACTGAGAATAAAATTAGAAAATATAATTTTATTTTAATTTAAAGTAGTATAAACTGTGAACAAAAATAAAGTAATTGACTAAAATTTTAAGATTGATATTTATGATAGAGTGTTTTGAGTAAAAAATGGTATTTGGTCTTAGATTTGTATTTTTTTTTAATTTGAGTATAAATCTATTTTTTAGAAAAAAAAAGATTTAAGTAGAGAATTTTATATTTGAAGTTTAGATGTAGAGTTTAGGGTTTGAAGTGTAATGTTAAAGAGTTAGTTTTAAGATGTTGGAATAAAAAATAACTAAAATTTGAGTTTTAATTCAAGATTTGGAACTAGAGTATAAACATTAAAGGTGTTGAATACAATATGTTTGTGTTTTATTTATAATTTGGAGTATAAGGTTTGTGTATAGAGTTTAGGGTTTAAATGTATGTTTAGGGTATATGGTGTGACTAGAGATTTAAGGTTTGTGTTTGAGTTTAAGTTTATGATTCCAGGTTATAAGTATGAAAAGATTAAAGTTTAAGATTTATGTTTAGAGTTTAGGGTTTAAAACATATTTAGAGTTTAGGGTTTTAAAGATTAAAATTTGACATTTCATAACAGTTCTCAAAACAAAGCTATTATAATGTGCTATTGAAAAGAAAAAAAAAGTTATGTCTTGGCGTCTGTCTAATTTTCACCTAAGTATTGGCCGTATTAGTGTTTTTCTTTTCCCGCTCATTAATTTTCCGCAATAGCGTTTATTAACTGCTATCAATATAAATAAAAAATAAAAAATTGATCTTTCATAGCACTTCTGAAAACAATGCTATCATAATGTGCTATTAATACCATTTTTTTTTGTAGTGTACCATATTCATAATCAGTTTCCCCATGATGATACCAAATTTTGTAACTCCGCGTAAACCCATTCAAATATAGATGAGTCCAAACATCCCACTCGTTAATAACCTTTCTATTTTTACAATTAGAGCAAGGACATCTTAACTTACCTGTTTCTGCTTCCGGTTGTCGTTGAGCTATCTCCATGAATTCGTTTATACCTCGTTGGTATTCTTCTGTAAGCAATCTCGTGTTCGGATCCAAATGAGGTCGATCGATCCAAGAACGATAATAATTTGAAGAAGACATCTTTTTTTCAATCAAATTCGTGAGTAAATATAGTATGTGAGAGGATGAAGAAATGGAGTGAATGGAGAGGATGAGGGGTGCTCGTATTTATAGATGAGAAGCTGCCGACATTACCGAGGAAATTCCGACGGAATTCCGACGGCAACGGCTCCTTCCTCGGAATTTCCTCGGTAATTTGAAAATTCCCCAACGGCTCTCTAACGGCTATAATATATCCTCAGATTTTCGTCGGTTTTTTTCCGAGGAATATTGTTTCCTCGGTATTTCATAAGAAAATACCGACGAAATGTTGTTTCCTCGGAATTCCGTCGGTATATTCCGAGGAAATTCCGAGGAAACTCCAAATTTGAGTTTCCTCGGAATTTCCTCGGAAATCTCTCGGAATGTTCCGAGGATCTCATTTTCCGTCGGAATGTCCGTCAGAATCGCCTTGTTTTCTTGTAGTGGATCGTTAACAACCTGTATACATTTTTGAGCTTTTAATCCAAGGTTTTTTAGCTTCCAGCTCTTTAGGTTAAAGAAGATTTTTCACCATTGATTTTTACACATAGTTTCAAACTTTCACCTGAACAGTAACATATACAGTGGTCAGTAAAGATCTTTTAAATCTTTCTCCATTGATTGTTAGTAATTTCAAATTTTCGTTTTGATTTAGGATTTCTACAAAAAGAAAAGTTTTGTGATAGAAATAACCTCTATTTATATTACAAAAAATGATAAACTATTTGTAACATATAAGATAGTGATGAATAACTTCACATATACGTTGCACGATACAATTTTCATAAATATTTATTTTGCAATACACGATCACAACAAACTGTTCTATTTGCAATACTTTTGAAAGTTCAATAGACTTTGCGTTTTATAATGTGCAAAAAAAATTACATTTTTTAAATCAAATTCCATATATAATGTAAACTTTTTTAAACATTTAACCATTAGGCTTTGGGATTCCACAAGCAAGAATTAATAAGACTTAGAGAATAATAATGGCAAAGTATAGACCGTGGAACTGCGAATCTCATCTATTGTTTTTTCTTTGGAATGAATGTTAAATTTATTCAAAAACCAAACGATTTTTTTTACAATGAGATGTTTTACTGTAAATCAGAATTTTAAACCAAAATATAAAAATCTAATCGTGCTCCATTTAGATGCCTTAAGTCTGCCTTGTGTCAAACCAGAGACGAAGACCACCCTTTGTACTTCACCAATCTTTGTTCACAAAGAGAAGATATTCCATTCCGAATGGTCCTGTCGATAATCAGAATTAGCCTATTTAAAAGATTATTCCATCGAACATATTTCCCCTGGATGCAGGAATAGCGACATGTACTAAATGACCGCCTTGCTTTTTACCATGTCGTCGACCATTCTGTTTTCTTATGTTGCATCTGAAGTGTTTTAAATCTCTGTTCCCCAGTAAAATTCCAATATTCTTTGGGAAAAATTATTTTTTTTCTAAATAAATATGTATTCCTATAGAGAAAATGAAATTTGGTTTTGAGGCTGTTATAAATACGGGTCTAAAAATTATAGAATTAATGATATGTTTCGGTTTTGCTCTTTTTCTTTTTTTTAAGTTGATTCAAGTTTGTTCACAACACCTCCGAAAGTGATAAATTGTCGCTCAGCATATATAGCTAAGAACAAATAGTTGCAGCGAGTTGAAATCCATGTGATGCAAAAGTGGGATGAGCTCCTCCCATACTATTATAATTTCTCTCCAAGAATATAAACATTAGCGAATTCCATATGCTTGATGAGTAATTACACTAAAAAAGAGGTGGTTTCTGGTTTCCTGAGAATGACCGTAGAGAGAACAGTCTGATCTCTGTCCCAGCTGTCAACCTTCAATACGATCGTCGGTGGATAATCTGTTTTTTTAGGGTTAGCCAAGTGTTAAAGGTGTATTTTGGTGTCCTATGCGAAAACCAGATATCCTTTGCCCACGATTGCTGCTCTCCCTCTACTCTGACCAGATCATGCGTACCTTTTGTTGTAAAGAAGTTCTTAAACTTTTCTACCCTCATCTATTGCTCTTTGGTCCACTTTTAAGGTTGCGGTTGGTGTTTGATAAGTTGGAATATTCTAATCTTAGTGATGTTTACAATTCAAACATTATTAACAGAAAGCTAAAATGTTAATATAAAAAATCATTATAATATCACCACCCGTGGGTTTTTTTACCTCAGTGCCTCATCATTAAAATCCCTAATGAACGTTAACATATCAAATCAAACTTCTGCCAAAGAATATTTTCTAATGATAATCAAAATCGAACATCAGATAAAAGCAGGTCAACATTTAATAAACCAGATTATTATATTAGAACACTGCATCGAAATATCTGACTTTCTCATTATATGTTAAGATTTTATCGTCTCATACTTCAAAGTTAAAGTGTACCCAGGACCTCACTACACCTTATTAAAAGTGAGCGTCTCCTAATATTTCGTTCAAGATATAAGCTTGGGCTTTTGAGTATACGGTTCTGTTTGAGCATCCTCTACCGTCCATGCCTAATAGATCGTTCATTTGATTTGTGGCATCCTTTCCGGTGCATGGTACGTTAATTTTCTGAATGTTCGAAAATCATTTTTACTGACCCTCTAATCACCACATAACATTTTCATGTATTTTGGCTTCACTCACACGATATCGCGAATTACTTCCGATAAGTCATTCATTATTCCAGTACTCCCGTTCAAGTATGTGTAAATTTAGAATCTTAAACGGATGCGTGGCTGAAAAGGTAAGTGCACTTTGGAGATATTGGAAACCAAATTAATTCTCTTAACGTTTTCCACATATATCAAAAATTGAGATGATATAATCCACTTCCAGTCATAAAAACGCAACGTCTTCATTGAGCCCCACGAGAAGTCTCAATACGCCTCTCAGATCAGAATCGAGATGGCTAACCAACTCGATACCACTTGAAATGCTCCGACCGCCCACAACTAATAAGTCTTTCACGTTTCTTCACTCGGTCCATGGGCTTCATCCCATTTCCGAGGACAGTGCTTTAATTTTCCGAAGGTTCAAAAGTTATTGTTTACTTATACAATCACTACATGACCTTTCTAAGTGTTTTAGTCTCACTCTTACGGTATCACGAAACCTGATAGGTCATCTATCTTTCCACTACTTCAACTCAAATACGTTTAATTTTAGAATTCAAAACGGATATGTGGCAAAAAAGTTAATCACATTTTGGTGACATATAGTCAATCAGTCTTTTAAAACATTTTCACATAATGTTATATTATTATTGCTATAAGATCCTAATAGACCTTAACTCATTGGTCATAAAAAAATTGTTAAAAGACCAAAGTGAGTTCCATTACGAAAGTTGCTGCCATCAAGTAATAAAATAGGAGTGTATCTCATTTAGATTTTATACAACAACATTATGGTGAGGTCAAACCAAAGAGCAAACATATGTAACTGGTGAACCTGAGTGTAGTTGCATCAACTCCGAATATTCACCGCACTGGAGCTACTTTTGGCCTCAAATCAAAGAGCAAGCATATGGTCAACGTTTGAGATAATGTTCAGATTTTTGATAAATATTTCTTATTTGATATAAAATATATATAATCTCTCACATTATTGATAATTGTTTGAACTTCTTTAAAGTTCTGCATGAATGGATATATTATGTCAGGAAGATATAATCCTTAACCCCCTTCCCCCCCCCCCCCTTTCTATCACCACATAACATTTTCATGTATTTTGGCTTCACTCACACGATATCGCGAATTACTTCCGATAAGTCATTCATTATTCCAGTACTCCCGTTCAAGTATGTGTAAATTTAGAATCTTAAACGGATGCGTGGCTGAAAAAGTAAGTGCACTTTGGGGATATTGGAAACCAAATTAATTCTCTTAACGTTTTTCACATATATCAAAAATTGAGATGATATAATCCACTTCCAGTCATAAAAACGCAACGTCTTCATTGAGCCCCACGAGAAGTCTCAATGCGCCTCTCAGATCAGAATCGAGATGGCTAACCAACTCGATACCACTTGAAATGCTCCGACCGCCCACAACTAATAAGTCTTTCACGTTTCTTCACTCGGTCCATGGGCTTCATCCCATTTCCGAGGACAGTGCTTTAATTTTCCGAAGGTTCAAAAGTTATTGTTTACTTATACAATCACTACATGACCTTTCTAAGTGTTTTAGTCTCACTCTTACGGTATCACGAAACCTGATAGGTCATCTATCTTTCCACTACTTCAACTCAAATACGTTTAATTTTAGAATTCAAAACGGATATGTGGCAAAAAAGTTAATCACATTTTGGTGACATATAGTCAATCAGTCTTTTTAAACATTTTCACATAATGTTATATTATTATTGCTATTAGATCCTAATAGACCTTAACTCATTGGTCATAAAAAAAATGTTAAAAGACCAAAGTGAGTTCCATTACGAAAGTTGCTGCCATCAAGTAATAAAATAGGAGTGTATCTCATTTAGATTTTATACAACATTATGGTGAGGTCAAACCAAAGAGCAAACATATGTAACTGGTGAACCTGAGTGTAGTTGCATCAACTCCGAATATTCACCGCACTGGAGCTACTTTTGGCCTCAAATCAAAGAGCAAGCATATGGTCAACGTTTGAGATAATGTTCAGATTTTTGATAAATATTTCTTATTTGATATAAAATATATATAATCTCTCACATTATTGATAATTGTTTGAACTTCTTTAAAGTTCTGCATGAATGGATATATTATGTCAGGAAGATATAATCCTTAACCCCCTCCCCCCCCCCCGAAGCTTATTAATATAAACTCCTATGACCGCCAAATCATCATATTACATTTCTAAAAAACTCTACAGAACACAAATAACATAACAAAAAATATTTAGCATATATATAAATTCACTGGATTTAGAAGTGTTGGGTTGTTTAGCTTGAGAAATCATCTGGACGACCTCTCTCATGGTCGGTCTCTCAACACTATGTTCTTGAACACATAGCATTGCCACAAAGAACAGTTCCATGGCTTCTCCTAGTGGCACATTGCTCAATCTTTGGTCAATGATCTTTACCACACCTCGCCTGTTACAATTTGTCTGAATCTTTGACCATTGCACAATGTCTATCCCTTCTTCTCCAAATTTATCTACTGGTTTTCGACCTGTTATTAGCTCCAATAGTACTACTCCGAAGCTGTACACATCGCTCTTCTCATCTATTCTTAGTGTATATGCGTATTCTGCATGATAAAATCAGGTAAAATAAGCTTAGATCGACCATTTATACACGAATTTTTATGTAGGAATGAGAATTTGAATTGAATCGGTCCAAACTCTGACTAACAATGAAAATTTGGTCAAATTATCTCAGTATTAGTTAAGCTTAAAGGACCTAAAATAGAAAAGAAAATTATTTTATATTTAAGTTTACGCATTTATAAGATAATTTGTTGTTATTTGGATTTTTTACTAACCATGCCAAACTAAGCTTATTTTGGTTCTAGTTCAGTTACTATCTATTCAGAACTAAATAGACCAGGACATCAAACAAACCGAATAGTAACCTAAATGCAAGTTCAGCCCTAGTTTCGAACGTTACGTGTATTGCAAGAAACAAGTACTGGGAATCCGTCATGTACCTGGAGCGATGTAGCCGTACGAGCCTGCGACGGATGACATACACTCTGAAGCTCCATTATCTTGCAACATAAACTTAGCCAGCCCAAAATCAGCGACATGAGCTTCAAAATCAGGACCCAACAAGATGTTGTTTGATTTCACATCCCGGTGGATTATAAGCGGAGAGCAATCGTGATGAAGATAGCACAATCCTTTAGCCGCTTCCAACGCTATTTGCAACCGCGTTTCCCACTTCAAAAACACTCCAGCTTTCCCATGCAAGACTTCTCCAAGACTACCATTAGGCATGTACTCGTAAACAAGGAGATTCACGTCTTTGTTTGAACAGAAAGCGAGCAATCTCACAATGTTCCTGTGTCTGATTCTACCCAATGTCTGAATCTCTGCGGATAAACCGTTGTCGTGAGATGATGTTTTGCTAATGGACAAGAGCTTCTTGACCGCAACTTCTTCACCGTTTGGCATTAAGCCTTTGTAGACGATCCCTGCACCGCCTTTACCGATCACATTGTTCTCTTTAACGCACTCCACAATGTGCTCGCTTCTGAAACCTAGCTGTTGAAACCCTATGAGCTTCCATATATTTGAACTATTCCTTCTCGCTCTCCAGTTCTTGACCACAGCCAAAACGATGAACACCAAGAAGAACCCTAGTAGACCTAACCCTAATAACAGCTTGAATTTCGCGGAGATTTCGCCGTGGGAATTTGCATTTTTCTGGTCAAGAAGCTGAGATTGAGACTGGTTTTGAGAACCGTTGCAAGGGTTTGAAGAGTATCCGCAGAGAAAAGCGTTTCCGAGGAATGACGTGTTGTTGAAGTAAAAGAATTGCCCTGAAGTTGGTACGGAACCAGAGAAGTTGTTGTGTGAGAAATCTGCTGATGTTAAGCTCTTCAGGTATCCTATCTCCGCGGGGATGCTTTGGTTTAAGGAGTTCCAAGAAACATTCAGATAGTTTAGCATCCGAATCTGTGAAATCTGAACCGGAATCTGACCCGAGAGCTGGTTATGACTCAAATCCAAGTAGGTCAATGAGTGACAATCACCAAACTCTAGAGGTAACTTGCCAGAGAAGTTATTTCTGCTCATGTCAATCTTGAGAAGACTCTTCAAGCTTCCTATTTCACCAGGAATCTGCCCCGTGAACCGGTTAGAGCCAAGAAGGAGAATCTGTAGGCTTCTGAGGTTTCTGATTGAGCTTGGGATCGGTCCGGTTAACCGATTGTTTGACAGATTGATCTGAGTGAGGCTTGATAACCCTACACTTCCCTCCTCTTCTTCTGGTATTTCTCCAGTCAAGAAGTTGTTTTGAAGCTCAAGAAGAGATACATTAGGCAGATAGATCAAACCCTTAGGCAGTCTACCTGTCAGAAAGTTTTGACCTAGACGGAATCTCCAGAGCGACTCGCATTGGCCAAGGTCTTCAGGGAGAGGACCGAACAAGAAGTTGTTGAAGAGAATGAGAATCTTTAGGTTTCTTCCGAAGCAGAGCGATTCAGGGATCAAACCTGTGAGTTTATTAGTAGACAAATCGATCTCAACCAACCTCCCGTTTGTGCCAAGATTCTCAGGAATCTTCCCGGTGAAGTTGTTGTGCCAAAGCTTGAGAACTTCAAGATCAGGAAGGTGAGACACGAACTCGGGAATCTCGCCGTGTAACTTGTTGAAGAAGAGGTTAAACAGCTGAAGCTTTTGAAGTCCAGCTAGCTCCAGAGGAATCTCTCCTTCTAGAAAGTTGTTGGAGAGATCTAGAGTCTTGAGGCTCGTCATGTTCCCTAACTCTCTAGGAACAGAACCTGTGAGTGCATTGGTCTGAAGATAAAGAATCTCCAAGTTCTTGAGATTCCCTAACTCTCCAGGGATTGATCCTTTCAAGCTGCAGTTAGCTAAATCCAAGTGAACAAGATTGGTCAACCTCCCCAAATCCGCAGGTATCCCGCCGTGGAAGTCGTTGTAGTAACCTAAGTATAGCTTCTGAAGAGTTGTGATGTTCCCTAGCTCGCTAGGGATCCTCCCGCTTAGGTCGTTTCCATATAAAGACAGTAACGTGAGGCGCAAGAAACCTCCGTAGCTTCTAGGGATCTGGCCGGTAAAGTAGTTTCCTCCGAGGTCTAAGTAGTCGAGTTGAGTGAGTTTGGTTAGAGACAGAGGAAGCGATCCGTTGAGGTTGTTGTCGTAAGCGTCGAGTGTCGTGAGCTGAGTCATTTGACTGAAGTCAAGTGGCGCAAGCTCTCCTTCAAAGGCGTTGTTTGAGATGTTTAAGAACTCTAGGCTCGTCAGCTTGGTGATCTCTTTAGGAATCTCGCCGGAAAAACTGTTTGAGGCGACGGAGAGATAAACAAGAGACGATGAAAGACTGGAGATTTCTGGCGAGAGTGTGCCGGAGATGTTGAGGTTAGAGATGTCGAGACGAGTAATGGACTGGTTCAAGTTGTCACAAGAAACACCGGTCCAAGAGCATAGAGAGTTGAAATTTGGAATGTTCCATGAATCAAGAGAAGGATCATAGAAATCAAAGCTTTGCTTTAGAGAGACAAGGACGTTTGCTTGTCTGATTAGTGAGAGATTAAGAGATGAACTCGAAGAAGAACAGAAGAGAAGAGAGACTGAAGACATGATTAGGAAGAAAGTGAATATATTGTCTCCCATTGTAACATCAGAAAGAAAAGAAAAGAAAAAAGAACTCTCCGACACGAATCTGAAGTTTCAGAGAAGTGAAAGAGAAGAAGGGTCTTCGAAGAAGTTGCAAAACCCTAGAAGGAGATCATCATCATTAGACATCATCATGTTTTCACTGTTTTTTTAAATGATTTGGGGCTCACGATGTTCTGAAGTTGCTGCTTGGAGTGAGTGGCTTAATAAGTGGAGAGGATAATCATCATTTCAAGCCTTCGGTTTTTTTTTTTTGAATATACGAAATTATGTAAAATTATAATTAAAAAATCAGAAGAAAAGTGAAAAAAAGTTGATGTATCCAATGCATTCTTCGTCTTTAGGATTTGAGCTTTAGTTTTTTTTTAATGAGTCTTTAGCTTTTGAAAAAAAAAGCAAAAGCAATATATACTTTCACAAAAGATGAGAACATACACATCATCGCTTTTTCTTTATTAGAGAAAATTTTATAAATATTTAAAGATTAGTGCCTCTTGCCTTCTTTTTACCTTCTCTTTATCGTCTGATTTGATTTGTTTTTAGGATTATTTGAATTAGGTTCATATATATATAGGTCACAGTCACATAGTCCTCTAGGTTTTAACATAACAAATATTAAGAGTTTGATTGAACGAGATCATGAATATTATGTGCTTGAAAACCAAAAAAAATAAAGCAAAATTTGTTGTCATCCAACACTAATTTTACCTTAGTCCGAATCAAAACCACTACCTACGACGACAACTTGATTTTGACATGATTATTTAGCTTATTGTTTGAAAATCCATAATTTTTTGATACATTAACTGAGCATGGTTGAATTGATGTTTTAATATATAAATTAAAACAGTCATAAGTAATCGTCTCTTACTTATACCAGTTAAGTAAAAACATTGAAATGGCTTTATAATTTTTTTAAAAATCGTTACATAGAGAAAAAAAAAACACTCATACAGTATCATAAAGAGGACACACACTCACATGTTGCTAATATCTAACCATATAATTACTCTATATTATGAAATAAACATCGTACCTTTATGTCATTCCAATGTTTTATGTTCCATTAACTAAAGATCAAAATCTAATCCATCAGATTTAAGAGGCCAGGCATTGTCTTTGTCCAACCACTAAACTAGTACAAACCAAAGTAACTAGAATCTTTGGTAATTGTGCTTCTCTTTTTGTTTTTTGTTGTTTTAGAAGAAATTAATAACTTCTCTGTCAAGGATTCTGTTTGTGTACGCGATGTTTCAACAGCTTAAGCTCCTCGAAATTTTCACATCATGAACCTGCAAAAAGATGCTTATATATGTACATGCAATTATTATCAAATTATTTCGTAAACTGCCCTTTCCGATTATTTCCCCCTTTTCTATGATTTTAATTTTCTTTGAAAAGGATGCATCAGATTTATAAGATAAACCACAGCAGCAACTTGATATGGTATATGATCTAAAGAGAAACTATTAATATGAAAAAAAGACATAGACTAACTCAGAGCTAGCTGTACAAATATAACGGCTAATTCATTTTGTGGCTAAAGGAACATATTCAAATACGTTCACTTTAGGTTTAGTCATAGTTGACAGCTGCGAATTAATTATATAAATAGTAAAAATATCGGTTTCTTTCATACGGTTTATGGATAATGGACTGGTATGAGTTTCAGTTTATAATTTTCTAGTTGTTCTAATAAAGTAACATCTGAAATGAGTAATACGTAGAACGCAACTAAGATAGTGAAAGTTCTGGGTTGGTTTAACTCTCCTGCAAATATAATCTGGAGGAAATATTAGTTATTCAAGCATGCATATCTCATCCAACTATTTTTTTCTAATGAACTGTATTGTTGTCTCGACTAAGAGCTGGGAAAGTTTTCTCTTTTAATGAGAGTATATTAATTGATGCAATTTTTTTTTTTTGAACAATAATTGATGCAATTTAAATCTACAAAATCAGTTGAAGGGAATACAAAATTATATACATAAGGTAAAATGTTCACCGTGGAACGTTGTAAGAAACAATACAACAATAAGGATTTAAACTTCGAAAATACTTGGCGTGGGAAAATGTGATAAAGAATACCTTATAGTTCATTTGTTTATTAGTGAAAATCTAAATCAAATCTATCCATCTTTTATTATTTCATGGGCTCTTTTTTAGTTTATTCGATTTTGTTTTAGATTATTGAGATGCCTAAAGTTTGAGAAGAACAAAGAGGAGGCCCTCCCCCCATCAACTTTGCTGGCCTAAAGTGAAAAGAAAAGCCGAAGACAGCTGATTATTCATTTTTGAGCATGCTACTTTCTTTTTTCTAAAATGAACGTCTCAATCCTTTACTTTTAATTTGTCAAGCATATGAACACTTTCAGAATGAAATTTGGTATAAAACACATATATGCATATTAGTTCAACTTAATCATGAACGTCGCAATCTCTTACTTTTAGTTTTCTTCAAGCATATGAAAACTTTCATAATGAAATTTAAGAAAGAAAACACTTAAGAATTGTTAGTTCAACTAAAAATCAATAAATATTCATCTGGTTTTGAATATGGATATACAACCCTAAACCCTCGTTTATATTTAGTGATTGCTGAGAAGTGAGAACTACAGATGTTGTCACGGACTGGACTAATTCAACGCTGGAATTATTGGTTTTAAACTACGTCTATGACATTTTTTATTTTATTTCGTAGGCCAAGGTCCGGCTTACTCCTTTTGACCATGCAGGTTACTGCACCGCGAAAAATCGTCTAACATATATCGTAATTGTGACGGATTTGACTGGTCCAAGCAAGTAGGATTGCGATACAACTGATTTTATATGAATGAAGACTAACATAAATTCACGGATATTTAAGCATACTATAACATCATTGATGGAAAACGCATGCACAACCACCGATGAAGAACCCGAATCCATCATTTTCTATTTATATGTTCTCAGGTGGATATGAAGTTTGACGTTGGAGGAACCAATGTTTCCACAAAAAAAATGAAGAAGTACATGTACATCTTTCTAGGGACTAAGGTTCCAACTACATTTCTACATGTTTTGTTTTGTTTTTTTTTTTTTTTTGCTAAAAAATTTCTACATGTTTTGTTGCGCATGTAATTTAGAGAAACGAGAGTTAGTGGCTTCTTCTTTTTATCTTTTCAAATTGCAAAACTTTTTTTTTTGTAAGTGACCATCGTTCGACTTTATTTCAATTGCAAAACTTTCTCAGTAAATGGCTATGGTTTTGAATTGAGACTTTATGGAGTGGCTACTTTTATCTTCATCGCTAACTTTACTAGTAAATGGCTACGGGTTCGACTTTGTCTCTTTTCCTCATGAATTTGTTTTGCACTTTTTCTCATGGTATTTCTGTTATTTTTGTTTTGAGGATTTCATTGGCGTGCATTGACGCTTTCTTAGAAGAAATTACCCCAAAAAGGTAAATCTACCAAAAAAATTCTTCATTGTATATACCTCATCAAGGATTAATAATGTATTGATGATGGTGAAAAAGGAAAAGAAATGTTTGTGAAAAAGATAATAAATTATTTTAAAGAATCTATATATTAAAAAAAATGATTTTTTGTTTTGTTTAATTGATTTAAAATTATTTGGTTAAAATAAACCAATCAAAACAAGTAAAACCAGTTTTGACCAAAAAAAAACAAGTAAAACCAATTAAAATCATTGATCTATGAGTAATTAGGTTCCAAACTATAAAGTCGGGGAGAAATAAGTTATAATTTTTATTTCGTAGAGATCTAACACGAGGTCATAGTTTGGTGGGGGATCTGTAATATATGATATTTATTGTGGGACAATAGATTGTCGACTCTACGCTTTATTATCAAATCAATAATTATTAGAAAAACATTTAGAGTAGTATTTAGAAGACTCAGATGCTCTCCAAATGTTTTTTGTTATATTTTCATATAAAGTTTTTTTGATAGATCATTTGCATTTAACTAATATAAAACAAAATAAAATAATTAGTATAACTAATTATTTATTTTGAAAATATCAAAAGTTATATTGGTATATGAAAAATAAAATTACTTTTTTGTTTAAAAATTAAAATTTTCATTTCTTAAAAGAATACTATTTTACATTTAAAATATAATTAAACATGATTTATTACTGTAAATAAAATATTAAAAATATGTTATAAATATAAATCTATATACTAATTTTATATAATATTTCTATACATTAATCATTTGCTGATCTATTGATAATTTTATTATATAGATTTATAAGAACATATTGTATATTTAAAACGTACATCTTATTTAGCATATTTTTGTGATCAGCTATATCAATACCAATTAAGGCCTAAGACAAAAAAAAAGACTTCCACTTTTAGAGCATTGTTAGTAATGAGGTATCCAAAGGAGTTTCTCATGAATTAAATTTAATTTATAAATGTCAAAGGAAAAATTGAAGCAGTGAAAACATGACAGCATATTAATAAGATTCTTTCCATGTAGAAAACGTTCTTTTATGGAGAACTGGGAAATACGGACGGAATGAAAATTTGAAAATAATTTAAATAGTTAAAATAAATATTTTTATTTTTGTTTAATATTTGTTTTTATTTTAAAATGTTATGTTCTATATTAGTATGAATCATTATTTTATTGATTGTTGTTCTTTATTCAGTTTTATTTTCATTACAATGAACTTAATGTTTCCTTACGATTAATAAGATTATTTATTTGAAATTTTATTCTGTTTTTATTTTAATGGTTTAGAATTGTTGATTTATTTGTTTAATTTGAAGTTATTTATTGTATAATAAAATTGTTAAATTTTATTTTACCTCTAGAACCAATAATTTCGTAATTTTAAGGGTCTTAGAATATTTATCTTTTGAAGTTCTTTTCTTCAACCTATTCTACATATATTTTGATTTATTTGCATCATCTATATTTTCTAATATATATATATATATATATATATATATATATATATATATATATATAATCAATTTTGAACAATGGTCATAATCGTATTTGCATAATATTATTATTTTTTGAACAAAATAGTTATTAAAAAGTATAATCCATTATATATTGTGGTTAAAATTCTATATTATAGTTGTCTTTAGATATCATATGATAATGTATGATATGTACTTTGGAATTTTTCTTTTAAAAACAAACAATGCATTTATACAAAAATAAAATAATATAGACACCAAAAGTCATTTGTGCAAATATATCTTGGCAAATAAATTTTCAAACTAACTTATAATTTTTATATACTTGAAAGAGAGGCTTGAATAGTATCTTACAATAAAATTACAATTATTTTTATAATCATTAAACATAATATACCTTCATTTGTCTCTAATGCGGACTTTCTTTGATCTCAAAGACCTATATCTTTTTATTTTAAATTTTCTTTGATATATATATAAATAAATGTTTCATTGAATGAATCACTCGGACGGTTTCAGAGATTGCAATCAGAAACTCATGAATCACCGTGTTGCCGTCGAATAGTTAGGGTTAGGGACGAATCCCATTTTTTAGGACCGTACACACCATCAAAATCTACAGCCTAAAACACGTCATATACACGGATAACAATAAAGCTTATTCTCAGTTCCGATTGGACAACAATTAAAACCCACCAAATCTCTGAATAAATGAAACAATGAGTTTCACTGGTCTGGACAAGTGTCGTGTTCACAAAAACCGACTTTATGACATGGATATTATATAGCTTCATGAAGATTAAGAGAACATTACTTTATAATAATATAGATTGTCTCAATTTTTTTCCTCTTTTTTCATTTTTCTAATCTAGTTAATGTCGAGAAACTTTTTAAAGTACCATTGTTGCTGATGCTCTTAGGTTGGTATCGCTCAATTTACTAACTACTAACTCTTTGGTAAATCGAATAAAGTATTTAAACTGAAACTGTTGTATCCTGGTAGGCTCGGTTAAGGCTTCAATTGGTTATTATCGAAGGAGTTGAGCGAAAGTAATCTCGGGAGAATATCAAACATTACTATTATGTTATATCAAACATTACTACTATGTTTAACTATGTGTATGTGGTCGGGTGGTACAAGACGTTCTGTGGATTTTTAAGAGATCTAAATTCGAATCTGCTGTTTAATTCAGATAAACACGGCACCTGATTACCGGAACTTTTCACATTCTAAGGTATATTCTTTTTTTTTTTGTTATGCCTTAATTTGTATAGAACATAGCCGTCGTATATAATCGCGTTGTAAGATGATTTCGAGGTTTTCTAGCGAGAAGAAATTTCAAATTCATGATATAAATAATCGGTTTGAAAGATCAACCCGCAATTAAACTTGAAACTCATGAGTCATGATATCAGTCTGATATATAGTTAGTTCACACCTCACTATTTTCTCACAGCTCTGTTTCAACTCTAAACCTTTTAAATATTTACTGTTGTGTGTGTGTTAGTTGAATTAGTTCATGATTAGGCTCACAAGTGCTAATCTCAGTTCATTTCGACTGGGATAAAATAAAGGAATTTCATTGATTTACAGAAAGAATTTTAAATTGTAAAAAAAAGGTTATGAGATGATCCTGTCAATTCTTCACTTTTTGGTGTAGTCTTGTTCCTTCACTTATTGTGTTTCTTTTGTTCTGCGGTGATAATGTGTCTCCAATGTTGTATAAGTCTATGCTATTATGGCAGGTCTGTTCTTTTATGACAATGTTCTCAAAGAACTGTTTAAACTGTAGACATTTTAAATAATTAAGAAGCAGAAAAAGGCTTAATCGGTATTCCGGACTTAAGAGCATGGGCAACAATGATCTCTTGCTGCATTAATTCTCAACTAAAAATAATACTAAAAATTATAAAAGCAGGAGAGAGGAATAAAAATCATGAGATTCGTATGGTCTCCTAGAAACGTTTACAACATTTAGAGATTAAAGTTACATGTGTCATCTTGTCATTAATTTTTGTTTTTTATATTTAAATTTTAATTACATAATCAATTTATATTAATGTCAAATGATTGAGGTATTCTCTAGAGAAACTATACCACTATTAATGATGCTCTAAGAAATATATCAAAACACAGTAAAAAGATAGCCTTTAATTAGTTTGTTGGAATAACAAAGACCTGTGTTCAGTTCAAAAATAAAAATTAAAACAAAGACCTGTGTAGTTACGAAAAAAAGAACAAAAAAAACAAAGACCTGTGCCACATAAAAATGATTGCATATAACACAATTTGAATCAATACATTGATATTTTCACAAAATGTCTTGCAAGTTGCAACACAATGAGAAAATACCTGTACTCCGCTAAAACAACTTTAAGCTATTTTTGTTTTAACAAAGAATAACCTAAAACTTCCGTAGTGTCACCTACATAACGAAACCCAAGAGATGGACCAAGATCAACCTCTACTTCTGCTTCAAGACAGTGATTGACCCAAGTATACGACTCTTTCTTATGCTATCCAACCTTGACCTTGCCAAATGGGCGCAAATCGCTCATGTGTCTCGCTTTGAGGATTATATGGAGGTCGGTGAGGTCGAGATCACGATGTATGCGACTATGGCAGGCACTTTGATGGTTATGGGACATATTGCTACGAAGGAAACGTATGAGTGGCTCAAATCACGAAACTCATCCAATCATTATCTATAAATGGGCGTCTGATGAATGACATGGCCGGTTTCGAGGTAAGAAGAAATCTGTAAATGTAACTTTGAGGTTAAATGGGTAAATTCTATGAAGTTCGTGTATTGTAAAGGAAATAGAAAATGCTTGTGTTATTTTCATGCATTTTCTCTATCTTTGATAAAAATTTATGTGACTTGATTAGGATGACATGAGTAGAGGATACGTGACTACTGGTGTCAACTGTTATATGAAGCAATATGGAGTTACTAAAAGCGAAGCCTTTAAGAAGCTTTATCAAATGCGTCTAGACGGCGTAATACACACGCGCCCCCAAATTTTCTCCCAAACCTAACTCTTCGCGACTCCGCCGTTACGAACTCCGCTTGCCTCTCGGGCGCCAATCGGCATTGCGGGAGGGCCCCCACTGCTCCCACCTTGTCCATCTTCCTCTCCGGCGTGATTGATGTTGGTCAGTGACTCTGCACTTGGTCTTCTTCGGCGTCTCGTCGAAGGTTTGAGTTGTGCTTCGAGTTCTGGAGCCCTAGCGACTGCTCCATATCTCTGAACCTCTCTTAGCCGAGTTATGTGTCGCCTCTGCCAGCTTCTTTGTTATCCCGTCGGTGTGGTTCCATAACGTCGCTTTATGGCTGTCTCCGTCAAAGGCTATCTCGGGTGGCTCCGCTTGAGTTTTTGAGGTCTCGGGACTTCTAGCATCTGTGAGGAAACGACATGTTCGTATCTTTGAAGATTCAAGCTCAAGTGATTTTGCTAATGAGTGTAGCTTTAATTAGCTCCTCGTCCCTCTTTTGTTTCGGTTTTGGCGTTGCTTGTTGGTCTGAGTTTGATTTGCAGGTTGAACAGAATTGGGTAACGGAGTTTCTTTTGGATTCTTTGTGCTCTGGGTTCGCTTTGCTACTAGAGGAGATAGTAAGGCCCATGAGTGGTGATGCTGCCCCTTGTTTGTTACCGGCTTAGAGGACGAGTGCGGTCGTACGAGTTGAGCGCTATTAAACTTTTGCGGTTAGTGTTGTCCCCTCTTTTGCTAGAACTTGGACCAGTTCATTGTCCCTGCTCGGACCTAGAGGGCAGTCCTTGAGCGGGCGTGGTTCTGTTCTTCTGAGGAATAGCAAATTGCTTGGGCAGTCGGATGAAACAACTTCTTGTTAGTGTTGCGTGTCTCGTTTCACTTGTTTTCAAGCTTCTCTTCTCTTACCTAGCTTGGTTCAACTGCTCACTCAGAATTTTCAAGTTTGTATCATTATCTTTGGTCATGTTCGCTCTCAAGCAGAACAGCTAAGATATTGATTGATATTTGCTTCCATGTTTTTTTCTTTTTTTGCCGTGGAATCAAGACCAGAGGTCTTATATCTTGTCAATCACATTATGTAAACCTCAATTTTCATTTTGAAATGATATTTACCATTTAGCAAAAAAATGCGTCTAGACGACGACAAAATAGTGAACAAAGAGTTGTTGACGATAAAAGATGTGCCAAAGAGAGTTCTTAAGGAAGCCATCAATTGTGCACGCATGACCAACATTGCGTACGGCTACCGGCTACGGTGAAGGATTAACACATCCTGAAGGAAAAATTAAGGACTATATTATTTCTCTTTATATTGATCTGATTAGTCTGTAAATACTGGTTGGGCCATTGGTCTGGCAGCGCTGCGCGAGCTGTATACTATCTTAAATATTGTCGCATATCTATCTTATTAAAACAGAAACATTACAACTTCTTCTAGGTAGATTTTAAAGTTGGACCTTATGTAATTAATGTTATACTAATCTATTTATTATTAGACATGTCTTTTTATAAATAACTAATATCAACCATTACCATAGTTTTTCACTTCTTACCTTATTATTATATCCACTACGCATGTTTCCTTATATTTCATATATTTTATTATAAGCTAGATACATTCGCTAGCATATTATACTATAAGATAGATTATTAATAATACATCTACTAACATATAATACTATACGACAGATTACTAATAATACAATATATTATCTGTATTCATTAATTTGCATCTATCAATATTAGCAATACTATAAAGACGACTAACTCTATACTTTGAACCTATAAACCATGATATACTAATTTATAACAAAAATGATATTACTGTTACAAATTAGTTTTTATAAAAATTATTTATAGCAGCAATTTGTTATATAAGATAAATTTAATCAAAACCCAAATTTTTTTTTCCTGTTCAGAAAAAAAGAAACCTACGAATATATACCATTAAGTTAGCCAAAAATCTTCCGAATAAATAGTAAATCTCACCGATCCAAAAAAATGAATTAAAAATATAACAAAAGATATTATGTTTAAAATTTAGCTCACTGGGTCGGGTATAAATCTGTTCATTTCAGGTATGAGTTCTTCGAGTTCTCAACATTTGGATCTAAGTAGGTATTTGATTTTTTTTGTCCGGGTCGATTTTTTTTGATTCCGGATCATTCTAACTTTTTTTATATTATAAATCTTAAATAATATACAACATGTATATAAAGTATGTGAATCAAAAGATAAATCCGCGCAGGTGCGCGGGTCATGATCTAGTTTCATTTAAAAGTCTTTGAATCTTTAATATATTAAGTCGTTTTCATTAATTATATTTCTGTAGGACATTATTATATGCCAAGAAGCCTTTGTGAATCATGTGATCCCAATACATTATTACTACTATTAGAGTTTGGATTTTAGACTAAAATCTTCTTCAACTCAACTTTATCTTTTATTATTTTACAATTGAGTAAAACATAGGACTATCCCATAGATAGTATAATGAATTTAATTTTTAGTTTTATCTAATTCAAGATATAATGAGACTAGAGTAAAATTTAATTCCATTATAAAATTATAATATGTTTAATAAAAATAGAATATTACATTCAAAATGTTTTAAATATATAGTGCATAAGACCATTATCCCAAGCTATAAAATCTGTGAGAAGGCTAACCAAGATGGACAGAACTCTACAGGTTACTGTAAAAGGCTCTCAAGGACATGCTGGAACTGTTCCAATGTCACTACGTCAAGACCCTATGACTGGTGCTGCGGAACTCATTGTACTAATGGAGAGTGTTTGTAGAAACCCTAAAGAGTATTTAACTTGTGAAGGCCAATGCAACGAGGAGACGATAGAATCCCTTGCTAATTCACTTGTATGTACTGTTGGAGAAATCTCTACGTGGCCAAGTGCTAGCAATGTCATCCCTGGACAGGCAAGAGAAAGAGACTGACTCTCATTTTTTTTTTCGCTTTTATGAATGAACTCTAAATGGTTTCATGGAAGTGAGTTCAGGTAACTTTCACAGTGGATTTACGTACGATAGATGACGTAGGACGCGATGCTATCCTCCATGACTTATCGACTAGGATGTACCAAATATGTGACAAAAGATCGCTTTTGTGCTCCATTGAACGAAAGGTAAATAAAATGAGTTTTGTATTCAAAGTTGTTATACTCTCTGATGTTTTCTTCTTCTTAGCAACTGATTTGTTCCCGTGTTTATCATCGTTGCAGCACGATGCAGACGCAGTAATATCAGACCCTCATTTAAGTTTACAGCTGAAATCAGCAGCTCAGAGTGCGCTTAAGAAGATTACAGGAGAGATACAAGACGAGGTCCCTGTGTTAATGAGTGGAGCAGGACACGATGCTATGGCTATGTCTTACTTAACTAAGGTAATTGAGTTGAAACTTAAAAAACATCTTACTGTAGAGTTCAACATTTGTAATTGAGTTCAAGATGCTCGAGATCATTCCAATCACAGGTTTTAAAAGAGATCCAGTGTTTTAGGATGTATAACTTGTTTTAAGGGATTTGTTTTGGTTTTTTCCGTCAGGTTGGGATGTTATTTGTCCGGAATCGTGGAGGAATAAGTCATTCTCCGGCAGAACATGTCTTGGATGATGATGTTGGTGCAGCCGGTTTAGCCATCTTGGAGTTTTTAGAGTCTCAAATGTAGTTTGTTTTCATAAAAATGAAAAAAATATATATAAATGAGACACAAAGTGGAGTCTTGCGTCTTGAGACTCCTTGAATGTACAGTGTCATTTGTTGTGCTATTTGTCTTTGTTCGGGACTATGCATTTGTATAGAATTAAATCCGATTTACTTTCAATGTATGAACATTGTTAGCTATGGAGAAACTGAATAAATATCTCAAATCAAGTTAGCATACTGTAGAAATGATGATTCAACAGCAAAATGCTGTATTCTTTGCTGTTCCTTCCGTTTAAAAAAAAGATATACATTTTAGATTTTTCACATATATTAAGAAAATATATTAAAATTTGATTGTAAATATATTATATTTTTGTGAATAACAATTGTCCATAACTTTTAGCCAATATAAATCTATTAAACACTATTAATTTTTAAAAAATTTATAATTTTTCTTACACTAAAACATAAAAAATGTATCTTTTTGAAATAATTTTTTTTTCTAGAATATAAATATTTATGAAACAGAGAAAATATTTATTAGTATAACTAATATTTATTAACAACAACAAAATTCGGATTTTCACTGCAAAGATATATTAGTATGTTTTTTCACTAAGAGTGAGAAAGAGCCGCATAACATATGTGTCTTCAAGCAAATCAGTTGAGATACTATTAGAGAGCATTATTTGAACCAAACTGGTCTTCACAGTTTAATATTTTTTGAATGGGAAGCAATAACATGTTAATATTTGCAAATCAAAATTAAAAACAATAACACTTAAGAGTTTGATAAACTGTAGAGAAATATCATTGCGCAAGAAAATTTACCAATGTTTGTTTGTTTCTCTGAAAATCACGTTTATGTTGAAGAGCATTATTAACAAAACAAAAACACAAAAAATTAGATACTCAACTTATCACTGTGGCATTACAACAATTTAATAAAAGAATTAGAGTCTCAAAAAGTTGTTAAGAACATCACTGTTGGATGTTTTCGGCACCAAAAAGTTCTTTTGTTTTCCTTATCAACTTCTAGCTTAATCGGGAGAAAAAACTGTACAGTTGTTGCATCATCATCGATTGCTATTAACAAATAGTTTGGTAATTGTGTGATTTTTTAGCATGAGCAATATATACATTGTGTAACTAGTATCAAATGTATTTGAATGTGTCTTTTAGTCTTTTTCGTTGATTTGTAATTATATCGTTAATCTATCATTCAACTATTTCTCATTATATGATGAAGATATGCTAGATTTTACTATTTTGACACAAATTTTAAGTGATTGGAGACACATTTGAACAAAATAAACTGAGAAATCAAATCTACATGACCCAAAACTCTAGATTATTGATCAAATGAGTTTCCTATCATTTAACACTTGCAAACGTATAATATAGGAATTATAATGTATGTGAATGGTAGAAAATATTAAAACATACAAAATTTCACTTCAAGCAAAGAACTTGCATTTACATATGCACTTATTCTAAATTTTATATTCAATTTTTTTATTTTAAAGAAATTTGCTGAAAGTATTTTTTAAAATCATCTAGTAAATTGTTTCACGAAGATATACTAGATTGAGTTAGGACTTGACGAGTAGTTGTACAGTCTAATGTAATATTATAAATAAAATAAAAAGAATCAGTCTTGACATTTGAGGGATATACTTTCCAAACGAGGAAAAAAGAGTGAAAAACTGCTTTCATTGAGAGTTGAACTCAAGACCTCCCGCTTACTAAACGGGTGCTCTAACCAACTGAGCTATGAAAGCTCATTTGCTGAAATTTGTATCAAATTTAGAGAATAATCAAAACTTGAAAGAAAAGATAACTTCTGTTATCTATAGGATTTGATGGTAACTTGAGAGCTCCTCAATGTACTTAACCTCGATAAGAACCAGTTTTCAGGTTTGGTTCCTCAAGATATGGGGATCGTTAATAAAACTGGAAGCCCTTGATCTGCAATAGGGGATATGAAGAGTTTGTGCTTATCTCGACCTATCTTTTCTCAAGATAGCCAGCTGATTCCTTTATAGGAAACACAAACAGGCCTCTGCGGAAGATCTCTTGGTCACTTCAACAGAGCTGGAGGAAACATCAAGCAACAAGGTCTTATTAGTGCCTTGGCAGCAATTGCTTTGACGTACTTTTAATTGCTCTCTTCTTCAAACAAAGGCATGACTTCTTCAAGAAAGTGAAGGATGGAAAGCACTGCTTACTCTCGTCTACAAGCTCTTCTACACAAGGCTGAGCTTTAGAATGGTGAGACCGTTGCTGTGAAGAAGATTCTCTGGATAGATGATCTCATTTTCAACAAGAGCTTCAGCAGAGAAGTTGATATATGAGTAGTATATGGAGAACGGAAGCTGTAAAAACTGATGCGTGCAAACTTGAATTTTCTTTTCTGATGTTCTGTTTTTTTTTTAATGTTTTTTGTTTGTTGCATATATATAGAGCCCTAGTGGCCGTTCCACAAATGATTATCGCTTCGCCTGCACATTTGCACATATCTAAGGGCTACTAGCAAGTATGTTGCTTTCCCCTGCAACTTGAGCCAAGTTATATTAACCTGAGATTTTCAGATTTTCCAATTGAGTAAAAGAAGATGAAGTCTTGAACAGTATTAAGCATTGAAAGGTTTGTCATTCGAAATTATTAGAGCCAGGTACAAACAGATTCAGACTGTGAGATGAAAACACAAATCATCTTTAGGTTCATTAACCAAAAACGAACGGAAAGAGCTCCAATACCGAAGCAAAAGGAGATCCAGCTCTAAGAAAAAATAGAAAAGCTTTTACATGGAAGATCAAAGAAATCAAGCACTTGAGATGACTTCAGAGAAAATATTTTTCTTTTCTGAAGACGTCAAACTAATCCCGATCTTCATCTGCATTATAACAAAAAAAAAACAAGTAAAAGGTCAATATCTAAGTGTGCAAACACATTCAATCCAACAAAACAAACACACCAAATTCAGCAACACCCTCACAATAAGCATATATTTTTAACATGAAACCAAAACAAGAAAGTCCTTGAACTTAAAGATGAACATAAAGTTCCACAAAGTTGGACCTTATGTAATTAATGTTATACTAATCTATTTATTATTAGACATGTCTTTTTATAAATAACTAATATCAACCATTACCATAGTTTTTCACTTCTTACCTTATTATTATATCCACTACGCATGTTTCCTTATATTTCATATATTTTATTATAAGCTAGATACATTCGCTAGCATATTATACTATAAGATAGATTATTAATAATACATCTACTAACATATAATACTATACGACAGATTACTAATAATACAATATATTATCTGTATTCATTAATTTGCATCTATCAATATTAGCAATACTATAAAGACGACTAACTCTATACTTTGAACCTATAAACCATGATATACTAATTTATAACAAAAATGATATTACTGTTACAAATTAGTTTTTATAAAAATTATTTATAGCAGCAATTTGTTATATAAGATAAATTTAATCAAAACCCAAATTTTTTTTTCCTGTTCAGAAAAAAAGAAACCTACGAATATATACCATTAAGTTAGCCAAAAATCTTCCGAATAAATAGTAAATCTCACCGATCCAAAAAAATGAATTAAAAATATAACAAAAGATATTATGTTTAAAATTTAGCTCACTGGGTCGGGTATAAATCTGTTCATTTCAGGTATGAGTTCTTCGAGTTCTCAACATTTGGATCTAAGTAGGTATTTGATTTTTTTTGTCCGGGTCGATTTTTTTTGATTCCGGATCATTCTAACTTTTTTTATATTATAAATCTTAAATAATATACAACATGTATATAAAGTATGTGAATCAAAAGATAAATCCGCGCAGGTGCGCGGGTCATGATCTAGTTTCATTTAAAAGTCTTTGAATCTTTAATATATTAAGTCGTTTTCATTAATTATATTTCTGTAGGACATTATTATATGCCAAGAAGCCTTTGTGAATCATGTGATCCCAATACATTATTACTACTATTAGAGTTTGGATTTTAGACTAAAATCTTCTTCAACTCAACTTTATCTTTTATTATTTTACAATTGAGTAAAACATAGGACTATCCCATAGATAGTATAATGAATTTAATTTTTAGTTTTATCTAATTCAAGATATAATGAGACTAGAGTAAAATTTAATTCCATTATAAAATTATAATATGTTTAATAAAAATAGAATATTACATTCAAAATGTTTTAAATATATAGTGCATAAGACCATTATCCCAAGCTATAAAAGCATGTGCTTCCATCCATTTCAAAATATGTAAATTTACAGCCACTTTTTTACACAAATATATAAAGGTTTTTTGCTTCTAGCAAAAAATATTTTCAAGCATGTTAGGCTAGCCTGGGCTTGACCGTTTGTCTCTTTCTCTCCATCGATGACAGAGAAATCAGATTTACTTTGACTCGAGTTTGGGTACTTCAGTCTCAGTTCTCTATCTCTAATCCGATTGTTCCCCGTCATCATAGAAACTCGTGTCTCGCATCAGAATGTCTGTCAACGCCCTCCTCCAACTATTTCGTCCTCTCAATGTATAGCGTATTCGAACACTAATGGTGAAAATGCAAAACATAGGTGATTCCACATCCACAACACCAGTGACTCATCTAGTCACCTGATGACATGTATATGACCGTTATAATCGTTAGGACTTTAGGCTTTAGAGAAATTAGATTTATTTTGACTCGATTTTGGATACACTTTGGTCCCAGTGGCTGTATCTCTAATCTAATTCTTCTCCGTCATCGTAGAAACTCGTGTCTCATCTTACAATGTCTGTCAACGCGCTCCTCCAACTGTTTTGGTCCTCTCATGTAAGCGTATTCAAACACTAATAGTGAAAATGCATTAACATAGGTGATTTCACATCGACGAAAGATCGTCAATTACACTTTGATAATTTTATAATAGCCAATTTTAGAAAAAGAAAAATTGTTTTGTTGTTGCTTTCATCAATTTTCATTTATTTGTTGTTTTTACCTATTGAGTATCCATCAAATCCCCCTTACTTTTCTATATTATCTTGTGTGGGAATGGACCAATGACTACGATACTCATGTATTTAAACTGATCTGGTTTCCTCTTATGTGAGATGAATGATAACAATAACATTTTGATAATGCTAAAAGGCAATTCCCGGGGGGGGGGGATTCATTGTGTAGTTCCAATCATCAACATTTTTTATTTATTTCGATTGCTTTTCCCTTTCTGGTCATCCAACAAATTCCCCATCATTTTCTATATTATCTTATTTTCATTGGGGATAGTCCAGTGTCAACGCTATTAGGATATTTGACCTGGCATGTTTTCCTTTTATGGGAGATGAAGTCAACAATAGGTTTTATACTATAAATAATTAAGTCAATTACACTATGATATTGTTATAAAATGCAATTTTGTGAAAATTCCATTTCCCCCAAAAAACCAAAAATAAAATCATTTTTTTCTTGTAGCTGCTGTCATTGGAAATGCTCCATTCATGATTTAATTTTACACATTCGCAGAGGCATATAACAGCACGTGCAATTAGAGAAGTCGAACATGACACGAGTTGAAAATTTAAAAAAACATTAAGAATTTTTAAGATAAAATATATATGTTATGATATAAAATTTTAAATTTTTAGACATAGTACTAAATTTAGAGCTGAAAATTTCGAAAAAGATGTCAAATATATATAAATAAAACTATAAAATTTTAAAATTATTCTATTACATAGTTAAATATACCATTAATATTTTTTTAATAGTGTGCCTAAATAATTCGAGACGCCCTGCATATTTGTGTATATCGCAGTACATACCCTCGTTGCAAAATAATGTGATGATTATTAAAAATATCGCTTTATATGTTTCGAGGACCTGTATCACTTTTAAATCAGTATTTTTGTTGATGATCCGAAAAGATAGCAAAAGGTTTAATAAATTTTGGCATACATTTCTCTGTATTAGGGAAAATTTTGAAAAATACCTTCATATAAGATTATATTTTGAGATGACAAAAAAATATATATTTTGAAAACTGCACTATTTTAAATTCTTTTGGATACTACACTTATTTTAATGATATGACATATTTATCCAATTAAATATTTTAATGATTTAGTGAATTGAGTATATTCTTGTTCTTAAGATCTTTAAAAAAGCAAAAAATCAATCATACAATAATACAAGCGTTTTAGCAGATAACTAAATGACCACTTGTTCAAATTAAAAAACAATTTTTGTCTTGATGTACGATCAGGCATGCATGAAAACTCAAACGGAAATATGAGAAGCAAATGTGCATTAATGTATTCTTTTCTTTTTTCTTACTGTTTATTACTGTAATTTTCTGCTTTGCTTAGCACACAATGATTCTAGAGAGCAATGATATTTTGTGAATTCGGGAATTTGAAGTGATTCAATGCATACGTTCTTCTATGCTGTGAAAATACCAATCATCATCAACATTAGCATATTTTATTTTAAAACATTATTTATTTGATAATAATACTTTCAAATGTAAATTTTAGCTATTATAATTTATTATTACTAGTGAAAATCGGAGTAAAAGAGTCTTACGACATGTAAAAAGTGTGAGTTTTCAAAAGAAAAAAAGGTATTGTAGTTTTCAAAATTTAAATTATAAATATAATATTTTCAAACTATCCCATACTATTAATCATTTATTTTTTATCTCAAAAACTAAAATATAAAATCATTAGTCCTAGATGCTAAACATTTTCCTACGTATGAAAAGAACGCTGAGAAAATATATGAAAACCTTTTTTAAGAACTTATAAGATTCTTTGAAATTGATTTTATTCCACTCCTTTAACTTTTCTAAATGTTACAAATGCATAGCTGGGAAATCTTTATAGCCTCCCAATATATGAAAATCTTTTAGGATATCTGAAATTTTCTACTTCAGTATCAAGATTTCAGTTAATAATTTATATACTAATATCTTGAAGACTTGAACACTAAAAAGATAAATTTTCGAGAGTGTTTTCTAGAACCTATCAATAATAAAAAAGAAGAGAATTAGAATAAATCAACAACTATGTTATGAATATTATGTTTATGGATGTTCAGCCCATTAGATATTTACTTGTAATCTTGTTCCGTTTATGGCCCATTGTATTTAGGTCCATGTCGCCATGTATTTCCTATATAAGGAACACTTTGATTCAATAATAAAACACAGTTTCACAACACGTTATCAGCACGAAACTCTGAAATCCCGAGCTACCTCAAAAACTCTAATTAACGGTGCACTTCAAACAGCTCGTTCTCTTCAACCGTAAGGATCCAGACGACGAGCCACATATCAAATTGAAGCTCTTGACGAGACGAATCTAAAGCCGTCGGCCTTGACTCTATCTGACGTCGGACGCGCTCTCAATCGCTATTCTAAGACGCGCCGTCAAGTGACCTAAAACCTTAATTTCGGCTGCAACTTCAAACTGTCATATCTCTCTAACCGTAAGGACTCAGATGACGATCAACCTATCAATTTGAATCTCTCGACGAGAAGAATCCAGTGCCGCAAACGTCACATCAATCCGATTTCAGACGCGCGCTCACCTCCCGTTTTAAGCTGCGCTGTCAAAACCCTAATCCATCTACGATCTCTCTTTCTTTTGGTGGTCCGGTTTCAGATCTTCTCTAAACAAAGGTAAACTGTCTGAAACTCTAAAAGAGAACACAAACAATCGAATTTGGTTTGATGTTAAAGGTTATGACAATTAAAATTTTGCAAAATCCCTAACAACCTAGATTAATAAGTCCAAACCCATCCATGAGTAAATCGGAGCTCTTAAACCTAAAGTTCGATATGAGATTGTTAATCAATTAAAATCACAGCCTCAATGGCTTGCTGAATCTCGAAAACATCATTGATCTGAATGATCAAATCGATTTTAAACTTTGAAGTTGATCATCTCCTAAAACATAATTATGATCGATTTCTTATAAACCCTAGAAACTTACTATAAAAAGAAACTTTATATTTTCAGAATATTTCTAGAAAATGAAATTTTTTATTTTTAGAAAATTACTATAAAAAGAAACTTTCTATTTTCTGAAACTTACTGTAAAAAGAAACTTTCTATTTTTAGAAACTTACTATAAAAGGAAACTTTCTATTTTCTGAAACTTACTGTAAAAAGAATCTTTCTATTTTTAGAAACTTACTATAAAAGGAAACTTTCTATTTTCAGAAAATTTATATTTTCAGAAACGTTCTATAAAAGGAAAAACTTTATATTTTAGACATATATCTAAGCCGTGTGACTTGTTTATTAGGAAATCATTAACTCGATTGTTTGCTTGATCACACGATTTATATGATTGATTTTTTCTTATAAAGATTAAGTGATATATAATATGAGATGTCGAAAATCAACTTGGATTATGCTGTCCTAAATCTCTAAAGAGATAATCATTTAAAATGGGCACTGGATACCGATGTTATCCTAAAGTCAAAAGAACTTGGTGAATGAATCACAGAAGACGATATTGCCAAACGAGAAAGATTGATACATGGCAATATTAGTTATTAGCCACCATCTAAATGAGAGTTTAAAGAAATCAGTACCCCAGTAAAGAAAATCCACTAGAACTTTGGACCGCCTTACAGCGGAGATATGATCACCATAAAACGGTGCTATTACCAAAGGATAAAATTTGAGTGGAAGAACCTGAGATTTCAATACTATAAGTCTGTGGATGAATACAACTCGGTTCTGTTTAAGATAGTTTCAATGTTGAAACAATGTGGTGAAGAAGTAACTGAACAAGATTTTCTCTAATGTGTTACTGCAACAGCAGTATTGAGAAAGAGGTTTCACCACCTATACTGATTTTATCTCCTGTTTACTATTGGCTGAGACCAATAATGAGTTATTAATGAGAAACAGTGAGATATGAGACCTCCTGGTACAAAATCATTACCCGACATTTCTAGGCTGACTTTGGAGCCTAAGAAAGAAAGTAATCTCGTCCAGCACAACAACCATTCCGGCCCTAGCCGTGGGAAAGGTTATGGACGAGGTCGTGACACATTTAAGACACATGGGCGAGGACGAGGCCGCAGTACCACACCCGGCTTTAGCCGTGGTCGAGGTCGAGATCGAAGTGTGTCTTTTAAACCTTAAATAAAATCTTATTTGTGTCACAAATGTGGTATGGGTAATCACTGGGCAAATAATTGCCAAACTCCAAAGCACTTGTATGAGCTTTACATAGAGAGTTTGAAGAAAAATCCGGAAGCCAACATGGCTTACCGAGATGGTGAAGATGACATGGATCATGACCATACTGATCAAATAGAGTATGAAACTCATGAAAAAGAAAATGATCAGATGGATTATGAGACTTCAGATGCCTTGAAAAAAATCTCGACATCAAAACTCTATGATATGGATAAGAGTATATATGAGTTTATAAATAAGAGTATAGTCACTCGGCCAAGGCATTATATACACCTAATAAAAGATCCATTGAGTTATAAAGATTTAAAAATGAATGGTTTCCGCATTGAACCAATGGGCAAAAAAAAAAAAAATTCCTTAAGATTATAAAGAAAGTAAAAATCGCCCAAGGCATAAAAATGGTCGAGACTGTACTCCCAACTGATCTAAACTATGCTAAAAGATCAGTATGATAAAGGTAAAAGGTCTAGGTAACCAGATAGGTTGACCACAAAATTTTATACACTTTATGGCATGACTGGACTAGCCATCCAGGTCTTTAAAATTGATGCAAAGATTGATATCGAAAAAGGCACAAAAGAGTTATCCCATAGAATCTCACGTTGTGTAACATGTACACAAGGGAAACTCAATAGGCTATAATGTTCCAAGCATCTAAAATATTTATAGCATGTTCATGAGGGGGAGAAATGACACTCCCGTGGTCCATGAACAACACTAAAAATCCGAGTGACATGGTCTATGACCATGATAGAACTTGGCTGAATTCTTTGTGATACAAAGATCACTAGCTAATGCTTGGGAACACATGGATTTACATGTGATAAACATATGCATCAGGCCATATAAAGTGAGCATAGATATTCCCATCTAAGAATGATAAAGGGTCATGATCCAGACATAGACCATCCTAAGAGATTATGTATAGACCACCACAATAATATGTGCCGTCTAGGATGGAACCTCATAAAAAGATGAGATAAGATTGGGAATATATGTTGGATATGAGAATGTTTTCTCCCACGATTTTATAAGAAACCTTGAGCCAAATATGGGTGATCAGATTAAGGCCAGGTTTATAGATTGCATGATTAAATCCGACTATCCAACATCAGGGGGAGAAAGAAATAAGCTGGTACAAGTATAAAGAAATGGAATGATATTAACCATCCTTGTCTTGGCAAGATCCTCGGACCAGAGAATATGATTTAAGACGTCCAAAGAAAGATCATACAAAGCTAGCTAAAAGAATGCCAGACAAATTAGACCCGAAAAGAAAAGAAAAAGAATGACTAAGTCATACCAGCTTAAGCACCACGAAATTAATGTCCTAGAAGAGACATAATCAAGTTGCTATAGAGTCTAAAGATAGACCAATATGTTCCATAAGATAAGGAACCTCGGAAATAAAAAGAAAGGTGCAAATAAAAGACATATCTGAGGTCATAAGGGAAACCAGACCATACATTTAGATAAGGCTGCGCAGCTGAACATCTAAGATACCAGACCATGTAGTTTGGGACGCCAAACTGCAAGGTAATAAAGGTTCTTAGTAAGAATGAAATCTCTAATCGATTAGTTCATGTCTGGAACACAATGGAACACTATAAAAGAAGTGTCGACACATACATACACAAAAGATAAATATGCATAAGAAAATAGCACTTGAGTTTAAAAGATATAAGCGAGGATCAGAACCCACGAGAATACAAGAATGCATTCATAGACTAAAAGAAACTGTGGGGGTTTAAGAAAGATTCAAAGAATCTATAAAAGAGATGGGTGTATTGGCCATATATAGAAACACCATCTGATAAGATAAAACCAGTGAAAAATGGGTCATGTGTGGGAAAGGAAAAGAAATCGTGAGACATGGACTAAGGTGTTCATATTCCTATTTAAAGCATTCAAGGAATGGCTTGATTACACAAGGATACTCACAAAAACCAAGGAACAGATTATAAAGAGATATACTCCTATGTGGTGGATGCTACTACAAATCCGAAAGTGATAAAGGTCTGGATATAAGAAAAGAGAAATGTAGTAAGCAGCATGATTGATCACTGGATAAAGAAATGATAAGAGTATCAGAAAGATGAGAAAATAAATTCTCATAGAATAGTTTTGTTCCTAAGCTATTCATGGACTGAAACGAAAGGCAGCTGCATATAAAGCATATAATGCATGTAAAGGATAAGACTAAGTAATACTTAGTGAAAGGAGTTCTATAAGAACGTCCCTGAACACTCCATGAATATATTATGAAGGAAATTCCTTGTGTTCATACTTAAAGAAAGGATGATTAGATCGATTGATTCTTGGACAGGCTATGATAAGAATACAATGATCTATAGTGGAGATGATAGCCATGAATATGTATTGAGATCTATGATCCAAAGTACCAAGAATAGAATGTGATATGGTCAAAAGAGAATAAGAGGATGAATCCATCAGATTCACGACCAAAGACCCATATCAACTAGGATCACGTCCAACCTAGTTCGACCTTAATCATCTTGGTTCTAGTCCAGCCCGTTCCGATCCGTTCCCTTCGGTCTTGTCCGACCTGAAACGTCCATAGCAAGGGGAACGGCATATTGATCCAAAAGTGGCTTAGTTTTGATGAACATCAAATTATAGCATGATAGCCATTCATGAACAAGTTATGGACATATAATAAAGAAGGTTCATGAAGAGTTTGGTCAAAAGCTATGAACGGGACACACACAATGGACATAGCATGATCCGAGTAGATCATGGATATACTAAGGCATTCATGGTCGAAATTTATCTAAGAAAGATTGACCATGTAATCATCTCGGTCTTGTTCCGGCCCCGTTCCGGCTCGGTCTCCTCGATCCTGTTCCGACTAAACCGGTTCCAGTGACCACTATATTCAAATCGTGGTATGGCTATGGACAAGGCATGTGTCCTTGGTCCAGGAAAGACTTTACATAAGTACTTTTAAGACTTATGCACATCCGACCAAAAGAAATGTATTGATATGATTGGCGCCTTGATATGGCAAGCCATACTAGGTCGGATAAGTTTTTATGGATATGTTCAGACCATAAGACATTGATACTAAAGCCATACACGTCCCCTGCCATAAGTGTTATTGGCACTTTACTTAGATAAATTTGGCATGTCCGAACATGAGACAATGGGACATGATCAATATATCCTAAGTTGCCTTCTAAGGAACTAAAAGTTTGAGATTGATTTATACTAACAAAACCCAAAAGAAAAGGGATTGTTTGGTTTTAATAAATGTTACAGGTTTATACAAGGTCTCAAACAGGTTATACACATTTGGAGAATGATGAAGAAGCACAAAGTACTACAAGTTCAGTCATGAGAAATGTTAGCCGATTTCTTCACCATGTCTACACCAACTACACATCTATGAAGTCTACCTATCCGTTTGGGACGTGGCAACAGAAGGACCAGTTCAAGATTTGGCGCCCATGAAGCTAAACCATCAAAGTGTCCATGCGCCAGACTTGAAGAACGGAGGTCCAGAACAGGGGGAGTAGTGTGTGTTGTACTATTTTTCCTTCACTTCGGTTTTGTCCCACTGGGTTTTCCGAGTAAGGTTTTAATGAGGCAACATTAAGCACACTACAAGCTCTATATGGTTCTGGCATCCAAGGGGGAGTGTTATGAATATTATGTTTATGGATGTCCAGCCCATTAGATATTTACTTGTAATCTTGACCCGTTTATGGCTCATTGTATTTAGGTCCATGTCGCCATGTATTTCCTATATAAGAAACACTTTGATTCAATAATAAAACACAGTTTCACAACAAACTATTAGTTTTCTGTGTGTGTGTATGGAAGATTTCGTGTTAATGTTCTTATTTTTTTGGTATATGATCTAGTTTTATTTTTCACCTTTACAGTTTAAATTTTATACGAATTTTAAAATATTAAATATTAAATTATAAATTAATATATTATCTATTTATCTATAACCAAGCATATAGTAATAGATATATATTATAGAATAATTAAATCAGATTTTATTATTTTGCATACTATCACGCAATAAATCTTAGGTCATACCAAACCTAATTCTCTGTTTCTGTATAGAAACGAAAGAAATATATTGATGTCCTGCTTTGTTTTGTTTAGGTACAAAAAAGAAATATCCAAAAATTATGTCAACACAACGATACTATATATATACACGCAAGGTCCTCCCTATAAAATAGAGTCGTGAGCACGATTAGATACACAAATCACTAATAACATTCATTGAACACTTACACAAACACGATTTCTGATTGAAATCAACTGTCAAAATAAGAATGGAGATGATCTTAGTTTATCTATGTTTAACCACCTTATTAGCCCTTCTCTTCCTAAAACAACTCTTTAAACGAACAACCACCACCAAACTTAACCTACCCCCGTCTCCATGGCGGCTTCCCATCGTTGGTAACTTTCACCAGCTCAGTCTCAACCCTCAACGCTCCTTTCGTTCTCTTAGCCTCCGTTATGGACCACTCATGCTCCTTCACTTTGGCCGTGTTCCGGTCCTTGTAGTCTCCTCTGCTGAAGTAGCTCATGACGTTATGAAAACACACGATCGTTTATTCGCCAACCGCCCAATAACCAAAACTGTTGATAAAGTTACGAATGGTGGGCGAGATCTCGTGTTTGCCCCCTATGGCGAATACTGGAGGAATATTAAGGTTTTCACCTTTCTTATTATTTTGTGATAACCGTAAAAGTTAATATCTAAACTCAATTATGTCTGGAAACTAAATTTATAACCTAAAATAATAGAAACTAAAAAGGTCAAATTATCTTATTCCTTGAAAGCATTTAGTAGGCTGAGCGTTAAAATATCCCTTCAGATTCAGTTACGGTATTTTGGATTTTCGGATAATCATGTTTAAGGGTATTGCATCTGTTCAGGTTTTATGATCTGCAACGTCTCAACGGTGTTGTAGATAGTATATACATATATAAATGGCCTATTAGCCTATTAGCCTATTAGTGATATATCCTAATTTTTCTTTGATCTGATTTGGATGCAGACTTTATGCATAGTGCATCTTCTGACCAACAAAATGGTTCGGTCCTTCCACAAAGACAGAGAAGAAGAGATTAATATTCTTATGGAAAAGTTGGGGAAAGCGAGTTCATCTTCTTCAACAATAAACCTTAGCCAACTTTTTATTACCCTAACAAGCGATGTAATGAGTAAAGTTGCCTTGGGACGAAAATATAGCAGTGACCAAGACACAATCGATATCAAGACATTAGTAAGGACATTCGCACGGATCTTAGGCACATTCCCTGTAGCGAATTACATTCCTAGTTTGGCATGGATAGATTGGATCCGCAGATTGGACGGTAAAGTAGAAGATGTGAGTAAAACGTTCGATGATTTTTTGGAAAAGGTCGTGCAAGAACATGATGTAGATGCAGAAAAAAAAAGATCAGGTTTTGTTGATACGTTGTTATCGATCCAAAGAGAAAAGATGACACCATTCGTTTTTGATAAAAGCGACATAAAACTCATCATCTTGGTAAGACACATTTAAATATTTTATGATGTAATATTATGAATGAATCATTTAAAACTACTGTGTAAAATAATCTTTTTGTTCCTTTTTAAGGACATGTTCTTAGGGGGATCGGCAACAACTTCGTCACTGCTAGAATGGACGATGACAGAACTTATGAGACATCCAGAGTGTATGAGGAAACTTCGAGACGAGATTTGTTCCGTTTCAATGCATAATTTATATGTAAACGAGGAAGATATAGAGAAGATGAACTACTTAAATGCTGTAATCAAGGAGACACTTCGTTTACACCCGCCACTCTCCGTACTAATCCCCCGACAACTAAGCGAAGATATCAAATTAAAAGGATATGACATTGCTGCAGGCACACAGGTAGCATTATTTTATGAACATTAATTAGTAACAACTTTATATGTTACGTGTTTCGTTCTTTGTAAAATCTGCATATACATTACATGCCAAATTATTATGTTTACTTTCAAATAAAAATAACATATGAATAGTTTTATCAAATGTTTTAAGAATGATGTTAAAGCAATTACATTTTAATTCCAATACAGGTGATAATTAATGCGTGGGCAATCCAACGAGATAATGCGACATGGGGACCAGATGCAGAAGAATTTAAACCAGAGAGACATTTAAATTCATCTTGGGATTTTCAGGGACAAGATTATAAATTCATTCCATTTGGATCAGGGAGAAGACTATGTCCTGGAATTAGATTGGCATTGGTATTGGTTGAAGTAACGGTGGCAAACCTTGTGAAACGGTTTGACTGGAGAGTCCCGGTCGGACCACATGGAATGGATAAGCCTGATCTAGCAGAGGCAGCTGGTATAGAGGCTTGTCGCAAATTCCCTCTTATTGTCTTTCCAACTTCTGTTATGTTCCCCATTTAAACTTTTCTGCACCATTATCGCCATTGAAACCCGTCTGTGATGATTCTGCTCCTCGCTTTTCGTTATTGTTAGCCGACTCTTGAGTCTATGGTAAAATTGAAGTGCATGTGCACTGAAGATTTCGGTTTCTTTTTTTTCTTTCTGTTTTATATGCTGTATTTCTTGTTCAGAAAATCGCGACATGCAATCGGTGTGATGATGACCTAAACTTAACGATTTGCCGAAAAATCGGAAAAAAGAAATCATGGAATTTGAGTAATTTTATATTTCCTCGGTTCCAAAATACACGCAAGAAATCATGGAATTTGAGTAATTTTAATATTCCTTCGGTTCCAAAGTACACCAAATTTTAGGATCGTACACCATTATTAAAAACTTGTTTTTATCTTTAAAATAGCAGTTAAAATTAAAATTATTTAACCAATCACAAAAAATACTACAAAATATCATTGGTTTCACAGCTTTTGATAAAGTTAAAATGTACATTAATATATGAAAAAATCATCTATTTTCAAATATCAAATTTTTTTTAAAAACATCATCTATTTAGAAACAGAGAAAGTTTTAACTATATTTACTATTAAATTTTAATTTTAATAAAGCTATATATATATATAATTTTATTTTGTGCATATAGATTGAAATTAAAAATATTATGCATAGTAATTACATAATTATACAATTATTTAATTGTTTAGATACTAATAAAATTTAAAACATTAGTAGAACTGCTGCGTACTAAACGAATCTGTTTTATGTGCTGATATACAGGTAAACAAATAAATGAAGTCCCATTTGCCAAAGTTTTTCAGCCTCGTTATATAAGTGCGGTACAAATATATATTAAGTAATAATCTCTCTGGTTTATAATAAATATCGTTTTAATATTTTTTCTTTTTAATATGAAAATTATCACTTTATAATTTCAATGCAAATTATATTTATTTTTAAAATTAATTGTAAATTGGATTGATTTTATAAATATTTTATTTATCTTAAATATTATTGATTAGATAGGTGTAATTAATAAACAATTATATAAATTTCAGCTATTTTTTAATCTGTGTAGAAAAGTGGAAATGACATTTATTTAAAAATAAAATGAGTAATTTTAAATAACTAGATGATATAAAATTGATTTATAGCATTGATAGTTCTCATTTCATTCTTATTCATCATCTTAAATGTTTTCAAAACTAATAAATCTGTATCATTGAACTTCATTATTTAACATTATCATTGTAGTAATTTAGTTGTTGAATATTCTTTGATTTAACACCTCTATTAAATATTGTCGAGACTAAATTAATTAGATTTTGATGATGTTATGGCAATTTTAGAAGAGAAAGAACAGATCATTTTTGTTGTTGCTGTCATCAGTTTTTGTATACTTTTTTCCTTTTTGGTTACCCAACAAATTCTCCATCCTTTAAATAGATTATCTGGTTTCACTGGGAATAGTCCAGTTCAAAGAACCACCTTTCACAAGTATTTTACACGTATTTTCAATTTCAATTATTATGGCTGTAACTGGTTCTTTGTTGTAGGAATATCATGAATAAAAGTAATGAATATTTTCGGAATAGAAAAAAAATGGAATGATGAATAAAATGGAATAGAAACTGAAAATATTAATGGAATTGTTAATTCCACTCATTCCATTCATTCACAAGGGTTTATATCGTAGAACAAAAGGAATAAATTTTACAAAGGATATTAGTTTTTATTTCATTCCAAAAATGGAATATATGGAATTGTTTTGGAATGGTGTTCATTGTGACTGGTAATTATTTTTTGGAATGTTAGAGCATCCTTAACGCAGGAAGCTAAAAAAGAGGTGCTTAAGTTTTTATTTTTTTAAAATATTTTTTTTCTGTGTGATTTTAAAAAAAAAAAAAAATTGGAAAGGATCAATCGCGGGCCACCACGCGTCGGTGGGGCCCGCGGAAACACCAAACAACGCTGCTTATACAAGCAACAAATCATGTGTGGCTTGTGTTTTCTATGGGACCCACTCATTTATTTAATATTTTTGTTCCAAGCGTTCTCTCTAAACAACTGCCGTTATTGATGCTCTTACGGAATGGTGCATTCCAAACAAATCTATTCCACAAAATGTCGTTCCAGTTACAATGTAACGTGTATCTACCTTATAGACTTTGTACCTTATCTTCTTGTACTAGTCCAGTGGACTTTCTCTTTGATGATAACTACTTTCTTGATCCGTCCTTTAGAAAGGTGGAATATATTTTTATTTTAAATTTTTTTTAGAAATTTAGTTTTTATATTTAAAAGGTGTATATATTTTCTGTTTCAAATTATTTTTTAGAAATTTAATTTTTATATTAGTATTTTTAAATTATATTTATATTTTTCTTTGTAATCATATTTATATATAATTAAAGATAGTTATATGATATATTTAGATAATAATTTACATAAAATTATGAAATAAATTAGATATAACATTTTATCAACTGGTCATGATCTCATTTTAATAGTATTGATGATCTCGTATGACAAAAAAAGAATAGTCCAATGACAACCTTATGAAGATATTTAAGCTGGTATGTTTCCTTTATGGGAGATGAAGCCAATAATAAGTTTTGTATTAGAGATTTTAAAATGGAATAGGGTTATCCACTAATAATTACACATCAAACAAATATTATACCCTCTCACCAAATAATAAATAGAAGATAATTAATATAAGTCAACAACTATTAGTTGTAGTGTGGAAGATTTCGTGTTAAATATTCTTAGATGATCTAATTTCATTTTAAATATTTTATGGATAATAAACATGATCGGTTCTAGACCAAACTGGATAAAATATTTGTAACAAATCTTTAAATTTTTTGAAATTTTACATATAAACAGATTCTTAAATTTGTAACAAAAAGAAAATTAAACCCCAAACTATAAAAATCCTTTCTAAATGGTCTATAACCCCCAAAATCTCATGAAATATTAATTGATTATAAATTTATAAATTATAAATTATCTAAGCACTTAATACTTAATAGTATATGTTACTAGTATAATTCAAACAGGTTTTATTATTTTGCAAGATATCAGGCAAATTTATATATTATATATATTCTTTATAATTTTTTCTAATGCAATATATTAATGTCCTGCTTTGTTCTGTTTAGGTACAAAAATAAAACTTATATCCAAATATTATGTTATTACTGTTTATATGCCAGGTAAGGGATCCTCCCCTTATAAATGGAGAGTCGTGAGCACGATCAGATGCACAAATAACATTCATTTGATCAGAAAAAAAACTAATAATATTCGTTAAACACTTAGATAAACACGATTTCTGACTGAAACCACCTTTGAAATTAAGAAATGGAGATTATCTTAATTTCTCTATGTCTAGCCACCTTATTAGCCTTTCTCTTCCTAAAACAACTCTTCAAACGAACAACCACCACCAAACTTAGTCCACCACCGTCTCCGTGGCGGCTTCCGATCATCGGAAACTTCCACCAGCTTAGTCTCTCCCCTCACCGCTCCTTTCGTTCCCTTAGCCTCCGTTATGGACCACTCATGCTCCTTCACTTTGGCCGTGTCCCGGTTCTCGTAGTCTCCTCTGCTGAAGTAGCTCATGACGTTTTGAAAACACATGATCGTATATTCGCCAACCGACCTATGACCAAAGCTATAGGCAAAGTTATGAAAGGTGGGAGAGATATAGCCTTTGCCCCCTATGGCGAATATTGGAGGAATATGAAGGTTTTCACTTTTCTAATTCTTTTTCTGACAACCGTAAAATTTAATGTTTAACATTGGAGTATATGTAAGTTTTAGAACTAAATTTATAACCAAAAAAATCTATACAAATGAAAAAAGTCAAGTTTTCTTGTCACTCAAGGCATCTAATGTTGTCAACTAACAAATATCCACATCGAGTATTCTCACAACTCATAACTCATTCTTTGTTATTCATCTGATCTAAATTATCCAATGTCTCAACGGTGATGTACAAAGGTGATGTACAGTAAAACTAAATAAATAATAATGTTACGATATAATATTTTATTAAGTTATGGAGTTTTTAATTTACATTTATTTTCAAGATTTACATAGTTTATAATATATATTAGTATAAATAAAAAGGACAATTGTTTTCACGGTTTATATAAATATTAAATTTAGGGTTCATTTTAGTGATAATTTGGTGTATAGAACCTATGTACTTATTAATATAAATGTGTTTTAGATATAATATAATAAAATATTATCAAAAAATTTTAAATTTGTAAGAAAATTTGAGATAAAATCCATTGAGAATAAAGAATAATACAATATTTAATATAATGTTAGTGCAATCATATATATATATATATTTTTTTTTTAAAATTTATTTATCTAATTATCTTATCGAATAATATAATATTTTGAATTATGGTAACTTGGAGCCAATATAATTTATTAATAAATAATGTATTACTTTATGGAACATTAATTTATAAAGTTCTATACTCCCTCCTTTCAGTCATTTTGGAACTATTTTTTGTTCCAATATATGTAACGTTTTCCAGAAATCTATGTAAAATATAGTAGTAGTGACTTTATTTATCCTTTACATTATTTATTCTAGTTGACAAATTGTAAATATAGTAGTAATGACTTTATTTATCCTTTATATTTATTCTAGTTGACAAATTCAATTCATCTACCTTCTATGTTGGTTGACAGAGGATAGTAAATGAAATATACAAGATGTCATATATAAGTCATATATAAAAAAGGAGGGGAATAGAATACATAGGAATGAACTATTAAGAACACCTTTAAAGGGGGGGGGGGACGAAGAGGGGATAATATAAGTAGAAAAGATGCAATTAATAAAAATAAAGGAAAAAATTAAAAAGAAAAGAGAGAGAAGTTGAAGAAGTTATTAAAAACAAGAGATTAGAGCATCATTATCTCTAAAACTTTATTTGACCATGTATTAGTGAAGTCCGCGAACAAACAGTATAATAACTCCACCAAATTCACTTCTTGCAAAAGAAGGAACTATTTACTTGTTTGACTTTTAATTATGCTCTTAGAACTCCAAATCAACTCTATTGTCAAAATGTCAACTATTTACTTGTTTGACTTTTAAAAAAGCAAATTTAGTTAATTAATTTAGTTTTATTAAAAAAACTATATTTTGTGATTTTAAGAAACCCATGTCGGTTGCCACCATTAAAAGTGCTCTAATGATAAATGTCGTCTTGAAACTGATTTGATGCAGACTTTATGCAATATGCATCTTCTGAACAACAAAATGGTTCGGTCCTTTCATAAACAGAGAGAAGAAGAGATTAGTACTCTAATGGAAAAGTTGGAGAAAGCGAGTTCATCTTCTTCTATAGTAAACCTTAGCCAACTTTTTATTACCCTAACAAGCGATGTAATGAGTAAAGTTGCCTTGGGAAGAAAATATAGTAGTGACGAAGGCACAGTCGATATCAAGACCTTAGTGAAGACATTTGCACGGGTCTTTGGCACATTCCCCGTAGCGGAATACATTCCTAGTTTGGCATGGATAGATTGGATCCGCAGATTGGAGAGTAAAGCAGAAGAAGTAAGTAAAACATTCGATGATTTTTTGGAAAAAGTGGTGCAAGATCACATGATGTAGATGCAGATAACAAAAGAACAGGTTTTGTTGAAACGTTGTTATCGATTCAAAGGGAGAAGATAACACCATTCGTTTTTGATAGAACCGACCTAAAACTCGTCATCATGGTAAGACACATTTGAAACTTTTATCATGTAATATTATGAATGAATCATTTAAACTACTGAGTAAAATAAACTTTTTGTTCCCTTTTAAGGACATGTTCATTGGGGGGACGGCCACAGCTTCGTCAGTGCTAGAATGGACAATGACAGAGCTTATTAGACATCCAGAGTGTATGAAGAAACTTCGAGACGAGATTTGTTCGGTTTCAACGCATAATTCATATGTAAACGAGGACGATGTTGAGAAGATGAATTACTTAAATGCTGTAATCAAGGAGACACTTCGTTTGCATCCGCCAGTTTCAATACTACTCCCCCGACTATTAAGCGAAGATGTCAGATTAAAAGGATATGACATTGCTGCAGGCACACAGGTAACATATCTTTATGTGCTACGTGCTACGTGTTACATTACATGCGATGCGAAATTGACCGAATAAAACTGGACCACCATGAATTTATTTTTTTAACCAAATGAAAAAAAAAATCCACGTTTTGTGTATATATTTTGCAAATAATTTTATAAGATGTATATCTTCTTAGTGTAAAATATAATATTTCAGACTTTAAAAATAAGTGTAACAGAAGCAAAATATTATCGTTCTATATTAACCCATACCCAATTTTTAATACTACTATTAAAAAAAAACGTTAAAACAATTAACGTTTTAAAAAAATCCAATACAGGTGATGATTAATGCATGGGCAATTCAACGAGATAATGCGACATGGGGACCAGATGCAGAAGAATATAAGCCAGAGAGACATTTAAATTCATCTCTGGATTTTCAAGGACAAGATTATAAATTCATTCCATTTGGATCAGGGAGAAGACTATGTCCTGGAATCAGATTGGGATTGGTATTGGTTGAAGTGACAATAGCAAACCTTGTGAAACGGTTTGACTGGAGAGTCCAGGCCGGACCACATGGAGTTGATATGCCTGATCTAGCCGAGGCAGCTGGTATAGAGGCATGTCGCAAATACCCTCTTATTGTCTTTCCATCTTCTGCTGTGTTTCCTATTTAAACTTTTTCTGCAACTCCTGGTCGTTTTTGTGACCCCGTCTCTTGACTCTATTGTAAGAGCGTCTTTGCATTATTCTGTTTTCTTTTGTTATATGCAATAAGATTTGAATCTTGAATCATGTCTATAATTGTATTCGACATTGCCAAATTCAGTAGCACTCCTCAATAAGATTTGATCAAACCATATAGTGAATGATTTGGATTAATGGAAATAGACTTTGAGCATAAAAACTAAAATTACCAAATTAGTTTTCCTACACATATATTTGTTCATAAGTATAAGGCCCTTGGGCCCCCCACTCTTTTTTTTGTTATGCGGACGAAGCCCATAAATAAGAAAAGAGAACCAATCAGTAAGCACACGTCATACCAAGTGAATGTGGGGCCCAACGTGGTGCAGCTTTAAGTCAAGAGTAATCGACCAACCAAACAACAAGAGATTGAGAAGATCGAAAAGAAGAAGAAGGAAGAAGATCGAAAACGATGCCTCTGAGTGCGACGATGGTGGGAGCTTTGCTGGGACTCGGTACCCAGATGTACTCCAACGCTCTCCGCAAGCTTCCTTACATGCGCCGTAAGCCCCTAGTTTTTTTTTTGGTTTTCTTCTCTTCTCTCCATTTCCCGGTTTCTGATTCTTGTTGAAAAAAAAAATCTGGGTTAAGATCCGTGGGAGCATGTGGTGGGTATGGGACTCGGTGCTGTGTTCGCAAACCAGCTCGTGAAATGGGATGTGAAGCTCAAGGAAGATCTCGAAGTTATGCTCGATAAGGCCAGAGCTGCCAACGAGCGCCGTTACTTTGGTATGTTTTCAATTATAAGTCTTTTTTTTTTGTTTCTTATGTGTTGATTCGTATTTCGAAATGTAATCATAGTGTTGTAATGGTTTGATTGTCCTTTTTTTACCTCAAGGTTGAATCTTTTGCAAGTTTAGTCTGTTTAGGCTATAGCTTGTTGCAGATCAGTTTATTACATAGGCTGTAATACTATTTTGCATTATGGATACTAGAAACTTGATTTGAATTTGAACGGAGGCATTTTTATTTATTATTTATTTGTTACAGCTTTGTGGAACTTTATGTTCATCTTTAAGTTCAAGGACTTTCTTGTTTTGGTTTCATGTTAAAAATATATGCTTATTGTGAGGGTGTTGCTGAATTTGGTGTGTTTGTTTTGTTGGATTGAATGTGTTTGCACACTTAGATATTGACCTTTTACTTGTTTTTTTTTTGTTATAATGCAGATGAAGATCGGGATTAGTTTGACGTCTTCAGAAAAGAAAAATATTTTCTCTGAAGTCATCTCAAGTGCTTGATTTCTTTGATCTTCCATGTAAAAGCTTTTCTATTTTTTCTTAGAGCTGGATCTCCTTTTGCTTCGGTATTGGAGCTCTTTCCGTTCGTTTTTGGTTAATGAACCTAAAGATGATTTGTGTTTTCATCTCACAGTCTGAATCTGTTTGTACCTGGCTCTAATAATTTCGAATGACAAACCTTTCAATGCTTAATACTGTTCAAGACTTCATCTTCTTTTACTCAATTGGAAAATCTGAAAATCTCAGGTTAATATAACTTGGCTCAAGTTGCAGGGGAAAGCAACATACTTGCTAGTAGCCCTTAGATATGTGCAAATGTGCAGGCGAAGCGATAATCATTTGTGGAACGGCCACTAGGGCTCTATATATATGCAACAAACAAAAAACATTAAAAAAAAAACAGAACATCAGAAAAGAAAATTCAAGTTTGCACGCATCAGTTTTTACAGCTTCCGTTCTCCATATACTACTCATATATCAACTTCTCTGCTGAAGCTCTTGTTGAAAATGAGATCATCTATCCAGAGAATCTTCTTCACAGCAACGGTCTCACCATTCTAAAGCTCAGCCTTGTGTAGAAGAGCTTGTAGACGAGAGTAAGCAGTGCTTTCCATCCTTCACTTTCTTGAAGAAGTCATGCCTTTGTTTGAAGAAGAGAGCAATTAAAAGTACGTCAAAGCAATTGCTGCCAAGGCACTAATAAGACCTTGTTGCTTGATGTTTCCTCCAGCTCTGTTGAAGTGACCAAGAGATCTTCCGCAGAGGCCTGTTTGTGTTTCCTATAAAGGAATCAGCTGGCTATCTTGAGAAAAGATAGGTCGAGATAAGCACAAACTCTTCATATCCCCTATTGCAGATCAAGGGCTTCCAGTTTTATTAACGATCCCCATATCTTGAGGAACCAAACCTGAAAACTGGTTCTTATCGAGGTTAAGTACATTGAGGAGCTCTCAAGTTACCATCAAATCCTATAGATAACAGAAGTTATCTTTTCTTTCAAGTTTTGATTATTCTCTAAATTTGATACAAATTTCAGCATATGAGCTTTCATAGCTCAGTTGGTTAGAGCACCCGTTTAGTAAGCGGGAGGTCTTGAGTTCAACTCTCAATGAAAGCAGTTTTTCACTCTTTTTTCCTCGTTTGGAAAGTATATCCCTCAAATGTCAAGACTGATTCTTTTTATTTTATTTATAATATTACATTAGACTGTACAACTACTCGTCAAGTCCTAACTCAATCTAGTATATCTTCGTGAAACAATTTACTAGATGATTTTAAAAAATACTTTCAGCAAATTTCTTTAAAATAAAAAAATTGAATATAAAATTTAGAATAAGTGCATATGTAAATGCAAGTTCTTTGCTTGAAGTGAAATTTTGTATGTTTTAATATTTTCTACCATTCACATACATTATAATTCCTATATTATACGTTTGCAAGTGTTAAATGATAGGAAACTCATTTGATCAATAATCTAGAGTTTTGGGTCATGTAGATTTGATTTCTCAGTTTATTTTGTTCAAATGTGTCTCCAATCACTTAAAATTTGTGTCAAAATAGTAAAATCTAGCATATCTTCATCATATAATGAGAAATAGTTGAATGATAGATTAACGATATAATTACAAATCAACGAAAAAGACTAAAAGACACATTCAAATACATTTGATACTAGTTACACAATGTATATATTGCTCATGCTAAAAAATCACACAATTACCAAACTATTTGTTAATAGCAATCGATGATGATGCAACAACTGTACAGTTTTTTCTCCCGATTAAGCTAGAAGTTGATAAGGAAAACAAAAGAACTTTTTGGTGCCGAAAACATCCAACAGTGATGTTCTTAACAACTTTTTGAGACTCTAATTCTTTTATTAAATTGTTGTAATGCCACAGTGATAAGTTGAGTATCTAATTTTTTGTGTTTTTGTTTTGTTAATAATGCTCTTCAACATAAACGTGATTTTCAGAGAAACAAACAAACATTGGTAAATTTTCTTGCGCAATGATATTTCTCTACAGTTTATCAAACTCTTAAGTGTTATTGTTTTTAATTTTGATTTGCAAATATTAACATGTTATTGCTTCCCATTCAAAAAATATTAAACTGTGAAGACCAGTTTGGTTCAAATAATGCTCTCTAATAGTATCTCAACTGATTTGCTTGAAGACACATATGTTATGCGGCTCTTTCTCACTCTTAGTGAAAAAAAATACTAATATATCTTTGCAGTGAAAATCCGAATTTTGTTGTTGTTAATAAATATTAGTTATACTAATAAATATTTTCTCTGTTTCATAAATATTTATATTCTAGAAAAAAAAATTATTTCAAAAAGATACATTTTTTATGTTTTAGTGTAAGAAAAATTATAAATTTTTTAAAAATTAATAGTGTTTAATAGATTTATATTGGCTAAAAGTTATGGACAATTGTTATTCACAAAAATATAATATATTTACAATCAAATTTTAATATATTTTCTTAATATATGTGAAAAATCTAAAATGTATATCTTTTTTTTAAACGGAAGGAACAGCAAAGAATACAGCATTTTGCTGTTGAATCATCATTTCTACAGTATGCTAACTTGATTTGAGATATTTATTCAGTTTCTCCATAGCTAACAATGTTCATACATTGAAAGTAAATCGGATTTAATTCTATACAAATGCATAGTCCCGAACAAAGACAAATAGCACAACAAATGACACTGTACATTCAAGGAGTCTCAAAACGCAAGACTCCACTTTGTGTCTCATTTATATATATTTTTTTCATTTTTATGAAAACAAACTACATTTGAGACTCTAAAAACTCCAAGATGGCTAAACCGGCTGCACCAACATCATCATCCAAGACATGTTCTGCCGGAGAATGACTTATTCCTCCACGATTCCGGACAAATAACATCCCAACCTGACGGAAAAAACCAAAACAAATCCCTTAAAACAAGTTATACATCCTAAAACACTGGATCTCTTTTAAAACCTGTGATTGGAATGATCTCGAGCATCTTGAACTCAATTACAAATGTTGAACTCTACAGTAAGATGTTTTTTAAGTTTCAACTCAATTACCTTAGTTAAGTAAGACATAGCCATAGCATCGTGTCCTGCTCCACTCATTAACACAGGGACCTCGTCTTGTATCTCTCCTGTAATCTTCTTAAGCGCACTCTGAGCTGCTGATTTCAGCTGTAAACTTAAATGAGGGTCTGATATTACTGCGTCTGCATCGTGCTGCAACGATGATAAACACGGGAACAAATCAGTTGCTAAGAAGAAGAAAACATCAGAGAGTATAACAACTTTGAATACAAAACTCATTTTATTTACCTTTCGTTCAATGGAGCACAAAAGCGATCTTTTGTCACATATTTGGTACATCCTAGTCGATAAGTCATGGAGGATAGCATCGCGTCCTACGTCATCTATCGTACGTAAATCCACTGTGAAAGTTACCTGAACTCACTTCCATGAAACCATTTAGAGTTCATTCATAAAAGCGAAAAAAAAAATGAGAGTCAGTCTCTTTCTCTTGCCTGTCCAGGGATGACATTGCTAGCACTTGGCCACGTAGAGATTTCTCCAACAGTACATACAAGTGAATTAGCAAGGGATTCTATCGTCTCCTCGTTGCATTGGCCTTCACAAGTTAAATACTCTTTAGGGTTTCTACAAACACTCTCCATTAGTACAATGAGTTCCGCAGCACCAGTCATAGGGTCTTGACGTAGTGACATTGGAACAGTTCCAGCATGTCCTTGAGAGCCTTTTACAGTAACCTGTAGAGTTCTGTCCATCTTGGTTAGCCTTCTCACAGATTTTAAACACACAAAGTTTGGTTATGAATAAGTTACCTTGAGTCTAGTCTGTCCTGCAATTCCTTTTACTACTCCTAGAGGATAACCAACATATTCAAGCACAGGCCCTTGCTCAATGTGAACCTGCATGAGAATAAACCAATCAATAATTATCAACATACTAGTCTGTACTGTTTAACTGAAAAAGGATCTATTACCTCTACATAGCCCCAAACAGTTGCAGGATCATACTTGAGCTGCATAAGATTTTCCTCTGTTATGTCTATGGAGTTTTGTTTTAAAGCATCTTGCACAGTTATACCACTGAGCGAATGAATATGGAAAAAAAAGGTGAGTATTGTATACTAGAGAAGAAGCTAAGGTCTTTGAGTAAAACCTTTTATCAGTAATCTCCAACCGAGAAACTGGCATGATACCAGCAAGAGCAGCACTACCTAGGAAAGTACATTGAAATCTCACACCTTCCTCATCACTAAACGCAATCACCTGAAATGTGTAAGCAACGTAAGTTTTCTTGTTTATTCTCAGCATTAGCCACAATGAAATATAACTGGACTAACCTCAACGGGTCGCTTTAGTTCTCCTAACTTCCCATTTACTTTCAGAACCTTCAATGCAGAGATAGCAGAGATTATGCCTAATGAGCCATCGTATTTACCAGCATCAATAACAGTGTCCTGTTTAAACAAGTAAAGATCAAATGGTCAGCACTATCATCTCACTCAAGATCGCACAACAGGTAACAAGAAAATGAAGATTGTTAATGTACCATATGGGAGCCAATAAGAAGAGCCGGCGTGCTTCCATTATTTGGTTCCACTCGACCATGTACATTCCCCATGTTATCAACCCATCTGCAAAAAATCCAGTTTTTTTTTTCAATTTAGCAAAAGCAAATTTTTTTGTAGATAAAGACTATAAACCAAAGAGAGTGGAGTTAAAGCTAACGTTGATAGACCAGCATCTTCCATCCATCCACGGATAAGCTTTATTGCCCTTATGGATGCTGGACTCATGAAAGTTCTCTCTAAATGAGCAGCTGCATCACTCACCTACACATTCGAAAATTACATCAAGAAAATACTAATATATGTTAACAGTGTGATCTTCAAAGAGATTTTATGAAATGGTGAGATGAAGTATGATCTCGTGAGTTTTAAGCAATCTTCTTAGAAATGTTGATGTCAAACCAATGTAATACAGAGAAGCATTCACCTTTTAAGATAACACTAGCTGGATCCCTCCTTATAAGAAACTTAAGAAAGGTTCCATAAGCAAAAAAGAAAAATACTTTTAAAAGTACAATATTTGATTAAAATAAGAGCAACCCCTGAGAGACAAGGACACACTCAATCCAGTTTATCAATCATGTTGGTCAAACGAGAAGACAAACATTCGAAGACATATGTCATAAGAACGTTATAGATTTGTATTAGAATACATATTGACCAGTAACAATTTTGAAAACATATAATAAACGAAAGCTAAGCAATAGAACCGTCATGAACATTCTGTTTTTACCTGTCCAAGCTCGTGTAACCTTGCCACGGTTTCGTCTCTAAGGATCGCCTGATGCAGATCTTGCTTCGACCCTTCCGTTTCACCGATTCCTTTTCAGACAAGAATCTCAAATAATATCAGAAACAAACCACAAAGATATGGCAATGACTCATCGACATGAACCAGCGCAACATCACGAATGAACATAAACCAAGAATCACAAAAGGCGACAAAAGAGATAGAGATTTACCGAGGGAGATTTGAGAAGAAGAAGAGGACGTGGAGGACGACGCGGAGGAAGAAGACGAGGAGGATGAAGAGGAGACAGCGAGAGGAGATAACAGAGAAATCACGAGGCACCAGAAGATCACAAGCGAAGGGTGATGATGATGATGATGGTGGTGGTGATGGTGATGGAAGCTAGTGTGGTAGGCATTTGAGAGGATATGATAAGATCTAGAGGAGGAAGGATGAAGAACCGCCATGGCTGCCGCTTTGGAAAGAGCTTTAACGAGAGAAGAAAACGATGAAAACAAAGAAGACAGCCACGGAACGGAACCAGACCACTGACTCTCAATGCTATCGTCGGTATTTATATATATGAGGATGGCTTCTATGGTGGAAACGAGGCGGCTGGTGGGGCCCGTAGTCCAACTTGGACGTCAGTTTGGGGCCCATATTAAGTCATGACGTGGCAATTGTCAGTGGAATCTTGTGGAGAAGGTCACATGTAGTGTAGGAATCATGTGGATCTTGTAATGAACAAATTACCATTATTTGTTTTTTTTTTCTGTTTACTATAAAGTTTATTAGGTACACTAATCTTCTAATCTTGAATAAACCAGTGTCAAAAAAGGCGATAGGCACTAAACGGACATTGATTCTCGCCAAAAACATCCTTAATGAAAAGCTAAAACCATCCAGTGTTTGACATTTTTCAAATCAGTCAAAACAAGTGGTTGTGTAAATACGGCTTATTGAATATCAACCTAAACTAAAATCTGCAGTGCAATTATTAACAAATAAAAGAAATATAACTATACGTTCAGAAATATTTAAAGAACAAAGAACTATAACGTTTGAAATTGCATTTACATACATGTACCAACAGATAAAGTAGACCATTTTGATAGTTTTAGAACGCTGCACCACGCATCATATATGTTAATGTAAGATAAGCAAGCTATGCTATGTAGAACACACAGTAGTACAGGGTTATTCAATTCCAAGAAATACGACTATATTTATTCTTTCAAAAGCTCTTATACGTTCTTCTTAAAAGCAATAAATCAAACAAGCTCAAGACAAACCTCGACTTGTTTGCTAGTCAACTCGTTCAGAGATCTAAGACAGACTCTGAACCACCTAAGCTCTTAACCCCTAGATGCTTTGCTTCTCCTTCTTAGGACGTACAAAACTCTCTATTGCTAAAAGCTCTCCCTGTGTGTTAACCGGCAACACAGTGCCAACGCCTCCTTTATATATTTTTGAGGAAGCCCTAGATCTAATCTATCTACCCAATGGAAACTTTCCATTTCTTCTACTTCAGCGAATAAGCCAATCTTCCTTTTCTCTTTAGATCGATTGCTTCTTCTTCAAGTCTTCCTTTAATGTCCCTCTTCATTAAATCTTCTTTTAATACATCGGTCTTGATACGTGCTTCTCACGAACCACCTCTCTGATGTAGTAGTTCATGTCACACTTCATGAACTACTTCAGCTCTGCTACAGCATCGTCTTCCCATACACCTTCAATCTCCCCCTTTTTAATTCGTCGTCTCACAAGTACCTGAGATAGAAGACAAGAACCAACCACACACAACAGCACCAGTATATATGTCTAAACGTTAATTCAACCAACTCAAGACAATTAAGAACATACTTATATTATCCTAAAACCGGGTTTAAGCAAATTAATACATAAGATCAAAAGATAGCATATGCAAATGCTCCCCCATAATCTTAGCCAGTCTGAAAACATGGATAACAAGGAATTGCAACAAGTGGTGCAATTGAAATAACATAGACATAAAAACAAAGCAACAAAACACAGCTCCCCCACAATCTTGGTCTTCTACATCCTAGTCTTCTTCTTCTCCCCCTGCTTGTGAGCACACGGATTAAAAACACCAAGAAAAATACCTCACATATTCATAAGGATAGGGATACTAACCTGCTACAGCACTCTGAAGATCCTGAACTATCTCAGCTAGCGCTTGAAGGGCTCGTGTTGTGTCCTGTAGTGCCACTTGCAGATCAACACGGCTGAGTGGTCCTTGAGGGATGGCAACTGATCCAAGTTCATAAAGGGATACACGACGTGGTGCAGTTCTGGAGCTTGGTGTAGCAGTTCGTGGAGCAGGGATCGGAGCAGGAGATGCCTGACGGGTTGTCCTTGCAGAGCTTCTCTTTGGTTCAGCTTTAGCTGGTCCCTTTCCTTTCGCTAGTCTCTGCTCATAGATCTCGCCCACTCGTTTATCCTTCTTGTAGAGAACCGGACGTTGGAGCTTGTCACTAGGATAGGATGGAACCGCCTGCTGACTTTGAAGAAGTGCCATGATCAAGCGAGGGAAGATCAACCAGCGGGCATCATTGACTTGAATCACTCCAAGATTAAGAATCTGTCTGAACATCATCTTCCCCAAATCAACACGGACTCCATGAGCCATCTTGTAGATCAGTCTTGCTCTCTCAAGTGAGACATATGTCTTGTGAGTCGAGGGAATCCAGTTGTATGCAGCTATGATCATCAAGGCCCCGTAGCATGGAGTAAGGTCCGCTGTAGTGAGACCATCCCATTCTGTCTTTGTATCTCCGGTGATGAAAGAAGCTAACTCAGTTACCGAGATATCATCCAACGTTGCGGCTTCCTCCTCTTCTTCCTCAGTAAGTGGTTCCCAATCTATGGCATTATTGAGGTGCGCAGGCGAGAACTTGTACTCTTGTCCCCGTACAGAGACAACCACTTCATCAACATCCGCTTCAGCTTTAGTACTCGGCAGACCTGCATAGAACTCAGCTACAACTTGCTCAACATACACTGCAAGACTCGAGACAGTTGATTCCATAGATCCTTTCTTGATAACGGCCAAGTAACCCCACTGATCAGCTTCCTTCATATCCACCGAACGCTCAGCAAGTACTTTACGCTTAAGGAACTGATCATACCTTTTCTTGATGAGAGGAGACATTGGTTCAGCACTTTTGTCACCAGACCTTCTCGATCTCAGCTGAGGCGAGGCTCCTGCTTCCTTAGCCAAATATGGAGACTTGGCTGCATCTTCTGGTGTGAGAAACTGAGATTGAGTTGGTGTACTCGACTCCCCTGTCTTCCTCTGTTTTGCAGAACGCAACCCTAATCGCTGCAGCACTCGTTTCTTTCTTACTTCCTTCTGTGAAGCTTCAACATCTATGGGTTCGTCATCCACCGGCTTGCCTGACTCAGCCTCGGCTCCACTCTGTTCCTTCTCGTCCTCAAAGACAACCAGCGGTAGAGGAGACTCATCCTTCTCTTCCAATGATTTATCAGAGACTGGCACATCTTGAATGTCAGCATTAGGAGATCCGAGTTGCGGTTGCGGATCTGCTTCAGGCACTTTTGCTGATGGTTCTTCTCTAAGACCCGGAGTTCTTTCATCGCTATCCTCTGAAGCAGCTTTCTCCTTCGCGGTGTTGAACGAGTCAAGCTCCTCAGTAACCTCAGGTAGAATATCAGAAACGGGCATATCGTTTCTCGGCGGAGGCGATTCAGGTTCACCATCAGTGAGTGACCTTCGACTTTCTTCAGGCGCTGCATGTGCCTCTCCCTTGGATGATGCGACTTGTTGAGCTGCTTTCTTTGCTTTCACCATGGTAGATGTCGGTTTCTGTATGAGAATCGTGTGAGAGATGAAGAGAGGCTGCGAGATTGAGCTTCTTAAGCACGATGGAAATTTTCTAGGGCTTGTTCCCCACTACTTCCCTTAACGGAATAAAACTGAATCAACTTTTCTGATATTGCAGATCTGGTCCCTGACTTTTTATCCTCTCCTTTGCATGCCTACAACATTTTAATTTCTCTCATCCACACACAATCATTAGGCACATTCGTGAATTATTAATGTATCATCAGACTTTCAAGATAGTAATAAAACACAAGTCACAACTCACAATTGGCTGAATCAAGATTACTATAAAGCATTAGATCAATTCAGTTCAGTTACCATTTGTGTGAAGTGCTTCACGAGTTGCCTCAGTGCTTGATTCAAGCTGCACATATAACTCTTCCTAGATCTTATATTCTGGTGCAGCCGATTGTCTTTTTATGGCTAGCTTTCACATTGATATGCCTTCATCAATGCTGCCGGTTTTCATTCTTTATTCTCGTGCTGTGAAACCCCTGTTGTTTCCCATCATGAATCTATCAAAATTTTTTTTTTTTTATTTTCTGAGCATCTTTCTGTATCATTGCTGGCTCTTTTTTTTGAGAGGGGGGGGGCCACAGATTGACGTGAAACCTGTACCATTACAACATTGACGGCATATCAAGCAGCTCTTTTCCACAGCGTTCTCGGGTTCCAAAACCAATCTGAATCATATGTACATCCCGAATCAGCACCTGCACTATTCTCTGCACAACTTGACTCAACAATCAAGATTACACACACTAATTGCATTTTTTAATGTGATAAATCGATTAAATTCAAGAGATTTAGTGAATATATCAGCCAACTGCAAATCAGTAACTACATGTTCGATTACTACCTGATTGTCTTCAACTAATTCTCTGATGAAGTGGTGCCTTATGTCAATGTGCTTCGTCCTTGAATGTTGGACCGGATTCCTCGAGATATCAATTGCACTTTTGTTGTCACAATACACAAGAAAGGGACCCGATTGCATTCCATAATCAGCTGACATCTGCTTCATCCAGATAAGTTGTGAGCAACAGCTACCCATGGCAATATATTCTGCTTCCGCCGTAGAGAGTGATACAGAGTTCTGCTTCTTGCTCAGCCACGAGATAAGATTGTTTCCAAGAAAGAAACATCCTCCACTGGTACTCTTTCTATCATCAGCACATCCTGCCCAATCAGCATCACAGTATCCCACCAAGTTCTTGTTGGAATTCTTCGAGTAATACACGCCCAAGCTCTCTGTTCCTTTGACGTACTTGATGATCCTCTTAACTGCATTCAGGTGTGATACCTTTGGCTTAGCTTGATATCGTGCACACACACCGACACTGAATGACAAATCCGGTCGACTCGCAGTTAAGTACAATAGACTGCCAATCATCCCTCGATAGAGCTTGACATCCACATCTTCTCCTGCTTCATCTCGTGCCAGCTTCAGTGATGTACTCATGGGTGTCTTAGACACTTTGGAGTTCTCCATACCAAATCGCTTTACGTAACTGTTAGCGTATGCACTCTGAGATATGAAGACACCTTTCTCTGATTGAGACACTTGAAGTCCAAGAAAGTACTTCAGTTCACCACACATGCTCATCTCAAACTCTTGAGTCATATTCTGAACAAACTCATCCACCAGCTTCTGTGACGTGCCTCCAAAGATAATGTCATCCACATAGATTTGAACAATGATTATCTCTTTTCCAACTTCCTTGAAGAACAACGTCTTGTCTATACTCCCTCTGATGTACTCTGCTTCTAATAGAAACCTTGTGAGTCGTTCATACCATGCACGCGGTGCTTGCTTCAACCCATATAATGCTTTCTTCAGTCGATACACATAATCATGATGCACTGGGTCCTCAAATCCCTTTGGCTGCTTAACATAGACTTCCTCCTGAAGGACTCCATTGAGGAAAGCACTTTTCACATCCATTTGATGCACTTTGAAATTCAGAATGCACGCCATTCCCAGAAATAACCGAATGGATTCCAATCTTGCAACTGGGGCAAAGATTTCTTCAAAGTCTACTCCTTCAATCTGTGAGTATCCTTGAGCTACAAGCCTTGCCTTGTTACGAACTACTTCTCCATGCTCATCAGTCTTGTTCTTGAATATCCATTTAGTGCCAACCACGTTTACTCCTTTAGGTCTAGCAACCAGTTCCCACACATCGTTCCTGGTGAATTGCTCAAGTTCTTCCTCCATTGCGACAATCCAATATTCATCACGTAGTGCTTCAGTGTGTGTCTTAGGTTCTATTGATGAAACGAAACATGCGAACTGCACCATTTCTTTAAAGTTGATCACCTTTCCACGCGTTTTTCGTCCTTCTTCAATTCCTCCAATCACATCAGACTTCGAATGATTGCGATGAACTTGCTGAATCACTGGTTGCGGTACTGTATCTGAGATCGGACCTTCCTCAATGACTTCAGTCGCAGCTATGGATGATCCACCTTCTTCCTCTTCATCTGATCCCATGTTGTAGACTCGGTATGCTGAACAAATCATCAAATACAACATTAACTGATTCTTTAATTGATTCTGTCCGTTTGTTGTAGACTCGGTATGCTGAACTAGACTGTGCATAACCCAGAAAAAATCCTTCATCACTTCTTGAGTCAAACTTCCCAAGGTAGTCCTTGTCATTCAGTATGTAGCACCTGCATCCAAAAACATGAAAGTAACTAAGATTAGAAGTTTTGCCTGTCCACATCTCATACGGTGTCTTTGTTGTCCCTTTTCTGACATACACACGGTTGATTGTGTAACACGCCGTGCTGAGTGCTTCAGCCCAGAACCTCTTGGCTATCTTGTTACCATGGAGCATTGCTCTTCCCATTTCCTGTAGAGTTCTATTCTTTCGTTCAACCACTCCATTTTGTTGAGGTGTCCAAGGTGCTGCAAACTGGTGAGCTATTCCTCTTGATTCAAGAAAGGTAGTCATGTCTTCATTCTCGAATTCTCCTCCATGATCACTGCGTATCTTCTTGATTCCTCCCTTTTCATTTATGTGTTGAAGCGCCCAGATTTTGAAACTTTCAGACACTTCTGACTTTTCCCTGAGAAAACGAACCCAAGTGAACCTGGTGTAGTCATCCACTAGTACAAACACGTACTTCTTTCCTCCGATACTCTCGGTTTGCATAGGACCCATGAGATCCATGTGAACTAGATCCAATGGTGCCTTTGCCTGAACATCTGGTACCTTTTTGTGTTGTATCTTGACTTGCTTTCCCTCATTGCATGCACCACACACAATCTTGTCATCGATCTTGAGTTTGGGTACTCCTCGAACCAAGTCGTTGCACACTAGATTCGTTAGATTCCTGAAGTTCATATGTCCCAAACGTCTGTGCCATAGATCAATATTCCCTTGAGCTGACAAGCACTTAACCTTCTTTTCCCACATGTAGCAGTTATTGCCAGATCTCACACCTTGTAGTACTGTTACACCATGTTGGTTTATGGCACGACAATCAATTGCTGAGAAGCACACCGTAAGTCCGTCATCACACAGTTGACTCACGCTGATCAAATTAGCCTTTAATCCTTTGACAAAGTAGACATTCACCAATTTAGGTACTTCTGAGTTACACGTTGTACCTTTGCCTTGAATGACACCACATCCTCCATCTCCAAAGGTTACCTTTCCTCCTTTTACCTTTGACACTTTGTCTAGATACTCAATGTTTCCTGTCATGTGTCTAGAGCATCCGCTGTCGAAGTACCATGGTTCCTCAGATTCAGAATCACTTGACACTCGCGCCATGTTACATCGTATGGTACTTCTTGGCTCAGTCACTATCTTAGGATACAAGTCGGTTTTCTTCATCCAGCCTCGAGAAGTCTTCCCTATTCTCCAAAACTTGTGTTGTCTCCATACTTGTTTGACCCGTTCCAGATACTTGTAGCAATATCTCTTGTAATGGCCAAACTTCCCACAGAAGAAACATCCACTTATCTGAGCTGGAGTAGTTTGTGTCTTAGCTTCTTCAGCATGCGTAAAACCTCCAGACACAAAGCGTGTTGTACCTGTTGAGCTACTCTGTCTTCCAGTGTAACCAAGTCCCATCAATGAGTTTTCAGTTCTTCCACTGCTCAGAATCTTGTCAAGTTGCTTGGTTCCCGTGAGCATCTTAATCTTCCGATATTGCTGATCTAATTCAGCTTGAAGATCAGCTGCTCTCTTTCTTTCAGCCAGTAGTTCTTCTCTGAGCTCGTCCGCTTGCTTAGACAGGACCAATTTTTCTTTAATCAGATTCACACTTTCCTTAGCCAACTCAGCTTCTCTGTTGAGGTCATCCTTCAACACTTGTACTTCAACTTCCAGTCGTGCCTTCTCTTTAGCCAATGCCAAATTCTCCGTTCCCAGCTTCACTAGCGTCTCTCGAACTTCCTTGTAGCTTTCATCTAAGTCATTTTCTTGCTCAGCCTCACTCTCAGATCCTGAGTCACACTCCACGATTCCTAGAAACGCCACAAAGTTGTTCACTTCCTCTTCACTTTCGCTGTCGGACTCGCTGTCATTGATTCCTATCATGGATTTTTCTGGCTTTCTCCTACCATCCGACTCGCACTCAGCTTGAGTGTGTCCATATCCCTTGCAGTTATGACACTGAATCTCTCTTCTTTTCACTGTGGGACACTCAGTTCGAAAGTGACCATACCCCTTGCATTCATAGCACTTAGCATCATTCTTCCTGTAGTTCTTCTCTGGCTCAGACGTCTTTCTACCTTGGCTAAACTTCTTCTGCCCATTCTCCACTTTTCGTAGAGCTCTATCAAACCTTCTGACCAGGAGACTCACAGGGTCGTTATCATCCATAGGCTCCTTTTCAACTGATGCAAGCGCAATTCCTTTTTCCTTCATTCCACCAGACACACCAGCTACTTCCATCTCATGAGCTTGTAACATTCCAACCACTTCATCAAATGTCATCTCGTCAGTGTTACAGGAGACGGTCATAGCTGCTTTGTATGCCATGAACTTAGACGGCAGGCACCTCAGGAACTTCTTCACAAGTTTCTTCTCTTTGTATTTCTTCCCAAGCGTAAGTGCTTCTTGTGCTAGTGAGCTAATCTTTGAGCTGAAATCTCCAACAGATTCATTATCCTCCATCTTTAGCTCTTCAAATCTTGTTGCAAGCATATCCTTTCTAGAACTCTGAACCTTTGAGGTTCCTTCAAAATGCTTCTGCAGAATATCCCATGCATCCTTTGCTGCCTCGCATCCTTGAATTAGTTCAAACTGCTTCCTTGCTACACTGCAATGTATGACAGTTAGTGCACGAGCATTGAACTTAGCCATCTTGTTCTCATCATCAGTCCAGAGCTCCTCCAGTTTTGGAACGTCTGTTCCATCCTCGGCTCTTGCAACAGGTGATTTCCAACCAGATTCCACAGCCTTCCACGCCAATGGGTCAATACCCTTGATTGTAGCCTTCATGCGCGCCTTCCAGAATCCATAGTTTCCTACTTCAAGGATCACCTTGGAACTTATCACCAACTCGCGATAGCTATCCATCTTACTCCGCAGGATCTACCTGTTTAAATAAACAAAGCACAGATACCTGCTCTGATACCAATTGTTAATGTAAGATAAGCAAGCTATGCTATGTAGAACACACAGTAGTACAGGGTTATTCAATTCCAAGAAATACGACTATATTTATTCTTTCAAAAGCTCTTATACGTTCTTCTTAAAAGCAATAAATCAAACAAGCTCAAGACAAACCTCGACTTGTTTGCTAGTCAACTCGTTCAGAGATCTAAGACAGACTCTGAACCACCTAAGCTCTTAACCCCTAGATGCTTTGCTTCTCCTTCTTAGGACGTACAAAACTCTCTATTGCTAAAAGCTCTCCCTGTGTGTTAACCGGCAACACAGTGCCAACGCCTCCTTTATATATTTTTGAGGAAGCCCTAGATCTAATCTATCTACCCAATGGAAACTTTCCATTTCTTCTACTTCAGCGAATAAGCCAATCTTCCTTTTCTTTTTAGATCGATTGCTTCTTCTTCAAGTATTCCTTTAATGTCCCTCTTCATTAAATCTTCTTTTAATACATCGGTCTTGATACGTGCTTCTCACGAACCACCTCTCTGATGTAGTAGTTCATGTCACACTTCATGAACTACTTCAGCTCTGCTACAGCATCGTCTTCCCATACACCTTCAATATAGTGCATTAATATTGTGATGAAATAAACTAAACACAAGTAGTGATATCCAGAAAATCATGATGGTAACGTTAGCGTATAAAAAACACTTTTTCGTATTTTCCGTCTCTTCCGTTATTGATTTATATCTTTTTATATGCATTTGGAGATTTTATTATATGTCTTTAACCAGAAATTTGTTTATTTGAAATGTTTAGTGATTCGTGAGTCGTGATGCAATTTTCCTTTTACCTATAAAGCAAAAAAATGGGATCCACTCCATCCCCACAGGACGAAGATTCTAGCATCCGACCTACTATTTCACGTGATCGACGCACGTGACATACTTGGTTTATATCGTGTGGATGCTTTCATTAAAAGTTTAATATTAAGTTAGTGTTACTTGTTACTTTATAAATAGCTCCTGTGGCGTACGTACGTTATTCACTGATTTTTTTTTTTTTTTTTTTTTTTTTTTTTTTGGACGCACATATTATTTTGGTTTTTGGACGCACATACTATTTTGGTTTATAATTATTCACTGATTAATATATTAACACAAATTTCATGATTCATGACTCACGAGACATAAATCATACTGTCTGATTTAAAAACATACATAAATTTTATGTCAGAACCACTATAATTTTCTTATATGAGCACTATACTTACATAATTAATTTTTTTAGTGTATATATGTTGATGTTAGCCTTTCTTTTTGCTAAAATTGATGTTTTTTTACTTAACTAAAATTGATGTTAGCCTTGAAAAAGTGGATTATATAACATTTTCATAGGAGTTCACGTAGATACATATATACTCATCGAGCTCAAATTGTTAGTCGAACCAAAGTAAATTTAGTTATGATCTAAAATTAGTTTTTTGTTATATTATTATCTGCTTACGCCAACACATAACCCGTTTTGTTAAATTGAATATTCTGAGCCGGTACGTTTGTAAATTGTCCAACTTTATAAAAAATATATAGAAATTGTCCAACTTCAATTATTGCATATCTAGTCATGCACATTAACTTTTTTCGACTTGTTATATTAAAAAAAAATGTGTCATGCACATTAACATTCGTAAAAATAATAAACTAAGGCCATATAATTGCCCTCGAACATGTTTGTTGTTGATAGGACAAATCCATTTCACGATTTTCGAATTTTGTTTACAACAACAAGTCAACAAATGCAAATTTAACCAGCTTTATTATTTTAAAAATTTTGCATCGTTCAACGGACTTTTAGTCTTAGGACATTCCCAACTTAACCTGATATTTTCCTACGATATGGAGTAAAATTGAATGACTGATCGTTCGTAGCCAAGTGGTTACTGAGCTATACCTTCGGATCCTGGCGTGAGGGGTTCGACCCTTCTTTACCTCAGTCAGAAGATTAAAGATCTAAAGTGACCAAAGTTGACAAAAAAAATGGAGTAAAATTGAATATAAAGTAACAAATGTTCAAACCTAATTTTATATTTTATTCCATTTTAAAGTTTACTCTATAAATGGAGTAATCTATTTTTTGTTTGTATGATTTTATTATAGAATGAGAAATGAAATATGATTGAAACACTTTTACTTTATATTCATTTTTACTGTATTTTGAAAGAAAAAAATTGAGTAGTGCATTAGAGATACTCTTAGCTAGGAATGACACATAACAGATATCTGGAATTTTAAGAATATCAGTGATCTACTGTTCTGTACGAATAATCGATTTTTCGATCTGAGATCCGTGATGTTTTGGATATTCGGTGTTACGGATATCCGAAAAAATCAGTATATTTACCGGATATCTGATTCGATCCGTCGATCCGATAAAAATAATAAAAAATTCCATTTTTTCAAATAAATTAAAAGAAAAGGAATTTTATATAGAATAATAATATTTCATTACAAATTATTTAAAAAAATTAGTAACCAAATAATTAATTTAGTGGGTAAAATAATTAAAAATCTATATAGAGATATTAAATTATATATAATTTTATATATGCATATGTACATTACGGATCAGATTAGATATTCGTTTTTAAAAAATGAGTTTTTGTGATTTGCTCTTTTTGGTGGATATTGAAGTTTAGTATTTATTTTGATTCGTAAAGTTACGCATATCCAGATTTTTCGGATCGAATTAAAAGGAATAACAGATCGAATCAAATTTTACGGATATAGCTTACTCAGTCCCCTACTTGAAACGTGTAGGATTGATCACGATGAGTATTACTTAGGGCTTGACTGGTTTCCCCGCTACCACCCGCAAACGCAGCTTTTGCGATTGATGGCGGTTGACAGCGTTTCAAAACAATCATATAAACCGCTACAAATCGCTGCAAACCGCTCTGAACCTCTTAAAATCAAAAGCTGATTCCAGCTAGCGTTTGCGGTTGCGGGCGGTTGCGGTTGGATACATAAATATAAAATTAAATTTTAAAAATATTTTAAATTTTTAAATTAAAAATTAAAAATCTGAAAATAAAAATATTATAAATAAAAATATATACGCATTTTAATTATTAATTTAAATTCACAAACATTATCATAATTTTTTTATAAAAATTTTAAACTAGCTATTCATTAGAATTTTTAAAAAATTAATATAGATACAAATATAAAGTATTCTTTTAAAAGTTTTAATATAAATCTTCAAAAAATTAATTATTAAAATTATAACTTTCAACTAATTTAAAATAAATAAATAAATAAAATATTATTATTAATTATATTATATTAATAGTTATTATATTTTATCAAGATAGTATGTTTTATATTTTTTATAATATTATAATATGTTTATATTGGTAACTTATTATTAAACTGCTGCAATATTTCATAATCAACCAGTCACAAATATCCCGCAAACGCAACAATTTTCAAACGTTGTGCCAGTCATACAAAACGCTAAATAACGCTTGCAACCGCAACCACCCGCAGCCGCAAACTCCCGCAACCGCAACTGCAACAGCTGCGTTTGAACCAGTCGGGCCCTTACTTTAAAATGCTGAAGCGGTTGAAATGTTGAAAAATAAATGTGACCACTTACAATCAGAGCCGCTGAGTCTTTAAGATGCTATAAACAAACAAGAGAACATTTTTATTTTTGTTAATCTATTCATAATGTATTTCTTTCAGTTATTACTCTTATTTGCATAAATTAATTATTTGACTTATTATTTAATGAACTAATTAATGTAAACCAGTCACTCAGCCATTAGGCATTTGTTGTTGAATCCAGTTGTCCACTAGTATGTCTTGAAGGTGCAATGTCAAGAAGCCGCTAAACAACAATTAAGCATATTGTTAGATTATCAGAATTTAAACATTAACAAATTATTTATTTATTATATTATATATGTTAAATATTATCTTTTAAAAATTACTTTTATAAGATATCAAAAAAAAACTAGTTATACAAAATGATAAATCGAACAAACTTGTGTGCTTATAATAGTATAATAGCAAAAGCTCAATGTTTGATTATAGACAAATTAATTAGTACAATATAATATACCTAAGTGAATTGTAAACCACTTTTTAATTAGGGAACATGGTAATTCTAAAACACGGTTAAATTTAAATTATTTAAAAAATCAGAGAACTTAATATATTTTATTGCTTAGACAAGTTATATTGATTTGGACTAATTTGAAACAATTTAGAAAATCATTTCCATTATGACCATGGCAACGAAGATATTATACCGTGCAATCCAAATGGGCCAATAAATTCTGAAGATATTAGGCCCAAGTTTAAATCGATAAATGATGTGGTTCGTGGGGTTAACATTGTTGACAATATGTTTTCCGGGTCGGGTAATGGGGAATCGGGGACCAGATTAATTGGATCAGACGAGTAAGGTTTTTGAGAATGTTGACTAGGTGGTCGTTGACCACTAGATCAACGACCACCAGATCAACGGTGGATATAGGATCGGTTGATGGAGACGGAACGTCTTGGACCGTCGATTTTTAACCCAGTTATGTTGTTCCCGAATTTGATCAACCACGTGTAGTACACGCTTGTAGCGCGTGAAGGTGGTGGGTTCGTTGAGACAAACGCACCTGTTACTGCGAAAGTTTATGTAAGGGTGGATCAATGAGTTTCATTGTTATTACATTGAAGAGTTGTTGGCAGACATTTACTAGTTCCTTTTACTTTCTCAATACAATGCAATGACTAATAAATTTGCTAGTATTATTACTTCTGAAATTATGTTTTGGTTCAACAACTATCTGCTCTATTTTTCCTTACACTAGAAATTTAGAATCAAATAAAAGTAACTTTGTAAATAGTTGTCTACAAAGTACGGCAACAAAAGAAGAAAGATCTATGAAGGAGACTTCAAGGCTCTGCATCTACTTATTTAGGTGTTCCCCTTAAAGTAAATTAATTGATATTCCCAACATTGAATTTCCATTACTCCCTCTGTTTTTAAAAGATTCATGTTTTAGAAAAAAAATTTGTTTCAAAAAGATATATTTTCTACATTTTCAAGACATTAATTAATGAAAAATTGTATATTTCCAAAAATATAATTGTATTTATTAAAATCTTATTGGTTCAAAATTTTGGGGAATTGTTAATTAATAAAAACAATGCATTGGTAACTAAAATTTTATGTTTTTCTTAATAAGTGTGAAAATTCTAAAACATGGATCTTACAGGAACAGAGGGAGTATAATTTTTCAGTAATCATTCTGCAAATTTCTTTTTTTTTTTTTTTTGCAAAAGAAAGCTAAAAATTTTTTTTGTCATGGAAAGCTAAATACTTTATTAACAAAGAAAGTCGGTGAAAATCAAAAGTATTATTCTCTTATAATTGATGAATAATTTGGAACAAAGCAAACTTTATGACGATTAAAGTATAACATGGGGTGTAAGCAAAGTCTAATACGAAAGATTTATTTTCTCATAAATCAATGATGCTTCAGAAGTTCGTACGTATAACATGAAATATCATAGTAAAATTGCAGAATCTATCTCTCAAAAAACAAAAACAAAAAAAATTGCAGAATCAGACAAATAAATTAATAATTGGTTGATTTAAAAGTTAAAACCGTAAAATGACATATATTGTATTATTATATAGACTAGTATAACATAAACTACGAAAGCATAATCTATGATTAAAAAATCACAAATTTATTGTCATTGGCCAGTCATCAAAGAGTTGTATAACTTTATGAACTCAGCTTTATACCAAACATGCATGCTTGATCTTTTTATAGTCTTTGCATTTCCGTGTGAATAAAGCAAAAATACCTACTAAAAATAAAATCATTCTGTTAAATAAAATCGGAATTCGAGTCGGTTCATTGGAATAGTAAAGCAAACATTTCCAACACAAATAATGACCTTTAATGACTAGCCTGCATCTTCTTTATAAACCACTCCTCATAGTTTACTCTCTCTCTCTCTCTCTCTCTCTCTCTCCTTCTCTCAAGAAAAAGGCAAAAATCAAGAAGAACGAGATGAGACTCTATCGCTTTGTTTGCTTGTTACTGTTTCTCATCACTGTTTCAACTAAATTTGATGAGATATCATCCTTAAGAAGAGACATGACAAAGCTTCTTGAAATCCAAGACAAGATTCAAGCAAGACTCGCAGCCACTCCTTCTCTCCCACCATTGTCCTCTCCTTCTTCTCCATTTCCCAAAATGGTAAGCATCTCCCACATTTTCAGTATGTGTATATACACGCACGTGTGAATGTATTTTGTTAGGGGAAATCGGCCATAAAAAACCTCAACTTTGCACGAATTGCCAAAATAAACATAAAATTTTGGGCTGGCCAAAAAAACACTAAACTTTCATTGACTTATTAATTAATTAACAATGTTTTCGTTGACTTGCCAATTTAGCATGCCGTCAGTTAATTTAACAAACGTCGTTTATTGTTGGCGTTAAAGTGAAACGACGTCGTTTTCAAATGAAATGAAACGACGTCGTTTCATATGATTTGAAAAATAAAAACAAGTAGCCCCTGGATTCGAACTCGGGTTGTGTAGGACATATGACAAAGTGTTTTACCACTGGGCTAGTGACACTTTCATTGTTTTTACTAACATATTTAATGTTATTTGATACTCATTGAATATAAATTGTTTTTCTAAAAACTTAAAAATATCTTTAAAATTCCAAACAATTGAAAAAAAAATTATTTTTATAAAATTAATTTTGAAATTAAAATGAAAAAAAAATTTCCTAAAAAATAAAAATCTTTTAAAAAATTCAATATCTAGCTTAAAATCGAAATTTAAGAAAAAAAAAATTTATTTTATAAAAAAAAATTAAATTTCGATTTTTTAAGCTAGATATTGATTTTTTTTTTAATTTTTTTATTTTAAGAAAAAAAATATTTTTATTTTAATTTCAAAATTAATTTTATAAAACTATTTCTTTTTTCAATTTTGGAATTTTAAAGATATTTTTAAGTTTTTAGAGAATTTTTTTATATTCAATGAGTACCAAATAAAATTAAATATGTTAGTAAGTACATTGAAAATGTCAATAGCCCAGTGGTAAAACACCTTGTCATAAGTCCTATCCAACCCGAGTTCGAATCCAGGGGGCTACTTGTTTTTATTTTTCAAATCATATAAAACGACGTCGTTTCATCTCATTTGAAAACGACGTCGTTTTACTTTAACGCCAACACTAAACTACGTTTGTTAAATTAACTGACGGCCTGCTAAATTGGCAAGTCAACGAAAATATTGTTAATTAATTGGCAAGTCAATGAAAGTTTAGTGTTTTTTTGGTCAATCCAAAAGTTCATGTTTGTTTTGGCAATTCGCGCAAAGTTGAGGTTTTTTATGGCCGAATTCCCATTTTGTTAGCGTGTGAGTATAATTGTGTTGGTGCAGGTGGGAAGAGTTATATACCCAATTAGCTACGGAGCTGACCCGACAGGTGGACAAGACAGTAGTGACGCAATACTCGAAGCTTTAACCGATGCTTTTCAGTTACAAACTGAGCTTAACATGCTGCCACGTGTCGCTGATCTTGGAGGTGTTATTATTGATCTCCAAGGTGGCAGTTACAAGATCGGAAAACCTCTCACGTTCCCTTCCTCCGGTGGTGGAAACCTCCTGGTTAGTACCTTAAAAGTCTTTGCTTATGAAAATTTGCAAAAAAAAAAAAATTTTGAATACGTACTTTTATTTCAACAAATTGGACTTTTTATTAAAGAAACTTTATACAAAATTTTGGATATTTTTATAAATATTTACTTATTTTTCAACGAATGGGACTTTTGTTAAAATAAAGCTGTAAACTAATATTGAATCTTGACTTGTTGTGTAATTTAGGTAAAAGGAGGGACTTTCCGGGCATCAGAAGTGTTTCCCGGTGATCGGCATTTGATCGAACTCGTGGCATCAAACTCCGGTAAACCAATGAAAATGTCTCCACAGGATACATTCTCCGACCAGAAAGACCAGAACTCTGGTATCTTCTTCGAGGATGTGACCTTCAAAGACGTTCTATTCGACTCGAGCTTCAGAGGAGGGGGTATTTTGGTAATCAACTCAGCACGTATCCGAATAACAGATTGCTACTTCCTCCATTTCACAACACAAGGGATCAAAGTCCAGGGAGGTCACGAGACGTACATCTCAAACACCTTCTTAGGACAACATTCGACGGTCGGCGGAGACAAACGAGAAAGACAGTTCTCCGGGACGGGGATCGATATCTCGAGCACCGACAACGCCATAACCGATGTGGTCATATTCTCGGCAGGGATCGGGATCTTGTTGAACGGGCAGGCTAATATGGTAACAGGCGTGCATTGCTACAACAAAGCTACGTGGTTTGGTGGAATAGGCATTCTAGTGAAGTCGCATTTGACGAGGATAGACAACTGTTACCTCGATTACACGGGGATAGTCATCGAAGACCCCGTTCACGTTCACGTCACAAACGCTCTGTTCTTGGGAGATGCGAACATCGTGTTGAGATCGGTGCATGGGAAGATTAACGGTGTGAATATTGTTAATAACATGTTTATTGGTGATCCTAAACACAATTTTCCGATGGTTAAGGTGGAAGGAGAGTTTCATGAGGTTGGTCAAGTTGTGATTGATCAGAACAACGTTGAAGGGATGGTGATGAAATCAACGACGGGGAGGTCTAGAGTTTCTGGTAATGGGACGAGATGGGTCGCTGATTTTTCCTCTGTTTTGTTATTCCCTAACCGGATAGAACATTATCAGCATTCGTTTTTCGCGCAATCTGGACAGATTCCTGCGAGTGCAGTTACTAATGTTTCAAACAATATTGTAGTTGTAGAAACTGATAGAGCTGTAACTGGAACCGTGTCAGTGATCGTTTATCAGTAGTAAAAACAACAATGTGTGCATATTTGATCATTTGTCCTAATGAGAATTTAACTCGTTATTTTCTAAAACATCTATATATAAGCTCCTTTTATTCGCGCCTAAAGCCCACTAAGGCCTAAGTTTTTGGGCCAAAAACGTTTTCGAATAAATTTGAAACGAAAACTCAAGAAATGGGGGTGCATCTAAAGAGAATCAAAACTAGAAGGGTCTTAAATGTAATTACTATTTATCAATTTATTGTAAAACCCCCCGCAAAGCCCTAACTATTGACGTCACTCCTCTCCAACATTTCCCTCTTCTTCTCCGTCAGCCATGTCTATGATTTCTCACCGTCTCAGGCGAGCGTTACTCACAGCTACTTCATCTCTCAACCGATCACTCTCTCTCTCTACGGCTTCCGTTGCTCCAACATCTGTGTCGACGGCGGTACAGAGATCCGTTCTAGGGAAGTTAACGGAAGTGACTACTCGAGCTCCGGCGAGGCTGTTTTCGACGAGGCAGTACAAGCTCTACAAAGAAGGAGACGAAATCACGGAAGACAATGTTCTGTTCGAAGGATGCGATTTCAATCACTGGCTCATCACCATGGATTTCCCCAAGGATAATCCTCTGTCCCCTGAGGAAATGGTCTCTGCCTACGAGCAAACTTGCGCCGCTGGGCTTGGTATCAGGTTCGTTTATCACAAAAGTCTGTGTCTTTGAGATTTTGATGTTCTTTTATTACACAATCAGTTTGCTTTCGTGGTGTCTGTTCCTTTGCTCATTTAGGATATGGAATACATAATATGTGACGTTTGTTTGTCTCTGCTTGGGATGTTTTTTACTGATGCGTTCGAAGCTAAACAAGACATCACTCATATTAATTTTTTTTTTTTTGTTTTTCTTTGGGTGTTTGTGGTTGAGTCAGCTTGGAAGAGGCCAAGAAGAAGATGTATGCATGTAGCACAACAACCTACCAAGGTTTTCAAGCTATCATGACTGAACAAGAATCCGAAAAGTTCAAGGGTTTGTAGTTTTTTAATACACTTGTTCTTTTTTTTCTTTGAAGAAGTTATTTCACTATGGATTTCTCACTTGTTTTGGCATGTTAACAGATCTACCTGGAGTGGTGTTCGTGTTGCCAGATTCATACATTGATCCTGAGAACAAAGAGTATGGAGGTGAGCATGGTTTTTTGCAGAACCTTCTCATTACTGATTCTTGCAACTCTACCATTGTTTTTTTTTTTTAAATATTTTCTTGTTTTTCTTCAGGGGATAAATATGAGAACGGAGTTATCACACACAGGCCGCCACCATTGCAGGCGAACCGGAGAACCCGTGAAAAGTTCAATCAGAGATCTGACCGTCAAGGCGGCAGTCCTCAAAACTTCCAAAGAAACACACATTATGGTCAACAACCTCCAATGCAAGGTGGTGGAGGGGGCTATGGTGGTCCTCACGATCAGGGAGGTTACAACCAAGGACCGCCACGATCTCCACCACCTCCATATCAGGGAGGTTACAACCAAGGGCAGGGATCTCCGGTGCCTCCATATCAGGGAGGTTATAATCAAATCGGACCTGGGAACTATAGCCAAGGACCACAAGGAGGGCCTAGGAATTTCAGTCCGCAGGGGAATGGAAACTATAGTCCTGCACCTGGAGCTGGAAATCCCAATCTTGGATATGGTCAGGGACATACTGGTCCTGGACAAGAGCTGAATCAAACCATTCCACATGCTGATCAGAGGAATGCAGCTGGAGACTGGAACAACAATAATCCAGCAGGCCAACCAGGATCTGACCAAGTAAGTGCTTCACCTTAAAATGGAATTTTGCATTTAGTTGCACTCAACTTTCCACATGTTTGGTACTGATATGTTCCTTTGTTTCAGTTTCCGCAGGGAAGAAGATAATAGATAGACACACGATGCTTGCTGCTGTGAATTGCGCTGAATGACGAGAGAATATTCAGAGCTACACTCTCTATTAAGTTTCAGAGTACATATAGGTTCTTAGTCATCTTTCTACGTTGTTTGGCTGCACCAGTAAACTTGAAACACTTTTGCAAATCATTCTTCTAAAGATCATTATTCTTCTAGATTTTTAGCCATATCCATCAAGCTATTCTATCTTATATTAAGTGTAGTGACCAAAGATTCAAAGCAACTCTGATGCGTAACTTAGAAAGAGATGAAAAATGATTAATCCTGTTAACACTTGGAGCTCTTTACAAGGATATAACGTTTCTAATAAGGCTACGAGACAGTAATTTCTTGTCTCTTCTTGACTGGTGGCAGTTTCGATAACACCCAAGTAGGAGACTCGTTTAGCCAGAGGGCTTCACCAGTCTCTTTGTGCTTGAAATCAGGAGCTTTTGCGTTTCTCTTCACACAAACAAACAACAACGATATTGTGATATATAGTCAGTTAATTCAAAAGATTGATAAAGACAAAACTGAGAAAACGATATACTACCTTGTCGATTCTATTGTCCCACCATTTATCAGGATTCTCAACCAATTCCTTCCATGATTCTTCTCCTACACCATCATTTCAGGCCAGATTTTGGTTCAGAGGAACATAAAGAACAAATGCCGGCACACATCTTGACATGGAAAACAATGGGAACTTTACCTTTGAGCTGTTTCACTCCTCTACCTTTAGGGACAAGAACATCAAACTCGAGTCCTTCGAGTTTCGGCAAAACCCAAGCAGGGGCCTTATTTAGCCACAGTGAGAGACTGCTGTCCTTGCTTTTGAAATCAGGATGCCTTGGCTTTACCTGCATGCAGGCAAAACAGAGGAGTCAAAAAACTAGTAAAAAGATATAGAAAACACCAAACTAAAATAACGGGAATAAGATGTGGTTGTTGATAGGTTGTCAAGTACATGGGCCACTTACCAATCCATTAGCTTTATTTTCGCGGTGATCCCACCAGTCTTTAGGATTTTCAATGAGGCGATTCCAAGAATCAGAAGCTTCATCCATAACTATATTCTTCTTAGCTCTAGCTAATGAGTCAAAAAAATTCATCAAACCATTAGCCCAAAGAGTTGAAAACAATGGCTAGCCAGATACTACGAGAGATACAAAAAAAAAAACTAGCTTCCTAAGAGCCTTGCTCAGACCCAACACAGGCTTGAATAACAGTTGATATGAGACGTACCAGGCTGCTTCCTAATGCCAGTTTCTTCCTTTTCAGATGATGATATAACCACAGGCGGTGACACAGGCTTCTTCTTGATGCCATGTTCTTCCTTTTCAGATGATGATACAACCAGGGGCGGAGAAGCAGGCTGCACAAAGCTAAGATTCTGTACCAATACCTGTTATCAGCAAACCAAACCACCTCAGGTTACAAAGATCTGTACAACTAAAGAAAAAAAAAACATATTCAAGAGTGAAAACAAGCAATACAATTTAGCTGTAGTAAGGGCCAAACCTGGACATTGGATTGAGCATATGTCATATTGGGAGGAGGGGAATCAATGAAAAGCTTGCCAGAAACATGAATAAGATCGTCTTTGCTTATATAACGATCAGCTGTCTTCGCTAAATCACCTTCAAATATAATCGGAATCCTGTCAAGCAAAAGCCACAACCTTTACATGATAATCACACCAAGCAATGCGTTTTCATTACAATAAATGATAAAAATAATAATCAGTACCAGAAAGCAGTGGAGGAATCTGAAGCAGACCTCTGAGAAATAACAGTGCCTGCCCAGAACTTTCCGTCGGGAGAAGCTTCGAACTGAACTGGCTGATCCACAAAACCAATCAGATTCACCCAATTCGCTGCTTCCTTCTCGTAAGCTATCTCATTTGGCCGACCCACTTCCTTCTCCTTCTGCCTCTCAGTCACCAGCGTCTTCGGAGGTGGCTTGGCTCTTTGTTTCTTTCCGCCGCTGCTTCCGGAGACGGCGGAGGGGTGGAAACGGATTCGCTGAGGGACGATTCGTTTTCCGGTTGGGGTTTCGGGAGCTCTCGAGTGGTGGAGAAACGGCGAGCACTCGATTCTTGTCAGGGAGGATTTGGAAATCAGATTCATCTTTTCATAAAAACGAGGAACAATCAATCAAATCCACACCAAGGGATTTTGACTGTGGAGGAAGACACCCTGATTTTTGTGAAGGGTTTAAGGAGCAAGGAACACAAATAGGAGAAAATGGATGATGAATGGATAGTGATTAGTGATTTACTGTCGTTTAATTGCCGCCGCGTGATTCATTGTGTCTCTTATTATCACAGTACATATTTGGTTTCACAGATTTTTATTTGGGCCTATATTTCTTTTGAACTGAGCCCTATTTAGGTCCATACTTTACTTTTGATTTGCTCTTTCTTATAAAAACTTGAGCGGAAAACCGAAATCAACTCAAAATAACCCAGACAATTCTTATGTTTCTTTTGCAAAATAAAGATAATCAAACTGTGAATGAAAAACCAAATATATGTATTATATATGTAATATGTATAATTTTAAAATCTATTTAAATATCAAAAATTTGGAAAAATTCAAATTTTCAAAGTATCTAAATTATCCAAAATAATCTGAATCATCTTAGGTTTTTATCCAAATCATCATATAGTTACTTGAAATATATATAATTTTCATAAAACTGACTAGGTTTGTTTGGTTACACATATATATGACATATCCGACTCAAAAGAACGAACTATACCAGACCGAAACTGAATCAATTTTCATAAATATATGAAATGGATCATATATGTTTGCAGCAACAAAGCTCATTTGGCTCCTCCACTATTTACAGAAAGAACGAGAAAGTAAAACTCAAAGGGCTCCCTAATTTTTGTTCAACCCAAACCAAAATGAAAAAAGGGTAAGAAAATGTAAGAATAAGATCGATGTGGATGTAAACTGCTTGGCTATCTATGCATTTCCTTCAGAGGCATATCACCAGCACAAAGACCATGCACTATCCTCCCCTGTTCCTCCTCTTCTTTGGAGGGAGACGTGCATCCTCAGCAGCAGCCGTAGATATTCTTCTTCGTCGACCTCCAGACCTCGCTCTCCTTGTAACCAAAAAAATCCTGAAAAAACGATGAAAGATACCCACATCTCCTTTCCTCCTTCCCCCTGTCCTCCTTTTCCTCGCTTGACGATTCACCAAATTTATGCTTGACAAGGTCCCAAACTGATTCATCACGTTGTCAATCTTACAAGCCAGAGAACAGAAGTTATCTACTTCGCAGTTGTACTCCGTATGGTTCTGGTTCAGTCGTATGAGCTCTCTGCCTGCATTGACTTCCACCTGCAAAAAACGAAACGCATTTAGTTGATCATCATTAAGTACTGTTTCTGTCATCTTGATACATGGTACATCACTTCTTGCTTCTTACCTGGACACGTGAACATTCAACAAAACGTCCGAGTTCATCAACCCAAACGCAGTTTTCATCTCTATACTTGAGAACCTATAAATAATATCAAATTCCCATGTCAGAGACACCATAGCTATTGCCAATAACCGAAAGAAAACTCGGCGACCACCATTCAAGAAAAATCAGTCGCGAACAAGTTACCTTAAGCGTGGGTTCCATAGGGTATGTGCATCTTGTGCACACGGTATCGCAGGATCTTAATCGGAGGACGCGTTTTGTTCTGCCGTGATTTGCCTTGGGACAGAGTTCAGAAAAGCTGTCTTCCACCAACAGTTGAATAGCTGCCAATGATCCCATCAGAGAGAGGAGGAAGACTATCTCGTGATCTCTTTGGTATAAGATTATGGATTCTTCAAGAACGGGAGAATAATAGCTCCGGCGATCTCTGTGAAAGAAGAAGATTAATTTATGCAAATTGATTACTTTCAAGAACGAACAAGACTGGAGAGAGAGGATAGTAAGATGCTAACCAATCGGATGATGTGAGGAATAAGCTTGCTCTGATTATCTTGGTGACGGAGAGTAAGAAGCTTGGTCGAAGATCTCTGTTACGTGAATAAGAAGTTACGCTCTGTTACGCTCTGTTACGCGAGGGAGAAGCTCGATGATAAAAGAGTATGAGAGGGAAGTGTTTTCGAAACGGATTATGTATTTTATATACGCTAACGGATCAGATGAATTCGTTTTTTATATCGTATGTGAATGAATCCCTTAATTTCTCGTTAATGGGTCTTGTCATTTGATATTTCATAATATATTAATATGAGATAAAAAACTACAGAAAGAGTTAGGCCTGGGCGTTCGGGTACCCATTCGGGTTCGGTTCGGGTTTTTCGGATTTCGGTTCTATTTTGTAACACCTTCTAGGTCCCATTCTAGTAAATCTACAAGTTCGGTTCGGGTTCGGATATAACACATCGGTTTCGGTTCGGTTCGGTTAATACCCGAAGTAACCATATATCATTCGGATTCGGGTTATATCAGATCGGTTCGGATATACCCTAAGTAAAATCTAAAATTCAATAGAAAAACATAAAAATATATACTTATTTATATATAATGGAGTATTTAAGATATTTTTTTAAAAAAATTAGATACTTATTGTTAGATATCATGTTGAAATAAACATGAAATTGAATATTTGAAGTACATATTTATGTTTTAAATATTTATATTATATATTAATTCGGACATTCGAATCGGTTTGTTCGGATATTTTTCGGGTTTTTCGGGTTTTCGGGTTTTTCGGATTATCCATTCGGGTTCGGTTAATAACACTTCGGGTTCGGATATGTTTTGTAACACCCTACAAGATCCATTCGGATATTTTTTAGAATTCGGATTCGGTTCGGATCGGGTTTTTCGGTTCGGGTTCGGTTCGGATTTCGGGTTACGGGTTTTATGCCCAGCCCTAGAAAGAGTTATAATATTTTAATTTAAGCATTCCGCTTAATAACTTATGCTTTCTTTTAGCCTTAAAAAAACTTATATCTGAAATACACGTACATGTAAAAATTAAATTTATACTCTGTTTCTTTTCCAAAAAACTGGTGTAAGACTTTTTATTTTCTGTCATCCCGATTATGATAAATGATAATAGTATGTTGAAAAGTTTAAAAAAAAATAATTTGGTTATCTATGTTATTAAAGTGCATTTATCATTTATGGTACTTGATTATCCACATAAAATCTGCATAAGCATATTTGAGCTGAAATATCCGAAATATTTTGTACTTGTAGTTTGCCGGCTTATAATAATTTAAATATATATTTTGGATATTAAAATGTATTTTAGTGAATTTATCAAATTTTATTATCATTTAAAAACTATTTGTAAAAATTATAAAACTATTTTTATTTTAAATTCAATTCCTACATCATTAATTATGAGGTTTAGAGAAATGAAATAGAACCCAACAGAGTTCTTTAAACAGATTCATCTACACACACCTTACCTTCACCAGTTACCTTGCAGTTGGTGAGCTGTGTTCTTCCCAAAGTAGTGGAGAGGGTTCTACGTCTATATGAACATGAGATTCACCGAAAATGCTAAAGCAAACTGTAAAGTAGAATAGAATAGAATATGATATATTATTGTGTTGTGATTGATAAGAGAATACAATATGCATATATATATATTGCTAATATTAACCTAATGTTAACAATAGATAATGCTAACTTTCCTAAACACTTAATGTAAATATGCTAAAAATATCTTGAGATTGACTTGATCTTCAAATCTTTCCTTTTAGTCTTCAGGGTCTTTATGGGTTTCACGGGCTTCACAATCTTGGTCCGTAAGATACACATCTTCCGGCCCGACATATCTCTAATACTCCCCCGCACGACAAACGTGGGATGCAACACGCAAATCTGCAACCACAAAGCAGACCACGTATGTCGTGGACACTATATCGAGGAAAACAAATCAGTAGATTCCTTCGGGAATAAACTTCAACTTAGACAACGAGAGATGAAAACTTCAGTTCTTCTTTGGTCTTGACAATGGGAATACATCCCGTGGGCGCAACTGCAGCTCCAAAATAATCGTCCTATCTCGGACAGTCCGTAACTTGGACTAAACAAATTGACCTAAAACTTGAACGTTCTACTAGAACTCCCCCGTAATGGTTAAACTATAACCAACAGTATTCCAAACTATGGAAAAATCAAAACAAATATTGAGACATTCTAAACTATAGAATAAATCTCTTAAACTAACCCATGACCAATCATCTCCTAAAATATTCCCGTGACAAATATTGTAACAGGTTAACAAACCCAAACCCGAACCCTTCAAACTTAAAAACTTGTCAAAACCGTATGATAAATCAAGACCTTAGCTTAGCATAATAATTATTGGATGTATCCAAATCAAGCTAGAAAAAAAAAACCATTAACCTTTTCTAAATTACTATAACCAAACCCAATGACTTTAATATAAGGAACAAATCACGTGCACATTACTTCATGCTTTCACGTCATTATCCGGGTCATCTTCATCGTCAGTATCATCACCATCTTTTTCAGCATCGCCAACACCAACGATGTGCACCATCAAAGCTTTAAAAAAATGGAAGTTTTAAGTTCGATCCCAAAGAATCGTCTGCTCTGATACCATGTAAAGTAGAATAGAATATGATATATTATTGTGTTGTGATTGATAAGAGAATACAATATGCATATATATATATTGCTAATATTAACCTAATGTTAACAATAGATAATGCTAACTTTCCTAAACACTTAATGTAAATATGCTAAAAATATCTTGAGATTGACTTGATCTTCAAATCTTTCCTTTTAGTCTTCAGGGTCTTTATGGGTTTCACGGGCTTCACAATCTTGGTCCGTAAGATACACATCTTCCGGCCCGACATATCTCTAATACAAACCCGGTTCAGATACCCAAATCAAGAACCAATGGTTGGCAAGCTTCTTGGAAGAAGTTCTTGATCGACATGATGTACGCTAGTCTCTACCCAAACTTCCCTAACCAACAAAGCTTCTCAACCAACGACATGGAGCCAGCTCACATTGCAGCTATAGACAACGTGGTGAAACACAACAAAACCGACTTCGAAGTTCCTTTGCTTATGGATGGTTTTAGAAATTTCTTACCGAACCTGAAACTTCCTCCGTCTTCAAATCTTCCATCACTCAACCTCTTTAACGTTCCGGTTTCTCTCAAAAGTCTTAAAGCTGCAGATGCTAAGCTTGGTCAAGACGTTCTTCGTTGCAACAATGTCTCTGAGATTTCATGCTCATCTGGTGTGCTCAACATTTCCTGCTCTTTTGAATTACTTGCATAGTACCAGAAGCCTTACTTTCACAGATGCAGAGTATATAAGCAAGAACTAGCCGCAGTATATGTGTGCTAATGGTTGTCCAAGATTGATGACAACCAGAAAGATATCTCCACGTGACTAAGTTCCTTAGATACATACCGTAACCGAACTTCCTAGCTAGCCAAACGAATCTCGGGTAAGTTTCCCGGCTTGATATGAAGAACATATCAATACATCAGATTCCCGATGTATTTATGGTTGAAAGAAAGAGTGACGAAGCCAATACTATCACCAAACACTATTCTCACTTGCGGTGATGCCCGGTTTGTCAATAACTATTTGGGAAAGTATAAACCAATCATATACCTGAAGTGGAAATTATTGGCGCGGTGTCTTGATCTGCAAATTGTTCGTTGGGGATCTTCCTCCTAAACCGTCTCTACGAATAGTTGCCCTCAGTATGGACAGATGTGCCTGACATTTTTTAAGCAGACAGTACTGATGGTTGGTCGAGAATGTGTTACAGTTGACAGAGGTTTCTGACACATCTCTTATGTTAACTTATATCATATTTATGTGACTTGTAACATGTCTTGACTGCTTTAGTTCCAGATCTAAAGGAAAGCAAATTGATTGTTGACTTGTTTCTATGTGAGAGGAGAGTTTTAGAAGCACAAACATTGATAAGCCTTTATGAAAGACACAACTGCATTTCATTTTAAAGAACTTTTGAGTAAAATAAAAAAATAAAAAACACACGCACAAAAGCGATCAGAGATGCATTAAGTTCTCAATGTCATCAAATCCAATAACGTCCCATCTTTTGGTGTTGTAGCGGTTGGATTTGATTTCAACTTTTCTCAAATGATTCTTTTGTAGATTGTAAAGAAACACGTAGAAAAGAGTTGTAACTTGAGTTAAAACGGTAAGCTGGTCGGGTCCAGTACGAAATATATGTTGAGGAGCCAAGACAACGTCACCGTTTCTAGTTGTACCTTGTACCGTCAAACGCATGTTTTGGACTATGTGCGTTTTTATCATATTCAATTGAGAAGGATGCAACACCAGAGTCTTCCTTGACCACCTATTCTTCTCTTCATCTTCCATAACCCACAGTTCCATCACACCGTTACGTACAAGATCGGCGTGGTCTAAAATAGCTATTCTTCCATCATATTCTATAATCTCAGTATAATAATACCGAGACCAATAGGCATTTTCAGGCTTTTGGAGCACACTGATTTTTTCAGAACTAATATCGAATCTCACAAACAGAGGTTTAATCGAATTAGGAACCAAAGCTAGGTAATACATACGCCCATTGATAGTCAATCCTCGTGTGCAAGGACTATGTGGTTGACATGGGCATGGAATCTTTCTCCATTGAAATGATACACCTCCTCCTAGTGTGAAGACCCAATGCTCTAGCAGGAGCTTTACGATCCTTCTTCGAACTTTGCGTCTTGAAACTATGCAAACCACTTTATATTGATCGTGGACAAGGTCGTGTGCGATATGGTATATGAATATGATCTTACTAAACTTGTGATCTCTTGCTATGGTGCTGGATTCTTCTAGATCAGGTAAGACAACAAGTTGCCTAGTGGTAGTGTTATATATTTGTGCACTTGTCCCATTTGTAAAGCACATCAAACCACGATAAACATGAGAGACAGAGTAGCCTTTCATCGCTGAGATTGTCAAATCTTGGTCAACTACAAAAGAACCGTCCAAGTCAAGAGAAGACGAGGATGATACTAATATCTTTTCGTTGTCGAAGCCCAGCCACATGTATAGACGTGGCGATGATGAAAGGTTGGTGAAATATTGGGAACAAATCAAGGTTGACCAGAACTTAGAAACGGATTTGAACCTAATAAGGGATTTAGCAGGGAGTCTCTTGAGAATCTCTATCACGAGATCAAAAGGAATCTCCTGTGACGGTTCGTGGCTCTTGCATATGTAGCTTTGTCTTCTCCTTATTACCTTCGACCTCCTCTTCATTCTACTTGTCTCCCGCTGTAAGGTGACTGCTAGGTCAAAAGAAGAAGGCATACTTTTAGTATCACACAATACTGTTTGTGAATTGTGATAGAAAACATTAATGGGTAATATGCCTTTGTATCTAGTTATATGATGTAATCAAAATAAATTATGTATTGATTTCGAAAAAAAAAAAACGAAAAGCTATTGATAAACATAAAGATATCGAGGATTTTAGGGTTTTCTTTATTTAATTAATTATTTCACAAGTGTATATTTTTTTGTTTATATTTGAATTTTTTTATAATTCTTCCAATTTTACTCTGTAAATAGTAAAATATCAATTACTTGCTTGGCAAGAATGCCAATAACTTGATTTTAATAAAATAAATATTTTTCTCAAGAAACCAAGCAATATTTTTTTAAAAAAGCTAACCGGATTGTTACTTGGCAACCTCATTTTAAACAAATCACAATGGACTTCTAATATTTCGTGAATTTTTTTTCTATTTCTTAAAACGATAATGGCTTGTTTGCTGCAATTAAAAACTTGCAGTAACTTGTAAGCTTAATTATTAAGCTATAAGTGCTGTCAGAATAAGGTAAATTAACAACTGTTTACTTGAAACTATGTAATTTTTTTTCATTTTCCTTAACTTGGGTATGATTAATAATTATGTTTTAGAGTTTAACTGGAATTGCTCAATAATTATATTCTCTTAATTATGATTGTTTATTTTATAAATTATATGTTGTATTCTTCATTTATAAGCATTTAACTTTTAAACTTGATTAGTCATCTTTTTCATGATTTTATGTTTGCTAAGTGCTCCAAAAGTTTATTTGATAACCGGAGAGTAACTTAGGTGAACAAAATATCTCTAGGCAACAAAAAATGATGTTAAAGCACTTTGTGAACACACATTATCCTAAATTTGGTGCAAGTTAATTTACGGGAGCATTTCAGTTTTACCACAAGTTAGAATTGGTATTTCATTTGGTTAGAATTGGTTAAGGGATAATATAATTTGAGCTGTAAACTATTGTTACGTTTGTTAGTGTTTACACAGCTGAGAATCAAACTTAAGAATATTTTTTTTTAAAAGGGAGCTATATAAACTAACAATAAGAAATGTTATAATTATTTATAATGAGTTGTGAATAGGTGAAAACTTTAATGAAAACTTTTTAATTAGATAAAATTTAGAACTCTAAATTAATAGAGTAGATTAAACAGCACCAACAATGTTTCCCCTCAAACTGAATTCAAGACTTTCAATTCACAAACACTTCATAGGAGCACTCCAAGTCGTATTCTTAACTTGTTCAGATAAAGATGAATACTTTCTCCAGTCATCAAGAACGAGATTAAGATCATGAAGCTTCTTCTCTAATCCAATACAACAATTAGCATGCATCGTACACACCAAGTTTATGTCTTTGCTCGTCTGACAAAACCCACCAAAATAAACCGTGTCAAAGAATCTCATCTGGATTCCAATCTCTGAGACTATAGCCTTATGTTTGATCTTGTTGAACACATCTTGGTCATGTAACTTTGGATAATCTAGACGAGATTTGTACCAAAACTTGTAGAAATCGATGCTTCTATGGTTTGATTTCACATATGTGAAGCCTCCGTTTACCCAATTGTTTGAGTTATAAGGATCACCAAAGAATCTATCACACGCCATCTGAAAATCTCCATCTGGATATAGCCGAGGAAATGGATCTCTAAGCCACATTATATCTGCATCCTAATTACATATAGGGAAATTTTCAAAAAAACAACATCGTTTCGTATTATTTGAATTTTTTTTATATCAAATGTAGCATTTATTATTCACACATATGGTTGTACTTTATTTTTCTAAAATTCACACAACTTGGAATACCTGCTTTAGTTGTGATATTTGTTTGTAACTGCGTAGGGCCTTGTTCAATATAATGTATTAAATTCAGACAAATATATTATATATATGTAAATACTTTTCTTAAAACCTTAATTGGAATTGAAAATATAGATAAGTTATGTTAGCGTTTATATGGGTCCTATGCTAATGCAAAGCACATCATCCTGTAAGACGACCGTAAGTTATACACAGATTTTCTTGATCATAGATTGATCCAAAATATTTTTAAAGAAGAAAGATTTGACATGGGTTGATGAAGATAAGTACCGTGAAGATGAAGTTAAATCCCATTTCAAGCACTTGTGTGAGGAGTTCGATTCTCCTCCACATCATTTTGAGGTAATCAGGAGTAGCAAAGCGTTTCTCGCCGGAGAAATCAGTTCCTGATGTTTCTAAATAGTAGCAATGCGGGTGAAGTTGTGCGCACCGATCAAATGCCTCGGGATCCAAGCAAACAACAACCACGTGTTGAAGTAGCTTCAGTGTTCCATGTCCGATACGAAAGCTTTCAAGAAACAAATCGAACAGAGAATTTGGCTCTGCCCATGCTTGGTTCAACGTAGTTACGATAACCGTTCGATTCTCTGTTGATGCATTCTCAAGAACTTCCCTAAAACTGATTGATTTTGATCTCTGAAAGAAACAAGAAACACGTTTCTAGTTAAAGATTCCAGAAAAGATCAAACCCATTTCAGACATAGCACACATTGGGACATATGCATGAGTATTAACAGCTTACTGTTTGTGGAGAAGACGAAGAGGGGTGATCGAGCAAAGGAAGAGGATAAGCTGTTTTGTAAAGAAGTAGACACGAAACAGTTAAACCGAGAAACAAGACTAAAATTTTCTTCACTTCTTTTTGGCTGATGGCAGATACCAAATCAAGAAACTTTGAAGAGGAACTAGGTGAGGAGGAAGAAGAAGATGAAGAGTTCATGTGTTCTTGAAAAGGTTTTGAGCGTTTCTTACTTTTCATCTCTGTTTAATTTGTTGGTTCTTATAAAGGGGATCGTTTTATTTATATTATTATTAGAATTGAAATACCTTTTTGTTTACAGATTTAGATTTTATTTTATTTACAGATTTAATTATGTATTTAAAACCAATTAAACACTTCATTTTTATTTTACTTTTTACAGATTGTGTCACAACATTTAAAATTAATTTATATTATTAAAACTGAAATAATATTTGGTAATTCTTTTTATTTACAGATTTATACTTCTTTTTATTTAGAAATTTAGCTAATGCATTTAGAATAAATTAAATACATCCTTTTTACACTTCTTTTACAGATTATGCCAAAAAATATTTAAAACTAATTAAAAATAGTAAACTTCAAAACTTATCTAACTAGATTGATATTCATATCTTGATTGTTAATTATTTTAAATTAACTGATATTATGTTATATTAACCCAATATTATGTTGTTAGCGGCTATAACATAATTATGGTTACTTTTTTGTGGTTAAAACAAAAAAAAAACTGAAATATATAGTATATATTGTATAAAACAATATTTATATGTAATATTATCTTATTTACTTTAGTCAAATATAAATATTTTGAGAGTTCAATTTAAAAAAAAAACAAAATATCATAAAATTAATAATAATTCATATAAAACTAATGCAAAAAATTAAAAATTTAGTATGTTGTTTTATTTTTAATTAAATAAACAAAAACAAGAACTAATATATGAATAGTACAATTACATCAAATTGCATTAATTTTTTTCTCTTTTTTGTCATTAAGTTATAAATTTAAATATAATATTATGTATAAATAAAAATATCATCAAACATATATACTATAAAATATATTCTACTCTAAATGTAATTTAGAAACATAATTAATATACATGGTATTTATAAAACAAGTAGTTTATAAATTTAAGTTGAGCACAAGTTAAATCAAATGTTTACGCTGGATGCTATCAAATTCTAGTTTTATTTTATTACATAATCCATTTATGTATGTCAGGGTCTTTTTATGAGAAGACTTTTTATGAATCGTTTATGAATTTTAAATTGTGAAATTTGCATTCCCAATCTTTTTTATTTTGTGAATTTTCTATTATAAAACATGAATGATCCTGAGAAGAATGATTCGGTGGATGAGAAACGGGCACTGGAATATCTTTGTACATTATATTTTATAAAAGAATTTAGTACTACTATGTATTAATATTATCAAAAAGAAATTATCAAACTTCTTTATTTGCAACGATATTATCAAACTTGAGCAACCTCTATTTCATCAAGAGAGTCTTTGCTTACTGAGTAAGATCACAACATATACAATAATCCGAGTATACACATTAAGAGATTCTCCTACTTCATCAAGAGTTTGCTTTAAACGAAAATATCTTCCTTTAATTCTCTTACTTCAAAACCTTCCATTCAATTGTAGTAATACTTTTGTTAAAATTTTTAATGCGGGTTAATGAATCAGACAAATACAGTAAATCCAAGTTCACATTGAGAATAACAAAAACAAATAGTACTCCCTCCGTTTTATATTATATGTCGTTCTAAGTCTTTGCACACAGATTAAGAAAACATTTAATTTTACATATTTCCAAAATAAAAATACTATTACCAATACACATCAACCAATATAAAAATAGAATAGAGAATATTTTCAATAAATTTTGCATTGAAAACCGAAAACGACACTTATTTTGAAACAAAAATTTTGCTCTAGAACGACATATAATTTGAAACGGAGGGAGTAGTAATATTAAGTAGTTTTGACTAAAAGCACTAATATTAAGAGAATAATTATTTATTAAAAATATTATTTAATATATAATTTCAACCAATTATAAAATAAACAAAATAACGTATAATTGGTTACCCACTATTCCGTGAATGAAAAGCTGCATTGAAATGTTCAGATTATTTATTTGTAAAATATTTTTTTTTCTAAACTACTTACAATATGCAACGGAAGGAAATATTAATTTTTTTCGGTCATCAAAATGGTTTTATTTTACTATATTTTTTTCTGTTTTATAATAAGTATCATTTTAACATTTTTCCTATCATACAAAAAATGTTATTATACAATTTCAATGTAAATTTACTTTTTTTTAGCTGAAAATTAATTTCAAAATATATTCATTTTATAAATAATTTTATTTATCTCAAATATTATTGTTTATAAGGATGTAATTAATATCAGTATACATATATTTATGCTATTTTTTAATATGTGTGAAAAATGTTAAAGTTATATTTATTTAGAAATTGAAGGAGTATTTGTTTTGTTGAAACTGATGCACATTAATTAGTGGACCGTTTCTTCCATTACTTTCTCAACACGTGCCTTTTGATATTTGTCTTGGTCACGTTATTTCACTTAGTCGTGGATGCAGTCATTATTAAAACAGAAACATTACAACTTCTTCTAGGTGGATTTTTAAGTTGGACCTTATGTAATTAATGTTATATTAATCTATATTATTAAAGTTGAAGTACACATTGGAGATGTTTGGAAACAAAGATAGTAGAATAAATGAAATATGTTTGGCAACATGGATAGTAGAGATGTATATTTTTTTTTATTTACACATTTAGCCATTGTATTTTCACTAAATTAATAACAAATGAGAATTGCTTAGAAACATAAATAACATATTTAATACTTCTTTTTATTTAAACATTTAGCCATTGTTTTCATAATAAATTAAACAACTTTCTTTCTATATTTTTTTTATTTACAATTTTGTCACTATATTTACAATTCTTTTTATTTACAATTCTTTATAGTGAAAATAAAAACACAAACTGAAATATAAATAGTATATTATATAAAACAATTTAAAAACAATATTATTACCTTATTTAGTTTAGTCAAATATAAAAATTTCAAGAGTTCAATTTTTTTTAAAAAAATTCATAAAATTAATAATAATTCAAAGAAAATGCAAAAAATGAAAACTTTGAAACATGGATAAAATTACGTCAAGAATAAAAAAATAATGGCTTATTTTATTAATAAAAATTGGAAATTCACTATATCAGTTTTAAAATATACAAAATGGACTAATCTAATTACCTAAAAAGATTGTTTTGTCTAAATAATCATAAAATAAAATTTAAATTTTATATACATATTTCAAATCAAAATAATAATTTAAAATTTATTTATATCAAAAATTAATTTTAAATATGCATATATTCAAAAATTATTTTTACTAAAATATTTTCCAATAACCATTATTTATAAGATGGTATATATAAAATACTATTACTTATATGATTATTTATATGATGGACCATTTTTTTTTGACGTCGAAAGGGTATTCTATTATTTATATGATGGCCAATACAATTAATTATATGATGACATATATATGATACATGTTTGAGTTTCGGATTTGTTTGAGTTTCGGATTTTCAGGGTCAAAGATTTCAGCTCCATTCATATATTTCTAAATTTCAGTTCGAATTATGACTAGGGCTGGGCGTTCAGGTATCCATTCGGGTTCGTTTCAGATCTGCTTGGGTTTTGGGTTTCTAAGGTCAAAGATTTCAGCCCCATTTAGATATTTCTAAATTTCAGTTCGAATTATATTCAGATATATTATTTTTAAAATTCATTATATATTTTGAATTTCTTAAAATCTATAAATAAAATAATATATTGTATATAAATTTGAATAATATATGTCAGAATACCTAAATTTAACATATAAATTGGTTTGGTTTAAATTTTGGATCAAAAATCAATAATTATTTTAAATATTTTTGGTGTTTTGAGTGTACTTCAACTATGTTAGATATTTATACTTGACTATTTTATATATTTCAAAATTTAAACCAACCTAAAAGTATCATATATATTTTGGATGTTTTTATATACATTAAAACTAAAAATATTGTTTAAACAAAACATCAATGTAAAAGTATTGTACAGTTGCGTTCTAAAATTATTTATTTTAACAACAAGTCAAATAAATATGTTGATTGGATAGAGAATAAAAAAAAAGCCAGAGAAACACATTGTTTATCAGAGACACTTTATGTGTCGAATTTATTATAAAGAAAGTTTCACTAAGATAAATACATTCAATAACTACAAATATATAATATATTTCATAAAAGTGGAAATAGTACCCGCGCTTTCGAAGCGCGGGTCAAAATCTAGTGTATATATTATTCCGTTTATTAATCTCATTAAGTTAACGAGTCAAGTAATTCATAATACGAACAATGATTTGACCAGGGACTGAAGTTGATAGCTTACTGGCTAATAAATACAAATATTTGGCTTACACCATCAAACTTCTCTTTTCTAGGATACTACCAAACAAATGGTAACCATCTCTTTTGGATTCTAGTAGTTGTCAAGAATTGTCAATTTGGGATCAAATTTGTTATGCTTAAACAATGGAGAGTGGTAAGAGGACTCCGTGAGTCTATCGTCAGTCTAGCATGGACGTATAAGTTGTGATTTTTTGGCAATCAGGACAAGAAACTTTGTAAGTCGTTCGAATATCGCCATCAAGAAATTCCCAAAAAGCAAAAGTATATGTGAAGAGAAAAACCATATCACGTCACTTACAAAAAGAGAAAACATCAAAGAAGAAAAAGGTCGGGATAAATCAGAGCACCGAGTAATTACATTTCCACTTTAGTCCGAAGTAAACACAGCCTCACCAATAAAACAAAAACGAAATTTGATTTTCAGACAGAAATCAATTTTGAGTCAAATTAGGTATTTAATATGGAGTGCAAAACATAATTAGGTACTCCCTATGTTCCAATATAAATGATGTTTTGGAAGGGTTATTTTGTTTCAAATTACATGAAGTTTTGAAATTTTAAAATTAATTTTAATTTTATTTGGAACTGTTTAACTAATTAGATTTTATGGTCTTTTTAATTATTGGTTAGCTAATTTCAATATTATATTTTTGAAACAACTTTTTAGAGAAATCTAGTTTTCTTATATTATAAACAGAGGGAGTATATTAATATACGTATTTAATACAAGGGCCAATGCTTTCATTTGTACAGTTGTATGGCTTTAATTTTCCGCCAGCGAATTAAAGTCTATGACCATACCGTGTTCGTCTTAGATGCCAGAAAATGTGTTATGTGATGATACTGTATGTATGTTGAATTATTTATATTTTCTGAAACAATGAAACAAGTAAAAAGTAAAAAGGAAATGATTTCCCTATACTAATGAAACTTCAAAAATGGGTTGGTCCCTCTAATAAATGAACTGAATTATTGCAAATAACTTCTCACCAGTTCTCTTCTTCTATATATTGAGACTCTCTCTCTCTCAAATGTCATCCCACTAGTTCTCTTCTTCTATATATTGAGACTCTTTCTTCTCTCACACAAACAAACAAAAACAATGTTAGGTGAGGTTCCAAAAAAAAGTTTTCTTCTCTCACACAAACAAACAAAAACAATGTTAGGTGAGGTTCCAAAAAAAAGTTTGTGATGGATGCAGACGCTCACGCGGATCCTCGTTGCAGCTGAAACAAACCCATGTCGCCATTACACATTGTTTGGTATTTGCCTCTCCCGAACCTCTCTTCTAGCAGTCTTCCTCTGTTTCTTTTGCTCTTTGCAAATGTCACACTTGAACCTGATTTTATGAAATATTGTAGGCAGGCTGTAGCTCCCACCCATACACATGTTGCACAATGTGTAGTGGCTGCATGGCGTTTGTTTCAGCTGCGACAAGGATCCAAGGATCCGCATGCGCGTCCGCGTCTGTCACAAACTTCTTTTTTTGGAACTTCATCCGACATTATTTTTGTTTGTTTGTGTGAGAGAAGACAAACCCGCTCTTCGTACCCGGGTCACAACCCCGCTCCGGGTCATTTGCTCCGTTTCTGATCGTCAAGCCGAACGGTGTTGTAGCCTCCGCTCCCCGTGACCGCTCCAGCTCCCGTTTCATTCACAGCGGCGTCTGGTTCCCGTTTCATCAAGTCGCTGTGAACACGCAGTAACTCGAGCTTGACTTCTTCTTCCTCTCCTTGGCCAAGCCCCTCTCTCGCTGCGTCTCTTCGTGCTCAGCTCAGTGTCAAGTTCGTCCTCAGCCTCACCGTCATGGTCGCCGTCTCGCTCAGCCGTGAAACCCCGCGTCGTCTCGTCTTCTCCTTCGCAGCTACAACCAAGCTTCTTCGTGGCCGAGCTCCTCCGTGAAGAAGATCCAGTTCCGTTCATCCGTCGCGGCTCCAATCCGACATCTCTCCACCGGAATCCATGGCGACTACAACTCGCCGGTGCTCAGTTCTCTCGTCGTGGCCGTCGTAAACGTCGGGATTTACAGCCACGAGAAGCTCTGAGTCGTGAGCTCCAATGGCCACTTTTGGCCTTTTTGCAACATTGGTCCCTGAACTTTTGTAAACATCGTTTCTGACCACAAAACTTTGGAAATTACATATAACTCTTTGCAAATTGACCCAAAACTTCTAATTGTGCACTCCAAACCCTGTTAAATGCAAATTGACAACTATACGGACTATATATATATAAATGCAACCTAAAATGACTTATAATAATCTAAAATATGAATCTAAAAACCTATAAAAACATGAAATATCATTAGACTACTTTCTGAACCACAAATAAAACTCGAGCTTTCTTGTAGGTTCGTCCTCTATTGATGATCTGCTTTTGGTAATCTAGTCTAGTCTACTCATTCTATTTTTCTAACCAAAATGTTAAGATAAGATTACATTTATAAGAATTCAGTGTACAATGTTAATCAGTGGTCAACTGTACGAAGCATATCTTATCATGTCTATGCGTTCTTCAGATAGTCGCAAAACAGAGTCGTATAATAATCATGTACAATGTGGTCTCGATATTTCTTTACTGTTGGATTAAGTAGATAATTTTAAGTGGGTTGGGTTTTATAATCATGTACAATGTGGTCTCTTTCGGAGAAGAGGCGATTACCTTTTATGCCTCTGATGGAATTTGATCGTCAACCGATTTTCACAGTCCTAGTAGGTAGATACATTGTTTGCAATTCGTCTCCTAGCAACTCTTGGTTTTTGGTCTCTTAATTGTTTACTCTTGTTGTTTCTGATTATTGTTTAGGCATGATTTTTATTTTTAACAAAAATTTAATTATTAATTTAGATTAGAATACTCATGATTTTGTAAGAACCTCTTAAAAATTATTTAGGATAGTCGTAAGCCCTTATAAAAAGGAAGAAGTGTTCTAAGTTCATTTGAAAGATTTCTAGTGGGTGCATTCAATTTAAAATCTAAAATCATTTGATTTTTATTTATTTTTAGATGATTTTTAGGTGAACTGAAACTTTACAATGATTTTAGTTAACCCAAGAAATTCTTATAAATTAAGATATTTGGGATATTTTGTAAAAGCTAAGAAATTTCACCAAAACACTCTAAAATGGTTAGAAAAAAATCTAAAATTCATATAACTTAAGGTAGTTTTAGTAACAGTAAAAATAAATTCAAATTTGTATAATTTTAGATTTGTCATTTTGATGTAAATCATCTTAACCTTCCAATTGAATACATCCTCCCCTGGTACATACTTATTTTTCTTGAAAAATTCTGATACAGTTAACGTTATTTTGCTACAATTTATGTCACTTTTGCTGGCGTATTAGTTCTTGCATTATTTCAGCATATACCTCAAGAGAAATATAATTCTCATTTTTTTTTCACTTTTGAAAATGCTGGAATATTTGATGGTTAAGATTACCCAATATCATACTCTTAAGGAAATATACAATCGTTTTCTTACTTCAAAATAGTTGTAAAAAATCTAAAAACTTTGACATTCAGCCCATAATTGTGACAGAGTGACGCATATTCCACTTAGGATCCGTTTCTTTTTATAAGCTACCAAATTATATGACTGAGACAAAATTCTATACAACCAAGACCAAGAGAATAATGATTCTAACAATTTCATGCCATATTCGATCTATTGATTCTATTTTTTAAAACAAAAGTATTATTAAAAATACTATTGATGTTACGTGGTATAATCATAGAAAAAACTCATGGAATTACAATATATTTCAATAAAAAATCTGAAAGCAAAATAATATAAAATAAATATATAATGATTGCGACTAATTTATAAAATCAAATTTCTTAAACTTTGATAATTAAAAATAGATCAATATTTATTTATTTAAAATAAAATATTTATTTGACTAATTACTTAGTATATCAGATAATAGTTAATGTTATGTTCTTTCGATTGCAGCTTTTGCGTTTTATTCCATAAAACAAACAATTATTTATCAAATACCAGATGATCAAATTAGCTTATTACTATTATAAAAAATATTAAAAATAATTTAACCAATATATACATTAAAATATGAAATTCTTCATTTCAGCTTTAAATCATCAAATATAAAACTATAACTAGATCTTAACCCGCACAACTGTGCGAGTGATTATTTTATTTTTAGGCATATAATTATCTTTTACATAATTAATTTTACTATTTATCATATTACTAATTGTTTAATATAACATTTTAAAAGACAACAATTCTATAGTTCGCATGCAATAATTTAATTTATTTGTTTTAAAGTTTCAATGATAGCATATTTTAAATCATGTGATACAAAATTTTAAAATGAAAAATCTTATTGGTTAAATTAATATCATAGTTTAATATAAAATTGTACATTAGTTTAGTTATAATTACAAAATTAATTAGATAATTTAAAATTTTGTTTTGTTAAAATGACATATAAATTTAAATTTTAAATTAACACAACATTAAGGGGGTGACTGGTTTTCCCGCTACCACCCGCAAACGCAGCTTTTGCGGTTCATAGCGGTTGTTGGCGTTTCAAAACAATCACAAAAACGCTATAAATCGCTTTAAACCGCTTCGAACCTCTTAAAATCAAAAGCTGGTTCCAGCTAGCGTTTGCGGTTGCAGGCGGTTGCGGGAGGATAATTTTTTTTAAAAAAACAACATAATAAATAAAAATAATACTAAAAATATCCAATAAAAATTTTCAATTGAAATATTAGAAATTGTAAAATGTATTCATATTATATTTCAATTTATATCATAAAAACTCAAAACTAAAATATTTTCTATAAATTTTTAAAATTTGATAATATGATTTTATAAATATAAATTTTATATTTATCATATTATTATGATTTTTAATATTTTTATAATTACATAAAATATAAATATAATTAAATTATTATTTAACAGATGTTGCGTTTGGTAGTTTACCAGTCATAAGAGTCCCGCAAACGTAACAATTTCTAACAGCTGTATCAGTCGTACAAATCTTTAGAAAACGCTTAAAACCGCAACCATCTGCATCCGCAAACTCCCGCAACCGCAACCGCAACCGCTGCGGTTACACCAGTCAGGCCCTAACTAAATATTTTTTTAAGTGAAAATGAAATATAAATTTATTTTAAATAAAAACGAAATTACTTAAATATTTAAAAGATTTATTTTAATGAAAAATGGAATATGCATTTATATTGTAAATTAAAAGATGAAAAGATTTTATTCAGATATAATTTCAGAGTAAATATAGGTATATCTATTTGATTTTATTTGTTTAGAATAATTCAATTAGTTTAAATACTTATACATAAATTAATTGAAACAATTTTTTAAAGGGTGGTCCAAACAATCTTATCATAAAAGTTCGGTTGGTTTTGGTTAACGAAACAAATTCTGAAGGTAACAAAACAAAACTTAAACCGATTTGATTAGCTAAAGTACCTAACCTAAACCAATTGGCCACCCTTTTACAATAAAATTTTCCTTAATGTGACACAAGCTCTAGTGAAATATGTCATACTCAGAATCGAATCAAAAGTTTATTCTAGGGACGTTTGGATATTTGTTTCAGTTCGTGTTGGTTACTTCGACTCTAGGATTCACTTAAGAATTGAGGGGAATTCGGTTTTGATCGGTTCAAGTATTTTCTCAGTTAGGTTCAAATAGTAAAACTAAGAACTGGTTATATCCTGAAAATTGAGTTCAGTTCAGTTAGGTTTACTGAGTAGTTTAGATAAAATATCGGCACAAAAAAAGAAAAAAAATCAGGCCTTGGAAAACACGTTTGATTGTTCTCGTGTTTGTGAGATGGCCACCGATCATGAATGACGCTGCTTCATCTAGCCATATGTTAAATCTTGGTTCTTAGGAACGTGTCAGGACTTCTAATACACGTACTAACATTCATCACGATTATAAAGAACTTCAACGTAACCAAGGCCATGACAGTTACTATGGTTTAGCCTTGTCATTAGTATCCTTTATTACCCTTTTATTTATCAGCAATTGTTTTACAAAAGTTGGAGAAAAGAAAAGCTAAACATAATAGACTTGTCCAACGTTTAAAAGGGTTTCATGGGGAACATGTAAGATAGCACTATTCGCCCTACACATCTTAGAAAGAAACCGATAAACATAGTCAATGGCTATCTTCTTTGGAAGCAATGATCCTTTTCTTGCTCTCACCTTGGTGTTTCCCATGATATGGACAACCCCTGTCTCTTTACAAATCTTTAGAAACTCCAACTCATCTTCCTCCTCTTCCTCTTTCTCTTCCTCTTCCTCCACCGTGTAGTTCTGACTGAAACTCATTGCGCTATGCGGTGAATCAGCTGGAACTATCGTGGATTCCGAGTAGTCAACCATCGATGAGAACATAACCATGTTGTTATCGTTGCCACCGTGGTTGTTGTTGTGGTTACGTATCAATTCATCTCTAGACTCTTGTCTATGGTTGAAGGAATAAGGGCTATAGTTTGAATCCGACTCCATCATTGTTTCGGTTTGAATGAACGAGAAGAGGTTATCGAACAGTTTGTTTTCGAAGTTGTCGTCCTTCCTGTGCAGATCTTTGTAACCATACCTATCACATTTGTATAAGAGATTTCAATCTCTTTGTCTAAAGAAAAGAGAAGAAGAAAGGATAGTATACCTGGCGACGCAGCGGAACATTCGGAATGTCTTTGGTCCGATTCTCTTGACAAGAAACCTCTCTTCTTCAGGGACGGTGTAGACCGGGAGGTACTTTACGCAGACAAAGACTACCACAGAGTGAATTGCCGGGAGGTTAGTGATGAAATGAGAGAAGATGTGAGGGACACCACTCGCTAGCTCCGTGTGTACTAACCCGATCCCGGGGACACGTACAAGACCCAGGCTGGGACCCAAACCGAGTATCCAACTCATGGAAACTCTACTGTGCACTTCAAACTCATATTTCTTGACTGTCACGTAATTCCAAACAAACATTACCAAAAGACAGATCGCTGCTATGATGAGCGGGACCCATCCTCCTTCGTTGACTTTTAGGAGCACAGCCGAGAAGTAGGACAGTTCCACCACGAGCGAGAAGATGGCGAATACAAGGACAAGGATCCAGTGGAGCCGCCACACGAGAAGCATGGTCAGCACCATCAATAATGTGGTCACGAGCATCACGACCACAACCGCAGTTCCTAATATTAGCCAAGATACCAAAAAATAAAAGTCAGATGAATACTCAAAAATATCTAACCTAAATGCCAAACATCTTGTCATGTATATGTTACCGTATGCATTTCCGATCTCGGTTTGGTTCTTGAAACTAGCCGTGACTGCGATGCAACCAAGCATGAGTATCCAGTTAATATCAGGGCAATAGATCTGACCTAGGAACTTCTTGGAAGTGTGAACAATTTTAACTCGAGGGAAACACCCATGAGACACGGCCTGTTTGATTATCGAATAAGTCCCTGAGATGGTAGCTTGGCTCCCAACGATCGCAGCTCCGGTCGCCACTATTAACATTGGCCAATATACACTTTCTGTGGGGTCAAAACAGAAAGAAAATTAGCTAGGTGAGCTTTCAACTCAAAATCAAAAACAGAATGATTTTTTAACCATTATCTCAGAATATCGGCAATGATCAACCGGACCAGATTTTGGTCGCATCGACTATGGATTGGACTAGATTATATTGTGCGGGCTATGATATCATATTAAGTCAGATGAGTTCCAAAAAATGACAATAAGTAGATTGACTTATATCTTTCATTATAATATTTCTAACTTCTAACATGGGACTTTCTCCCTAATAAGAGTTTCAGTTTTCTGTAAAATCACACTAGTGATGTCAAGACTAGTAAAGCTTTTAGAAAAGGTTTAGGACAAACCAGGGATTGATGCATAGAAGGCGTCTTTATAATGTTCCTTATGGGTCACAAGATATGCAGCTTGTCCGCAGTATGCTAGAAGAAGACAAGGGAACACAAAAAGTGTAAAAGCTAGCTGTATCGCTAATAAAGGAAAATAAGAAATGTCCGCGTATAGTGCCTCCGTGCCTACAATTTTTTTTGATAAGAAACATTTTAGAAATAATTTCTAACTTCCAATTTGAAACTTTCGTAGCTAATATAAACAATTTAGAGATAACTAAAGAATCTTTTTGAAGCTAGTTTCACCTGTTATGCTGAGAAGAATGCCACCGAGCGAAATCCAACCATCTCGCCCTCGTCTTTTGAAGTACAAGTATACATATGTTGGCGAAAAGGCTTTTAAAACGCTTGTATCGTGTTTGCAGATGTTGTATATACCAGTGGCTCCAATGAAGAGGAACCAAATAAACACTATAGGGGCAAAGAGCCAGCCCACCTTGTCTGTACCATAGTGTTGCATACTGAACAGTCCAATTAAAAGGATGACAGACACAAGCACAACGATATCTGCAAAACAAAAGGATCATAGAAAGTGAGCAAAATACAAGCTGACCAGAAAAATTTGAAATTTGACAAATTACCGCTGCTCATCTTTGGATTGTTGACTCTGATCCCACCAGTGGCTGAAAGAACTGTTAAGAAAGAAGGTTTCATAAACTGAAAAGTTTGAGTGTAACATGTCAAGAAACAAAGGGGGAGAAGCAAAGTTACCGGAGATGGCTGGGGTTAAGATACCATCACCTATCATCATACACGTGCCTAGAAGAACAATGACTAGAAGGGCTCTCTTCTTTGAATGTCTACTCTCCAACCACTTCTTTGTTTTAGCAGCAAAAGATCCTTCAGCGACTAAAGTTCGACTATAAGTCGTGAGATCCTCATCGCTGCGTTGCTGATTCGGGATGAGATTCACTTTAGCATGTCTACAGAGCAATGAGTATATAGCTAAAGTCCCACCTGCGCACACAACATTGATCAAATCCGAAAGAAACATAAACTAAACCGGTTTGGTTAAAAACAATGATTAAGCTTTTCTAAAAGCTTACCTTGACCATTGTCATTAGCTTTGCAGACAATGAAGACATACTTGATGAGAGGTATAAGCAAAAGAGAGTAAATGATCAAAGAAAGAGCTCCGATCACATCTTCACTATCATCAATTCCATCAGGGAATGTATTGTAGAACACATACAATGGAGAAGTCCCTAGATCGCCGTAAACAATCCCTAGACTTTGGAATGATAGTCTCAGTAACATCCACATTGACAAGCCCTGAAGAAAAAGCAAAATTAAAAAACCTAAACTTTTCTCCATTTCTCTGAAACAGAGTGAAACAGAGTAAAACAGAGTGAGGCAGAGTAAAACAGAGTAAAACAGAGTGAAGCAGAGTAAAACAGAATGAAACAGAGTATGTAGTTACCTCTTCGTTGTTCATGTTCTTGAGCATATTAGCTTCTTCGTCCATGGGTTGATCGAGACCCTCCTCAAATTCCCTCATAGCTTCTCTGTCTCTCTCTTCAATCGTGCTTTCTCCTTCTGTAACAGATGCTTCTACCTTTTCCGCCATCTTTTGTAATCCTGATATGAGACCAATCTTGAAACTCTTTTTTGGTTTGACATGAATATAAGAAGCGACTCGAGTTATTACAGAGCACGTAATGTCTTGTCAACTCTGGTTCTGTCATGGAATTGAATAAAGGATACACCGGAAGGAAAAAAAAACTCAAAACTAGTGAAGAAAGTGACACCACCCTTTAATAAGAATTCTTAATTTAGAAATAAAGAGAATCAGTCAATCAAATGATACTTTGAAAGACGTTCACAAAACTATGGACTAGTGGTATATACTTTTCTGTTTTTCAAACATTGGCATATACTTCGATTTCTGATTGTAATATTTGTTGACAAAGCAATCATAACTTATTGACACCGTATGAAAATGGTTGTGTATTTTCTTTTGCTGTTGTTTTCAGCAACCTGACAGTCTGACACATGCCGCTCAACTTCTATAATCGTGTACCATGAAATCCTTTTTGGTACACATGTAATGGGTCGTAACACAAACATTAATGGTTATATAATATAAAATTAATAAAATTTGCATTAAAAACTAAAAACTTCATTTAGTTTGAGTTATTATTATTTTAAAAATATTAAATTTACTTTTACAAATCAAATTAGATATATAATTAAAAATATAAAAAAATTGAGGTATTAAAATATCAAATATACGCATATCTGTGCAGCGGATCGAATTAAATTATTGATTATTCCGATTAAATGGATCGAACCACTAATACATCAGAAATCTAGATATTTGATTCATGCTTACCCTTAAAGCATATACATCACTATGTGAAGCTCGCAAAAACAAAAGATTTAAATATCAGTTTTTTTATAATATTAATTTGAGAACCATCAGTCGGAAAGACCAAAGTTAAACAAACAGTCATCTTGAACGGATATGCTAATAATATCTCTTCCTTTTATTAGAAAAAACTGACAATAGAACAATACCTCTATATTCTTCACACGACTCAATTATAATCCAGAAGAGTACGAGTACATATTCCTATAGTTATAAATTAAAGGTGTATACTTCTATTGATTGAGCAAGTATATATGAATTGTGATGTACATAGTGTAGATGGCCAAAGATTAGTTATTGTTGGTTGCCGATCGTGATGTTATGAGTGCTCATACTAATAAGAATTGGTTAAGCAAACATATTCTTAAAATAGACGAATTTTTTTGTTCAAAAAATAGACAATTTAATATATAATATGATAAGTGTGAATTATCTCAATTATTGTTAGTTGATTTTAAGGTCTCTAGATGAAAAGGTATAGCTTTTAATACATCAACAATAATTTGTAAGCTGTTAGGGTATGATAAAACATTTAAATGAATTCCATTGACTATATATAAGTCTATAACCAATCGTGAACCACGCATAATATATAAAAACTGATATTTATACGGTTTGTGTGGACATATGATAGAGAATCTTTAAATCATTTATATCCTGCTTATTTTATTATTGATCGAATTGTGGTTATATTAGTTTACAAAAAAAAGAAAAGAATTGTGGTTATATGAATAACTAATGATATTTTTTGTTTAAAAGATAAAAAAATAAAAGGTTTTTTTTTGTTAAAGATTATGGCAATTTACTCCTTCGAACTAGAAAACGGGTACAAAGAAACCATACATACTCCAAAACCCTTTCAGTCCCATTAACGACTGTTACAATCTCAATTCCCATTATCTGACCATGGAAAAATAAAAGTTTTCCCTATGCAAAGTGTTCACGGTACTTCCAAATTTAACTATATTTTTATTAATTATATTAATATTAATTCGAAAATGTAATAATGTTTATTGATTTTGGGTAAATACTATGATGAATTTGACCCCAAGTAATAAAATTGCTGGTACTTTTTATTGCATTACATGACGCGAAACAACAATCAATAATGCGTTATAATTGATAAAGTGGAAAACATTATTCTATCACGTCAATTTTGATTTGAATACGTTGAATATTTTTTTTTTGAAAGAAATACGTTGAATATTTTGATGGTTGAAAATTATAGTTCACACAATAACAGTACTGGAGGAAATATAAAACGTTTTCCTACTGTTTGTATTCTTCCTTCAATTTGTCAAACAAGCTTATCATAAATAATTCGGTTCATACGCTCGCTTAGCAAGCAAAATTAAATTAACATAACCAAACTAAAACCGGTTTGGTAAATTAAATACCTAACCAAAACCAATTGGCTACTCCTCTAGTGCTCTACACTTTTTGTTCCTTAGTATGGCACAAGATCCGATGAAAATATTATTTGCGTTGTTTGCAAAAGCTTTTTAAGAACTCTCAATTTCAAAATACAACGTAGCTTAAAAAGATTAATACTAAACGAAAAAAAAATCCCTAAGAGATCTCCTTAACTCCTACCCAAATACGTTTGATTGGATAAACACAGTTTGATTGTTCTCGTGTTTGCGAGATGGCCAACGACCATGTGTTGTTATGCTATTTAGCCATCTGTTGAATCTTGGTTCTTGCGATAGCGCAAGGACTTCCACTGCACCTAATAAGATCCATCTTGAAAAAAGAACTTCAACATGAACATGTCCATAACAGTTTATATGGTCTAGTCTTGTAATTGGTATCCTTTATTTCCCTTTATCTGCAATTGTTTTACAGAAAAAAAATAGAAAGAAGAAAAAAGCTAAATATAAAAGACTTGTCCAACGTTCAAAAGGTTTTCATGAGGAACATGTAAGATAACACTATTCTCCCTACAAATCTTATCAAGAAACGCATAAACATAATCAATCGCAATCTTTTTAGGAAGCCATGATCCTTTTGTTGCTTTCACCACAGTGTTCCCCATGATATGAACAACCCCTGACTCTTTACATGTCTTCAGAAACTCCAACTCATCCTCCTCTTCCTCCACTGTGTTGTTCTGACTGAAACTCGCTGCATTACGCGGTGAATCAGCTGGAACTATCGTGTCTAGAGTTGATACCGTGTAGTCCACCATCGATGAGAACATATCCATGTTGTTGTTGTGGTTGCTATTGTTACGGAGCAACTCATCTCTAGACTCTTGTGTATAGTTGACTGAGAACGCGCTGCTGTAGGTACTTGAGGTTAAAGCTGGCTCCATCATAGTTTCGATTCGGATGAACGAGGAGAGGTTAGTTAACAGTTTGTTTTCGAAATCGTCGTCTTTCCTGTGTAGATCTTTATAACCGTACCTATTAAAACATTTTTAGAGACAACGTACGGTCTTATAAAACTTTTTGTCTAAAGAACATATATAAGAAGAAGGGACAGTACCTGGCCACGCAGCGGAACATTCTGAACTTCTTCGGTCCAATTCTCTTCACAAGAAACCTCTCTTCTTCAGGGACGGTGAAGACAGGAAGGTACTTTACGCAGACAAAGACTACAACAGAGTGAATCGCGGGGAGGTTAGTGATGAGATGAGAGAAGATGTGAGGGACACCACTCGCTAACTCCGTGTAGACTAACCCTATCCCTGGGACACGAACAAGGCCGAGGCTAGGACCAAGACCGAGTATCCAGCTCATGGAAACTTTGCTGTGCATTTCAAACTCATACTTCTTGACTGTTGCGTACTGCCAGACCGACATTACTAGAAGAGAGATGGCTGCTATGATGAGCGGAACCCATCCTCCTTGGTTGATCTTTAGGAGCACAGCCGAGAAGTATGACAGTTCCACCACGAGGGAGAGGAAGGCGAATATAAGGACAAGGATCCAGTGGCACCTCCACACGAGCAGCATGGTTAGTACCATTAGCAATGTAGTCACAAGCATCACAAGCACAACCGCAGTCCCTAACCTCAACAAGATATAACCAAAACAGTCAGTTGATAAGTATTGGAGATAACTCCAGAAGTACGATGTGCATTTTGCAGACCAACTGTTACAGACCGTTAAAATCCAAATATGAGTTTATGAATCCCAAACCGAATGATATTATATAAACTAGATAGTTTGCCCGCACATGCAGGCATAATTTTCTTTAAAATATTTATTGGTGTATATTTATTAATTCAAAAACTCATCATAATAATAAGTATTATTTATGTTTTCAAAAAAATCTAAATTAAACATCAAATTTTTATATATGATCAAAAATTTGATACAAATATATATATTTATTATTGTGTTAGAATTTTTAAAACACTCACATACTTGAAATATTTTAGAAAATATATTTATACAAATGCTTTTGATTGGTTAATATTTAATTGTAAATTGTTTTATATCTTAATTTTTAACTTCTATAATTAAAAATAATGTTTTCAGATAACAATACAATATATAAGAATTATCTTTTTATTTCTGACAATATTAATTTATAATCTAATAACATATAAATATAATATTATTAAATTAAAATTTGTTTTTTAACTTTTAAAATTGAAACAATTATTTTCAGATACAACACAATATATATAAGATTTTTTTTTGACAATATTAATTTATAATGTAATATAACATATACACATAATATTATTAACCTAAAATTCGTTTTTAACTTTTAAATTAAAAAGTATTATTTTCAGATAACAACAAAATATATATAAGAATTATCTTTATATTTTTGACAATATTAGTTTATAATCTGATATAACATATAAATAATAATATTATTAACTTAAAATTCGTTTTGATTTATATAATAAATTATATATAAAATCATTAAGGGTAACAAAGACATTAACCGTTTTAACTTTTAACGTGAGAGCTCCGTTGCAAAAGATCACTTCGCAAATAATAGTATAATAATAATAGATCTTATTTTACCAAAGATTTGCTGATTTAGTTATATATCATAAGATTTAGATAAGTTTTATTCGTAGTTGACATAGATTTAAGTTTTATAAATACTAGATTTCGTGATTTTTGGTAAAATTGTTAGTTGATATTAAGCATTGTTTTTCAATACTGTTAAAACAGAATTACAAAGTTGGACTCAACTTGTTTTTTGGTAATTTTTTTTTTAAAGTACTACATAACATAATTAATACTCTTACAACGTCCTCCTTAAACCCAATACATTTATATTTATAACAAAATTTTCTCCTAACTCAGCATTATATATGGTAACAATTGATGTCAAGACAATATTTATAATAAGAATTTAAATGAGAAGATTATTAACAATTTTTCTATAAAGATATTATTTATAATAATAAACATTAATGTCTCCAAATCTTAACTTATTTAAACCAAAAAAAAAATTTGTAACTAGCTTGTTAACATATCTTAATTTCCTCACGGCAGTTTAAATTTATATATTCACAATAGTAACAAATAAATACTTCAAATATTTTTTATACGATTTTCTAAAAAAAAGATATGTTAATATCTGATTTCCTCAAAAAAAAATATACGATTTTCATATCCGATTCTGACCCGCAGTTGAACCAGTAAACTCGGTGATTCGTATATAACCATGTTCAAATTTAATGAAAATTTTGTTAATTAAAAATCTGAAACCAGGTAAAAAACTAAAACATTATCGTTAACACAATCACTAATCATGGTTGACATATTAAAAGATCCAGAAAAGCTGATAATATTTTAAAATTTAATTTTATATACATTTAAATTGTATATAAAATTGATAAAACTATTAGATTTTAACTTTTGTACTTTGATAAAAAGAATTATTATTCAAAAATGAAGAAAATAATACTAGAGAAAATAAAAATTTATTTATATGACAATATTAGTTTGTTCTTGTTATTTATATTGTTTGAGGAATAATTTTAAAGATGTCGGATCGTATAATTTTTCTTTTGAGAAAATCGTATAAGAAATATTTTAAAGTATTTATTTGTTACTATTGTGAATATATAAATTTTAATTTCTGGGAGAAAATTTAGATATATTAACAATCTAGTTACAAAAATACGTGTTTGTTTAAATAAGTTAAGATTTGGAGACATTAATGTTTATTATTATTTTATAAGAAAATCATTAATAATCATCTCATTTAAATTCTTATTATAAATATTTTATTGAAATCAGTTCTTACCATATATAATGCGAGTTAGGGTAATTTTGTTATAAATATAAATGTATTATATTTAAGGATGATGTTTTTTTTGTTTAAGGATGATGTAGTAAGAATATTATTTACATTATATGGTATTTTAAAAAAAACAATTAGCAAGTTGGGTCAAATTTTGTACTTCTGTTTTAATAGTATTGATATATATATAAAGTTATCTCCAATAATAAGCAAGAACCCTTTCATTTCATCAAAGGCCAAAGGGCTTAAGATCATCACTGTCACCATACATCTTACCGTATGCATTTCCGATTTGGCTCTGATTCTTGAAACTAGCAGTGACGGCTATGCAGCCAAGCATGAGCATCCAGTTAATATCAGGGCAATAGATCTGACGAAGGAACTCCTTGGAAGTATGTACAATTTTAACACGAGGAAAACATCCATGAGACACAGCCTGCTTAATAATCGAGTAAGTCCCTGATATCGCAGCTTGGCTCCCAACGATTGCAGCTCCTGTGGCGACTACAAACATTGGCCAATATACACTCCCTATGGAGTCAAAAAATATCAAAAGAGAGTTTCAGCAGTACTAATGAAGAGACCATTAAAGCGCCTTTTATAAATAAAGATATGTTTAGGACAAACTCGGGATAGATGCATAGAAAGCGTCGTTGTAATGCTCCTTGTTGTTCACAAGATACGCAGCTTGTCCGCAGTATGCTAGAAGAAGACAAGGAAACACGAAGAAGGTGAAAGCGAGCTGTATCGCTAGTAACGGGAAGTAAGCAATGTCTGCGTATAGAGCCTCAGTGCCTGTTATGCTGAGAAGAATGCCACCGAGAGAGATCCAACCATCTCGTCCTCTTCTTTTGAAGTACAAGTATACATATGTTGGCGAAAACGCTTTTAAGACGCGAGTGTCGTGCTTGCAGATGTTGTATATTCCAGTGGCTCCAATGAAGAGGAACCAAATAAAGACTATAGGGGCGAAGAGCCACCCGACTTTGTCTGTGCCGTAGTGTTGCATACTAAACAGTCCAACTAAAATGACAATAGACATAACCACAACAACGTCTGAAACAACAACAACAACAAGTAGCAAAGTTAGCAAGAACTAAGTGACATAAGGTGCAGTGAATGTTTTGTTACCGCTGCTTATCTTTGGGCTGCTGAGTTTGATCCCACCAGTCGCTGAAAGAACTGTGAGAAGATGGTTTTGTCATCAAACTGGAGTATAAAGAAAGAAAGAAAGAAAGAAATAAAGAAATGCAAGAAGGTCGTTAATTACCGGAGATGGCTGGAGTTAAGATACCATCACCGATCATCATACAAGTCCCGAGAAGAACAACGAAGAGAAGAGCTCTCTTCCTAGATTCTTTACTCTCTAACCACTTCTTTGTTTTAGCAGCAAAAGACCCTTCAGCGACTAAAGTTCGACTATAAGTAGTCAGATCCTCATCGCTGCGTTGCTGATTCGGGATAAGCTTCACTTTAGCATGTCTACATAGCAAGGAGTATATAGCTAAAGTCCCACCTGCACACAAAACATTCCTATAATTAGTATAGACTAAACCGGTTTGGTTTGATCATCCTTTTTAAAAGCTTACCTTGACCATTGTCATTAGCTTTGCAGACAATGAACACATACTTGATGAGAGGTATAAGCAAAAGAGAGTAAATGATCAAAGAAAGAGCTCCGATGACATCTTCACTATCTTTAATGCCATCCGGGAATGTATTGTAGAACACATACAATGGAGAAGTCCCTAGATCGCCGTAAACTATCCCTAGACTTTGGAATGATAGTCTCAGTAACATCAACATCGACAAGCCCTGATGAAAAAAAAAAGGTGCAAAATATTTTATAAAAAACCTAAAACTTTCTTGAAACTGAAACAGAGTAGTTTAGAGAGAAAGTAATTGTTACCTTTTCTCTGTACATATTCTTGAGCTTATTAGCTTCCTCATCCATGGATTGATCAAGTTTCTGCTCTAGCTCCCACATAGTTCCTATGCGTCTTTCTTCAATGGTGTTCTCTCCTTCTTCTACAGATGCTTCTACCCTTTCTGCCATTTTTTTTTCTAATCAGGGAAACAACAACAGAGCTTCTTGAATTTTCCCTAGAAATCGGGAGTCGTTTGGTGGGGAAAGATTTGCCTGAGATGAGACAAAGCAAATCGAAACTTTTTTTCTTTACATAAGTAATGTCTAGTCATTACAGAACAACTTGTGTCTTGTCCCATAAATAATGTCGAGTCATTACAGAACAACTTGTCCCTGGCCTTGTCAACTCTGGTTCTGTCATGGAATTGGATAAAGGCTACACCGGAAAGAACCTGGTGCAGAGAGGGACCCTCCCTTTTTATCAAAGAATCAGTCAATGAAATGATAAATCTGAAATAATAAAAAAAAATCTGAAATAATAAAATAAAGAAAACCCAAAAGAAGAATCTTTAACAACTACGACGATTACACGAAAAGATGTCTTTTTGTTTTTTCTTCTTTATTTCTTTGTTTCAGATATTAACAACAACAGACAGTGACCGAAGAGAAAAAAAAACGAGCTGTAGACTGAATGATACAACTTTATAAGTTATGAAGACTGACAAACCTGAATACTAGTGGCAGAGAGAGACGCGAACGCGAGCAGTTAAACTTTCTTTTCTTTTGTGTTTATTTTTGTATCGGTATATACTTTTTTGAGTTTCCTTTTCGAATATTGGCATATACTCGGATCTGAAACTTGTGATTGTGACATATGACATATCCAACTTTTGAAAAAAACATGCAAACCAAGGAGAACATTATAATAATAAAAAGTGTAGGTTAGCAAACCCTTTCACAAAAAAAAAGTGTGGGTTATTTTCTATTTCAAAATAGTATCATTTTACATTTTATTGTAACTTTACATATTTATTTATTTTGTCTTTCTAATAACCAATATTTTTATTACAATCATTTTTATTTAGTTAATTATATATTAAATAAGGATTAAATAGATATATTTTGTAAGACAATGAGATATGTCACAGTGAGATTTTTTGCAAAACAGAAAGAGTATATGTTAAAATATGTATAAGCTTAATTTTATACATTATGTTTAGGAAAGAAAAAAATAGTTCTATTTTTATTTTGACACGTTAAACGCATTCATAATTTCGTGTTAGAAGAGTAAAATGGTAACTAAAACGAGTTTTCAATACTTTAAAATAAAATAAACGAGTCTTTAAATACTTGATATAGCGGTCAAAAATATAACTTACTGTAAAATGTATACTGTGATGCTAATATATTCCATATTTATTTTTATTGCTTTCAAATTCATATGTAAATAAGTAAAACCCCAACTAAAAGTATAATCTGCCTAAATATTTTCTACTTAATGAAGTTTTCTACTTATAGCTTTCAAATTATTATTAGGAAGTTTAATTAGAGAGATGTCTTTAATGAACAAAAATTATATATATAAAAATTTATTATTTTCCCTTTCATTTCCTTCCCTTTCATTTCCTTATAGTTCTAAATTAGAATTATAAATTTAATTTCCTTATTTCTTTATAGTTATTTCCCAAATTACAAGTAACAAAAAAGAGAAATCTAATAAAATTTCCTAATTATCAAATAAACTTTACGGGATGACGTTGAATTTATGAATTTAATAGATTTCAAAGAATTTGATGACATACATACTATAGTTTTCATGTTGTTACGAGATGTTTGTTTTACCATTTTTAAGAAATGTTTTTTTCCTTTCTATTCTTTTTTATTCATTTTATTTTTATAGAATAAATTTGTTCTTCACCAAAATTGATAAAAAATAATATTCATCTTCATTCCTCTGTGTTTTTTTTTTACTCATTCATAAATTTCTTTGATGGTTACCAGTTAGACCTTTAATAAATGATTTTAAACACACATAGGTAAACAAGGAACTTTTTAGTCATGAATAGGGCCTCTGTAGGCATCGACGGGATATTGACTTACCAGTAGTGCTGGATATACGTTAAGTACAAAGATGACCAAGTTTTGTGAAACCACAACTTTTTTTTTCCTTTTAACGGGTCTAAGCATATATATATAAACAAATATGGATCGCTCCGCCTTCTCTCTACTTACAGAGCTCTTCTCCGACGTGATTTCAGTCTCCGGCCGACGGGTGGGTTCTCACAGCCACCGCGTCGGTCCGGTTTGGGTGTATAGTTTTATTTTCTTTTCTTTTTCTGCATGTGTCGTACGGTGAGAGAGATCGGTGTCTCTCCTTTTTGATTCCGGGGTGGGAAGCTTCGTCAGTTCCTTCACCGTCGGCTTTTGACTCCGGGAAGTAGAAGCGTCTACGGCCTTGCGTCTCCGGCTTAGGGTTCCAATCGGTGGTCATGATGGGGTTTACTGGTGACGCAATTCAGTCTTCTCGACGCGGCGGTTTGGGATGAGATCTCGAACAGATCGATTGATGCTCTCCAAACTTGGAGCCGCGGCGAGGAAGTTATCGGAAAGGAAGTTCGAAACATCTCCAATCTAGTGTTTGTGGCTCTGGAGGAGACCGCGACGCGGGTCGCTTTGAAGTTCTCCGCAATTAGGAGCACAGCCGTGGAGGATGCAAAGGATTTCGGTGGGATTCCGGCGGAGCGCAGGTTGGTTTCGCCGGCGGTAGGAAGACTAGGGAGAAGGTGACACGTGTTTCCTCATTGTCGAGGTTCAAACACGTGTTTTCGACGTGGCTGGGTTTCGATCCATGGGTCGTGGGTTTTATTTTTAGTTTATGTTGGTAATTTGGGCCTGGATTTTGGGCCTTGGTTGTAGCTCTATCGGGCCGGTCCTGTTGGACTTGGGCTTTTTTAATAAAACTCTTAGAAGGAAAAAAAAGAAAAAACAAACATGGAACAGTAATAATTTTGACAAATTCTGTTACACAACTTACTTGTCGATACAGACAACGAAGGTGTCACAGGGGCAATGATGGTGTGATAAGTGCGGTAAATGCACCGACTAGAGATTTGTATACAAAGTACAACTTCAACCCTGAAGGTAAATTAAAGAAGATGCACTTAGCGTTTGATAATTAAAAACACCTGTGGAAAAAAAAATCTGTGAAAGTATAAAATATGTAATTTTTCATCATATACCGAATATAATATTAGACCATAAACTTGATGTGAATATAATGCCGATATCTGTCTACAAATTACGTGTGCATGGCTGTAGTTGTATGAGCTCATACCGTAGATCCTCTCAGACTCTTAGGTATCTTTAACTCTGTACTAAAATGTGACCATGGTGTGCTTGGAAACCAAGGGATATGATTATCTCCTGGGTACAGATCGGTTTTGAACCAAAATATAGCAGACATGGAGAATGGAGGTGGCACATGGGCATTGATGGTGCGAAATGTACGCTAAATACACCGACTAAAGATTTGTAATAGACCAAAAAACATTGAAGCAAAAGTAGAACAACAATCAAAACGCTCAAGTGTTTAGAGATACATCAAGTTCTCAACATCATCCATTCCAATAACATCCCACTTTGTTTTTTTTTGACTAAGTATCCCACTTTGTTGTAACATAACGGGCTGATGATTTTGTGATTTCAACTTTTCTCATATGGTTCTTTTGAATATTGTAAAGAAAAACATAGAAATCAGTTGTTTCTTGTAGGTCGATGAAAATATTGAGCGTTCGCTTAGAATACCTTATAACTTGAGGTACAAGGATAACCTCACCTTCTCTAGTTGTATTGTACCTCGTGGCATCAAACTCGAGTTAACGACCACAGGCATGATGAGTATATTCATCTGAGAAGGAGGCAACACTAATGTCTTACTCGACCACAGATTCGTCTCTGCATCTTCCATAACCCATACCTTCATCACACTTTCGTTTTCAAAACCATCACCTTCGTTTCCAAAATTAGGATAGTCTAAAAAAGCTACTCGTCCACCCCATTCTATAATTTCAATCATAATAGGCAGCCGCGGTAAAAAGGCAAGATCCTCAGGTAGTCGGGGTACACTGATTTCTTCAGAAATCATATTGAAACTCACAAGCACACACTTAAACAAATGCGTCCTGGCGAGGTAATAAAGCATACGGCCATTGATATTGATCGTATTAAACTGTGTTAAAGGACGATGTGGTGGACAACTACTTTGAATATTTCTCCATCGACTTGATACATATCCTACTTTTAATATATTATAGAAATTCAAAATAATTTATTGAAAAATAAATTATTTTGAATTTTTATAATTTAAAATAAAAATAAAAATAAAAAATAAAAGAAGTTACAACAACTCTTCCCTCTTTTCTTCGGCTTTTTCATTTATGAGAAACTAGAACCATAAGTTCCAACAGTTATGGAAGCAAACTACGTAAAGGGAAACATGGGCATCGTGATAACTAATACATGCAAGAATAATAAAATAAAGATAATAATTGGTCGAGCCAATTTCACTTGGTAGGATTTTTTTTTTTTGATGATCGTGGGGATCCCATGCGGTAAACCCAGTTTAATTTCCACGAAATCTTCCATCAGGACACGCACGGTTATAAGTGGGAGGATGGTCAAGACGACTCGAATCCAGGGGCGGATACTCCAACTGGAATTCCATTACCACAAGGCCAAGAGCTCTTGGTTTTGTTACGTTGAAGTAGATTTCTTCGTATGGTTAGCTTGCCGGTTCATTACTTGATTAATTACCCACTCATCAAAACGCCTAGTCTTTTCTTTCCTTAATATCTTAACAACCTCTACTCTGTCTTTCTCTACGACTCTGTTTCATGTATGACTTCCAAGGTGTCATGCTTTTTTTTTTACTAATATGTTGTACACAAAGACTGAAATGCATCAGGAATGAGTCATATACTAAAGGCGCGAATAGTCTTACATATAAAAGACTTTTTAACATGTCAAACATTTTTATGAAAAATCAGAGAAACTTAACGTTTTAAACCAACGTATTATAGAGCAGAGTTTATTCAGCAGAGTGGAGTCTAATCCTCATCAGAGGTTTCATAACCTTCATCTTCAGATGGTACATAGTCATCAGCAAATCCACGATTACCATGGTAGTCAAGAAATGGCCCCCACTGTTTGCGTTTGAGCTTGTCCACATCAGGCAGCTGGGGAGGAACACCTGGAAGAGATAAAAGAAAAATAAAAATATGAGGTCAAAAGCAGTCAGTCTCTAAATTCCTTCACAAGCAACAGAGCAAAAGCAATAAGTTTTTTCATAAGCTATAATAAATCAAGGCATGTCCGTTAAGGTAATACATCAAGACATGTCTGTTAAGGTAAGATCGATGAGGATATTAAGTATTAGCACGTTCAAAAGGAATCTATATATAAGATTCATCACAAACCAAAATCACAAGAAGATCAAATCAGAAACAAAAGTATTGAGAGTTCAAAAAATAAACCACATTCAGAGAAAAAAAGCAATTCATTTTAAAAAGCCATATACCATATTTTGGAGCAAGAGAGGAGGCAAAGGGTCTTGCCATGAACATGCTTAGGCGATTTGGCATTGACTTCCAGTGGAGAGAGACCTGAAAGAGATCAAAGAAGAAATAAAAAGTATAAGAGGTCAGTCTCTAAATTTCTTCACAAGCCACAGTCAAAGCAAAAGTAATTTGTTTTTCAGGCATGTTTGTTAAGGTAAGATCGATGAGGATATTAGGTATTAGCAAGTTCAAAAGGAATCTATCTATAAGATTCATCACAATCCAAAATCACAAGAAGATCAGAACAGTAACAAAATATTAAGAGTTAAAAAAAAAGAGAGAGTTGATTCATAACTTCCTTTCAAGCCACAAATTGAGAGCAAAAAGAAATTTGTTTTAAGAAGCCATATACCATGTTTTGGAGAAAGAGAGGAGGCAGGGGCTTTGCCATGAACATGCTTAGGAGATTTGGCATTGGCTTCCAATGGAGAGAGACCCGAAAGATAAAAGTATAAGAGGTCAGAGTGGTGAGTTTATTCACTAGAGATGTGAATGAGTCAAATTGTTATCAGATGATTCAAACCCTTTGTTTTCAGAAGGCTCATGATAGTCATCAGCGAAATGATGCCCTTTATGGAACTCAAGCAAAGATAAGGTTGAAATTTGAAAACTTGCACTAATTTTGTAAACTACATGCAAATGTAATAATCTTTATAAGCTTTTTTGTTAGCTTAGTTATTTAATTTTCTTTTATATGACAAATGTGGTTTATTTATCTAAATATTTTTTAACTAAATGATTTATTCTAACTTAGTTCTTTAGCTTTTTATACTTTATTCAACTAAGACATTTCAAAACGTACCAACAGCTCTCTCTCTCCAAACTTCATCACAAATATCACAATCACAATAAGATCTAGATCAATAACAATTCATGTTCGATAAGCTAAATAAATCACTGGATCTCCATACTACATACGTTACAAAATACATCGCTAACAAGTGATAATCAAGTATCAGCAAGTTTGCAATCAATTCAGTTTTTTGGGTCTATATATACAAATCACAAGAGATTTATTTTTAGCAGACTAGGAGCAAGCCGTAGTGAAAATCCTTGTTGATTTGACTGAGAGAATCTCCAGAGGAGTAGGCTAGAAGTGATTATATATAAAAATCTACAAGCAAATCCACACCGTGGATCAAGAAACCATGGAAAGTAGTCAGTGATGCAAGGACATGGAATGTTGTTCTTTCATTGTGAATCAGTTTGAGACAGTAAAACCGGTAATAATATATAGATCCAATGCAGAAGCTCACCGCGAGCTTGAGAACCGGTAAATGAAAGCTTAGAGGATGATCACGAAGGAAGAAGGATCAACTCGAAGAACAGAGGTTCAATGGTGAAAGATGATGAACATAATGAATAGAGAGAGTTATGGTTTAAGAAGATTGTTTTAATGTTTGATTGATTGATTTTTCCGTAAATGAGAAAACGTTAAAATATAATGTTTACTAAACCAAAGAACTAAACCAGAAAACTTAACCAGAAATTAAAGAACTAAACCAAAGGAATAACCAGTTTATCATGTCACAATACTCCTTTCTTCAGACCATCTTTGTCCCCAAAGATGATAACCTTGACAGCCTGTAATTCACAAGATATTGAGGTCGTAGATTCAAACGTGCCACAGATAATGATGTTTGTGCTGACTTATCCTTTAGCTCCAGCGTTGAAGTAACTGAGAATAGCTTGCATCTCCAATTATGTTTCACTTGGAACTTCTCTTCTTCGCCATTAATCAGTGTCTCATCATCACTGTCCAGATTCATCCACTTCTGCAACACTATTCATAAGTGTAGTTTCCATAAGTTCCAGAGTTCTATTCTTACTCTTTACGGCCTTAGGATCAGACTGAACCGAAGCTCTATTCTCCAAAATTGAACAAGCCTTAGAGATTAGTTTTGTTTTTGGCAGCACTTTTTTTGGAGAGTAATGCTTGATTACACCAAACTGAACCATCAATCTATGCTTTAAGGCATGTCCAATTTATGAAGTCCCTTCTGCTCTTCTCAAACCATTTCGGCACCCCTCTTTTTAGGTTCAAATACACGAGATTTAGTTGTTCTTTATCCCCATATCCATTGCTGTAAGAACTTCTCCATTGCCATTGATTCATCCGCCAAAGGAAGCTCTTCATCAACCAGTATTGTTCTCTTTGAAATGATTTTGAACTTGAATCTCGCCATGACTTAGGACTCTTAGTTAGCAGCCTCGTATTTTCTTCCAAACCCAAATAAGGCTCTTCTTCCATAGCATAGCAACATAACTACCACTAAGAAGATCCATCACGCCTCTGTTCTTTCCAGTCCAAAACATAGCTTTGACTACATAGAACAACTCGTGCTCTAAATGCCCTTTCAATCTCTGATCCCACATCACATCACATTCGTGAGAATTGGCACTTCTAAATCATGATAATTGGACAACGACGTATGAGAACATGCTACTAACAAATCAAGTTCTCCAGACTTGATTCCCTGCCAACACGTACTACACTGCCGTTGCACTAAGCTCGTCAATCTACCGCAAGCGTTACCTTCTCTAACTCTTTCCACTGATCATGTTTAGTAACTACTCCACCAGGTTTGTACTTAAAGTTCCACGATTTGAGACACATTTTTGTTGCTAGCGTCAAAACCTGATCCTTTCTAAACTTTTGTAGAAATGTAACTCTTGCGGTAGATTGACGAGCTTAGTTCACATCTTCTTCTTACCGATGTAGAAGTACAATAGTTTTGACAAGAGTTGGGTTTTCTATTAAGATATCAACTTTGTACAGAGACCTAACACTAATTAAGTAGAAAGATGTGAACTCTATGGGGTTTTTTCTAATGCAAAGGTGTCACCACCACCTGTTTTAGAATTGAATTGTTGACAGGTGGCTCGTTTAGTGGGAGTGACAACAGCAATGACGTAAGCGCTCGCCAATATTGACTCTCTAAAATTTTGTATTTATGTATATAAACTGTATTTTAGCTGAAACATAATACTATATAGAAGCTTTAGTTGATGTCTTACTCCACCATCCTCAGCCACAACAGCTTCCTCTCTCTCGCTACAAAGTTCACTACTCGTGGATCTCGTCAACATCATCGCAATCCACTCGTGAGTCTTATATGTTTTGTGTTTGATCTGAGTACTGATTTCTAGACAAAATTTTCCAACTTTTTATCCCTTGTTTTGTTTGTGTGTCCACACTAAGATGCTCTGTTTTTTTTGTTCATGAACCTCTGTTTCTCATACTATGATGCTCTGTTTTTGTTCATGAACCTCTGTTTCCCAAAACTGAAATTTGATCGTTTGCTTTGAATGTTTGTCATTAAGTGTACACTATCAATGGCTAGATCTGCGGTTGATGAGACATCAGACTCCGGAGCATTTCAAAGAACTGCATCAACGTTCCGTAACTTCGTCTCAAGAGATTCCAATTCTCAGTTTCCAGCTGAATCTGGTAGATACCATCTTTACATATCTTATGCTTGTCCATGGGCTTCTAGATGCATCTCATACTTGAAGATCAAAGGACTTGACGATGCAATAAGCTTCTCGGTTCGTAGACTCAAAGCCCTTTAAAACTGCTTATGTTCATCATGACAGTATTGATTGAATAGTTTCCTTGTTTGGTTTGCATCAGTCTGTTAAACCCATTTGGGGAAGGACCAAGGAAAGTGATGAGCACATGGGATGGGTCTTCCCGGATTCAGACGCTGAGGTTCAAGGAGCTGATCCTGACCATCTTAATGGTGCTAAGAGTGTAAGAGATCTCTATGAGATTGCTAGCCCAAACTACACCGGGAAGTATACTGTTCCTGTAAGTCTTTTTTTTAAAAATTTTGGCTTCTCAGTGTTTGTTTTTGTAAGTCATCTTGAGTTGGAACTAGATGGTATTTTTCTATGACAGGTTCTGTGGGATAAGAAGCTGAAGACTGTTGTGAACAATGAGAGCGCTGAGATTATCAGGATGTTCAACACCGAGTTCAATCATATTGCTAGAAACCCTGATCTTGATCTTTACCCTTCTCAACTCCAAGCTAAAATCGATGAAGCTAATGAATGGATTTACAGTGGGATTAATAATGGTGTCTATAGGTGCGGTTTTGCAAAGAAACAAGAACCTTACGAGGAGGTAAGTGCTAGAAAGTGTATGAAGCATTAGATAGATGAAACCTTTTAAAACGTTTTTTTTTGTTCATCTTTGTAGGCAGTGCAACAAGTGTATGAAGCATTAGATAGATGCGAGGAGATTCTTGAAAAGCATCGTTACATCTGCGGTAACACTCTGACTGAAACAGATATCAGATTGTTTGTGACACTAATAAGATTTGACGAGGTAAGTGAAACCGACAAGAGCTAAAGAAACACAATTAGGGGAACAAGTTTTTTTATTTTGAAACATTGATGATGCAGGTTTACGCGGTTCACTTCAAATGCAACAAGAAACTCTTAAGAGAGTATCCGAATCTGTTCAACTACACGAAAGACGTATTTCAAGTCCCTGGTATGAGTAGCACCGTGAACATGAATCACATCAAGCAGCATTACTATGGAAGCCACCCTTCGATCAACCCTTTTGGGATCGTCCCTCAGGGGCCAAACATCGATTACTCCTCGCCTCATGATCGACACAGATTCTCCAAATGATAAATAACCAGTCTTTCGCACTTGAGTTCTGTCTTCAGAAGTTTCCAAATAAAGTTTGTCTTTGAATAGCATATACTTTGAGAAAAATAAAAGCCTGATGTTTATCATGTTACAGTTTGCAGACTTGCAGTCTCAGAAGTTGAGACCTGAGACAATGTTGGTCTGATCATAAATAAACTTTTCTTCCGAATACAACATTGCGTTTCCTGAAAATCAAGGCTTCACGTTAGATTTACAATCTTGCTAGAGACCTCGTTCATAAAAAAATATTGTAACAAATTTTTATTTAGTTTGGAAACGATTATCCAATCCTGTAGCTGGTTTGTTTGTCTCCACAGAACTGAAAGTCCAAAACCGGATTTTCCAGCTGCTGTCTCAACCGCGAGCCCTGAGGTTGTAACGCCATGAATTCACATTTTACATCAAATCGACTGTTCTAGAAATTGAATCAGTTCATATTCTCTCCATTTCGTCTACATAACTTCTTTAAGGTCCAAGATCCTGCTGTTTCACGTTTTCTTACGAGAACCAAACATGTAATCTAGAGACTTTTGGAAAGACTAAAATACATAGTAAAAACTTCCGATCAAAAACCAAAATAAAGGTTGATAAAATGCAACAAATCAGATTCCCTACGGCTAACCTTCAAGAAATACAATTTGACTTCATTAACAAATCACTATAGTTTTTACCAACAAAAAAAACAAAGCATCAATGCTATTAAAACGGCAACATGACGTATTGGTATAGGTGTGGTCTAACTATTTTAAAATAATTATTAAAGTTTTTTTAATTATTTAAGAAAAATATTATACAAATAAAACACAAATATAAAAGTTAACAATTTAAAAAATATAAAACAAAAAATATACCCACCTTTGGTCAGAATATAGTTTTATCTATTAAAATAAAAATCATGAATTTTTCATGTTGATATTTTTAAATGGACCATCACTTAAAAAATCAAAACATTGTGCTTATTAATAAATACACTATTACATATAAACAGTTTGATAACTAATATATTCAACATATGTATCTTTAATATTCAACAAATATATTTAATCATGATGATTTTTTTAATTATAGTTAATGCTATTATTAATTTTTTATGAGTACAGTTTTACGGGTTTTCCAACAAACATGTAAAATATTTATCAAATATTATTATATAATAATATGTTAGCTATGAAAATAAATATATAGAAACTAAAGTTAAATATTTTCTAAATATTTTTTAAACATAAAATATATACATATCCAAACTATTATTTTTATGTTTTATATTTTCATTTGATATACTAATTTAAATTATTTATTTTTGTAACAAGTTAAGATTTATGACATCTAATAAAAAATATCAAGACTTAAAAATTCATAAATAGTTATATGTGTAATGTGAATAATAAAATTAAACTTCAAATCCAAAGTAAACCAAAATTAAAACATTGTTAATAAATTGTGATAATAAAATTGAAAAAACCTAACTTCTTTACTAAACTTTATACAAAACAGATTTTAAAACATAACTAAAAGCTAAAATAAAAGTAGAAGTTATTTATTGATTCAACCAGTGGTTCAGATAACGGTTTCCAAGTTTTAGTGAATTTTTCGGCTTTTAAAATATTATTTTCACATAATCCAAACTGGATTTATCTTGGATCACCGGGTTTACCAGTTCGATCTTGGATCCGGGTCGGGTTTCAAAACACTGAGTATATGACTTTAATTTTCGGGTCGATTCCGGATCAGATTTTTTAGTATGAATATTTTTGACTAATTATGTTTGGTAACTACTAAAAATATAACATATTGTAAACTTTAGGAATAAAGTTCAAAATAATTTTTGAAATGCATATGGCACAAGTTTATAGTTATGCACCTGACACATTTAATATAGTCACCAAAATTCTATTAAATTAAATTAATATTAATTACAAAAATAATTACAAATAAAAATAAAAATTAAAATTAAATTTCTCAAAAAAAATTAAAACAAAAATATATCTTTGAAAGAACGAGTCAGAATCTAGTTTTATCTATTAAAATATAAATCATATTTTTTCATATGTGATATTTTTAAATGGACCATCACTTAAAAAATAAAAACATTGTGCTTTTTAATAAATACACTATTACATATAAACAGTTTCATAACTAATATATTCAACATATGTATCTTTAATATTCCACAAATCTAGCGTCCAAACAAACCAACACAATTTATTTCAAAAACTTTAAAATGTTAAACAGATAACCAGCAAATTCGAATGTTAGGTTAATAATAATACCAAATCGGGTAGAGATATTCCATCACCATCAACTTGCTATCAAAGTTAATTTTTCACCACTATTAAGGTGCTGACTGGTTTTCTCGCTACCACCCGCAAACGCAGCTTTTGCGGTTCATAACGGTTGTTGGCGTTTCGAAACAATCACAGAAAACGCTACAAATCGCTACAAATCGCTTCAAACCGCTCCGAACCTCTTAAAATCAAAAGCTGGTTCCAGCTAGCGTTTGCGGTTGCGGGCGGTTGCGGGAGGGTAAATTTTTTTTCTTTAAAAATAGAATAAATAAAAATAATACTAAAAAATCCAATAAAAATTTTCAATTGAAATAATAGAAATTGTAAAATGTATTCATATTATATTTCAATTTATATTATAAAAATTCAAAACTAAAATATTTTCTATAAATTTTTAAAATTGAATAATATGATTTTATAAATATAAATTTTATATTTATCATATTATTATGATTTTTAATATTTTTATAATTACATAAAATGTAAATATTGTTAAATTATTATTTAACAGATGTTGTGTTTGGTAGTTTACCAGTCATAAGAGTCCCGCAAACGCAACAATTTCTAACAGTTGTACCAGTCGTATAAATCTCTAGAAAACTCTTAAAACCGCAACCACCCGCACCCGCAAACTCCTGCAACCGCAACCGCAACCGCTGCGGTTACACCAGTCAGGCCCTAAGTGTTAGACTTATCTAACATATCAATCTGCTGTTTCAAAATCCAAAACCGACATAACACACAAACAATTAAAAACATGATCAATCATAAATTTAATCCATAAAAATTAAAAACACTTGTGCGGTTGCGAGAATCACGATCTAGTTATAGTTTTAAACTAGTAAAACCCGGGGAGAAATATCTTACTGAACTGATCATATCATTGTATGCATGCATCATCATCATCTATGAAATGTTGAAAAATGATTCCATGTGTATGTTTACTTTAATTCATTCTATTAAAAAAGGAATGTAACCTATCGATAAATATTATGTCTAACTATGTATTTTATTTATTTAAGAGATTATTTTATCAAATTAAATTAATATTAAACACAAATATGACTATAAAAACTCAAATATAAAAATTAAACTCTAATCTAATCATTATTTTTCTTTTATGTTTGTTTTATCAATTCAATTATTTGCACGTTTTTATTTTATATTAAAATCAGTTTAGAAATTTAGGTGAAGCAAATTTAGGGTTGTTAATATATTATAATTTGATTAAATTAGATTATAAGATGTGAATGTTGATTGTATATTATAATGCATATGAATGGCTTCGAACCCCGCCTCTTATAAAGTGATGGTACACAACACACCCACTAGAAGATAGACAGGTTTTGTAAAAAAGTGACCGGTTTTTTACTTAATGAAATGGCGGCCGAAAGTCCATTTTTCATTAGTTTGGACCTAGGGTCGTCTCTGGTTCTTATGTTTTATTTTTTTTCTTAAGTCATCCCGGTGTGAGTTTAACTCGTTCCGGTGTAGATTTTAGATACTGTTTCCTATGAACTCTTAGTTTTTGAGACTATTTTGTTGAACCGTCAGCTTTTGTATGAATACTGGTATTTGGCGTATAAATGAATATCAATTTGGGAAAAAATAACATTTTTTTCAACACTAGGCTTGGTTGGGAACTGGGATTGATCGATTAGTGTGGTGGACGCCATGAGTCATGACCATTAGCTCAGTTGGGTCGCCTACGGCTACTATACTGTGTTCGTGTCACTAATCAAAATTTGAAAGTTGCTCAAAAAAAAAAAAATTTGAATTTTTTTGTTTATGCGAATAAATCTTCAATATTGAATGGATGCAAGCAAAATACTATAGCAGTGTGTGTAACGGTCAATGGTTGAGCAAATAACGCATCAATTTTTAAGACCGATATCTGTTGCTATTTAAATTTTCTTGTTGGCTAAATAGTTGTTGATACAAATTATTTTTATTTCTTTAGACTAACGCAATACTACAATAGTTTGGTTATTTTACAACTTAGTACAATGGCTAGTTTGGTCAGGGCATCTCGTAAACTCAAAATGATACTCACATTTTTTTAAGTGAGGTAAATTCAAAATGAATTTACATTTTACTTTAATGGTTCTTTTCATTTTTTTCCTCAAAAAGAATAACTTCAAATATATTATGTTATTACTAATTATCATTTCTAAAACTTTATTATGGTTATTATTTTACAGACTTACAAATTTTATCCAAATATGATTTTAACTAAATCTTCACTATGTACATATGTTTAGTTTTTTTTTAGAAAAAGATACAAGGTTTTATATAAACTTATAATTATATTATGAAAGTATTAATAATTTTTTAAAAGTTTTTAAAATATTGAGTTCTTAGATATAAAACAAAATTATATAAAAGCTTGAAAATTAATTTATAAATAAAAAAGTTAACACACAATAAGGGTTGAGAAAACACTATTTACAAACTCATTTTCTTCCTCAAAATAATGCACCATTGCAGAAGATTTGTTTTCTTTCAAAATTAATGACCATTGGACATATACAACAGTTTCATCCAGAGTACTTCGATTGATTGGATATTTAAAATTTATTAGCTTACAAGAAATCATGAATTGGTCCACAAAACGCGAAAGCAACAATTGAAAGCCAAAATACCATAGTAGAACGTCTAATCGATTTTGTCCTTGCCTCTTTTACATGTTCAACTTTTAGTTTAATGGTACACAAGATAAGTGAAGAAAACCCCCCACATTTTTGTCACGTCAAACGTACTCAACTTTAGAAAAGACGATATTGAGTATTTATTTGGCCCCGCTCCTATGACATTTGTGGTTGAACATTATTACTGTTGTTGACAAATCTCGTGATAGTAATGGCTACATATGGGAAATGTGTATGTCGTATAGTCACACTCACATACAATCATGTATTGTGGAAGTATAATTTAAAATGGTTGGCAATTGTCTTTTTATCTGAAATTATATTAAACTAAAGTTTTTTTATAAAAAAAGTTAAACTAAGTAAGTGAAAATAAAAGATCTATACAAAAAGATATAAACTGTAAGCAAACATCAATATGAATGGCCGGTTATTCTTTTATTAATTAATCAAAATCTGAAGTGTCCATCAAATCACAATATTATTATTGTAATGTAAACCAAATTATAATGCACCGCTGGTCATAATGTTAAGGCATGTTTAGTTCAAAGATTAGTACGGTAGTCGATGTTTGTCCATGACATTGTAAATCAAATGTTTATTTCAAATTTTGTTTTTATATGAAAAATATAAACTAAACATCTCTGATAGATATTATAGGACATACACATCATAAAACTAAAGCAGTTGTTCATAGAAACCTCTCAGGCACGAGCCCCGAGACAACCTCAAGACCATGCTCCCTGGCGCCGGGGAAGCGATTTTTCGCCGGCGCTGGACCCTCTTGCCGGTTCTGCTAGTCTTCCTCACCTTTGTTCTCATGCTTCGCTTCTTTACTGAGGTTCCAGTACGTTTGTCTTTGATTTGCAGAAGAAGGAGATCTCGTCGGTCTCCAAAACGAAGACGAGCGCCGTGGTTCTCGTTCGTAGTTTTCCCGGTGACTCTTTCTCTCCGTTTGGTCTCTACTTCGGCGATGAGTCGAGAGGGCTTTCTCACCTCCTCTCTGTTTCAGTTCACGGTGACTCTGCCCGTCGAACACTCTTCTGGATGTCGCAGGACATGTCACGCTGTTGACTCCGTCCAAACCTATCAACTGTCTAAGGAGCTCAGCTATCAACCAACGAGCTCCCTCTTTCCGTCTCCGGGAAAACCCGTGCTCGACATACCACTGTGGTTTGCTCCTTTCAAGTCATACGACACCAGATCTACAAGCTTCACGAGAGTAAATCCGAGTTTCATCGGCAGCTCTTCATTCTTTCCACCGCTCAAAGTGAAGCTTCTTTCTCCGGCGTGGATCTTCACCAGCGACTGTACGGCTCATCTCAGGCGAATTTTATCCGGCGTCCTCTCTTCCGGCACCGAGGTACAGTGCAGATCTAGATCCGGAGCGTCTCTTTTCACTCTAACAGCGTGGAGTGAATTGTCGACTCAGTTTGATTGGGCCTGGCCCATATGGGCTATAAAGCTTAACAGCCCAAGTTTAATTCTTCCAAACCTCAGAGTTATTGAAGGTATGATCAGACCGTTATTGGTTTTCGATGTTTGGATTATTTTGTCAGATATTTCCGGTGGGTTCACCAGGAATTCCTCTTGTTGCGTAATGCCATATTTATACTGTGGGATGATTTTACTGGTGGGTTCACCAGGCCATGTTTCGATTTCACCATCCTTCTCTAGTGAGAAGTGTCCTTTACCACCATCCCTCCTCTCTATGAAAGGAGATGTTTTCTTGGTTTCACTACCGAGTATCAGTTTCAGTTTTTTCACCAGTTTGCTATCTTGTGGAGCGGTCTGTACGGGGCCTGAAGATGCAATCGAGATTACTCATGTTTTTCTCGTAGGTGAAAGCTGGCTCTCAACGTCACTTGTGACTATTTCTCAGCTGTCCGACTTTGTCGTGAAAACTTTATTGACGCAGTCAAGCTTTGTTTTGATTTCGTTGTCATCTTCTCCTGAAGAACTATCTATCTTAACTAATTTTGCTAGAGATGTTTATGTTTTTAACCTAAGAGGATGGCTAATTCCCTCAGTTCAGTGTAACCGAACAAGTTAAGTATGAATGAAAGTAAGTTGTGTTTAAAAAAAAAAAAAAAAAACATCTCTGATAGATAGTAAAGTGTGATAAGATCTGATTGATGTCGTCGTCAAAACTCAATAGGCGGGATTGGTGGGGAAAACGAAATCATGGAGTGCATTTAACATTATTATATTTTAGATAAATGACGATGGTGATGATGAATGATTAATTATGATAATGAGTAATGACACTGAATCTAACCTAATTCCAGTTACTTTATAGATATATTGTTCTCTCATTGGGCGACCATTTTCTTTTATCAGCTTCGTTTTTTAACCATTATTGCATAATAAGTTTTCTCCGGAAATCTAATATTTTTCATTTTCATTTTAAATATTCTATTCTATCTGTTTCATAAAAAGAATGTCATCTACACATTTTTCACACGTAGTAAAAAATTGATTAAAATATATTTATATTTTTATTAATATTATCTATTTAATTAATAGCATTTTAGATAAAAAACATTTACTGATAAGATCAATTTATTTTGTAATTAATATTGAGTTGAATTTAATAAGAAATAAAAAGAATATTATTTTTGTGGTTTAGAGAGTGGTATTTTATATGAAAAGAGCAATTTTCTTTTAAAATGTGACATGTCCAACCGTTTACAACTTAAGAGCCTTAAACATTACATATTGGATATATTTTGTCTTGAAATCATTAGACGTTGTCACGTTGACTATCATATACCTGTACAAGTAGCTGTGTTCTTCCATTATAACTTTTATTGCTTGTACTATCAAATAGCAAAGGGGATTCACCACAAGCATCAAACTGCAAGTTCAACGCAGAAATAGTATAATGCGCTTAATAAGCATCCAATGGTCAGATTATTAATTGAGAAATCAACGTAACTAACGAAATTATTTAGTTGGTTTACTTTTAGATAACAAAATAAGATTTGGTAATAACATTTACCAACTTATATGAACCATCCTTTCAGCATGATTTTTAAAATTCGTTTCAAAAATAATCTGCATTTTGATAGCATAAAACTCTCTGTTAGCAAGTATTCTCATTATAAATTGATTTACTTTTTTATCTCATTTTTGTTCGGATGACTAATAAGACTATAGATTTTTACGATTTTGCTGTTGATAGATAACTTTAACATCTCAATAAAAGATATGAAAGGAATTCAAGAGAAGAAAAAAGTTGCTAAGATCCGAAATATAGATCTATGCATTTTGCAATGTATATTTAAAGTGTATTCTGTTATAACCTTAATACAGACAAATTACCCCAGGTTCTAAACTTCTAATCGGTCTCCACTACTTACTTTTAAGATTTGCATGGGATAAGTACAAAAATCGTAAGTTACAAAAAAATAAGTACAAAAATCGTCACCTAATATGCCCTTCCTTCTTCAATTTAGCAAAAGGTATATCCTTGTTGGATCAACCTTTATTTTGATATTAGATTTAAGTATATCAACAAATTATAATATAGCTAATGGTCTCTCTACACTAATTTATTTTATTAAGGGGTCACTACCATTATCTATCCTCGTGTTTTCTTTAGTCTCACGTTTCTTTAATTAGTCCGGTCTTTACGTCTGTGTAATGCCTCTTCATAAACCCAAATTCATTTTATGTCGTATGTCAAATCCATTAATTTGACAAAATGTATAAGGTTTAGATGTATGATACATAAGCTATTCTCTAATTCATATAACAAAGATGAGTTTGAAAAGGCATTATTCATCTAGACAAAATTGACTCTCACCTCAAACTAGACGGGTCAGGGTAAAATTACTTAAAAACAAAAATAACTCGTGAAGTTGTGAAGTTCAAGAACCGAGTTGACCTAATCTGGCATACGTTAAACCCGTGATCCAACCGAGCTGCTGTGGATCAATCTGATTGACACCTACTAGTAGTTGGTTCCGATAAGCATGGGCCAAATTGATTTTTCAACACTTTATACATCTTTGATCTTTCTTTCGATTTCTCGTATTTTCTTTCTCTTCTATAATATGAATGTAAACATAAATGTCATTATCTAATATACATAACACATCATATCAAAACAAATATGAAAAGCTCAACTGTAATACGACGATATAAATAAAGAAAATAAATTAGTTGAAAATCTATCCGCGACGTGAAGGATTCTATTAATAATATGTTTATAAGATCAAATGCAGTTGACGACAATAATCTATTTATAGGATTGAAAATCCATTTCGCAGGCACTACTTGCATATTTTTTCTCAAAGCCTGAACTCAGCACGCTTGTCTCCATCTATCTTGTTCGATTATCTAATTTATGAAATCAATATTTATTAAAATCTATTTTATAGAAGATAAATTAGAAAGGAATATGAAAACGTATAATGGGACCAATAAGTCTATTCTAAATTGATTAAAAGCTCTGAGCAAGTCTTAAGATAGTGAATTACGGAGTAGTGATGATGTAGGCGTAGTGTCTGACATTAATGAAGCCATATGAAGAATTAGACAAACGAATATATCGATAAGAAATAAAATACAAGACAATAAATAAAAGACAACCGAAGATGTTTTTGTCTACTAGTTTGGTTTACCCCGAAACCTATGCTTTTAAAACATTATTCATAATAACTTTATAGAAAATAATATGTATTCTCTTGTTCTTAGTTATAAAAATAAAGAATAAAATTAACATAGATAAGAAAATATCCATGACTACTTTATTTTGTAAATTCAAAATACTAATAATTAAAAAGAGATAAGCCAACCAAGTGGTGGTAGTCTAGTATCAATCTTTTGGGGTTTGGTGTGTATCTACATCAGTCATGGGTTCGATTCTCCCTACGAACTAAATTATTATCATTTGGTCAGTCTGAGTTTAGGCTTTGGCTCAAGTGGTTTACATGGTGGATCGTAACAGATGATCGGTTCATCTCCTGACATTAGTCGGAAGGTATTCCAAACTCAGGTTAGGTAGTGTGGTAGCCAGTCCACTCTATAGCATTAAGTGCGTTCTTCCTTAGGCCGACCGGATCAACCGATAGGATTTATAAAAAAATAAAAATAAGCCACCGCATGACTGTAAGAAAAAATAAAGATTTTTATTTTCTTCGTGGACGACCTGTCCTATACCGAAAAGTCACCAGAGTTATGACAACACCTACTTATCCGTACTATAAACACATTTATCGTAAAAATCCGAGTTTCTCTTTCAAACTTTTTTATTTAATTATAGGCTTATATTTTTATATTATTAATTCCAAAACATAATACTAATAAATTAAAAAGCGACGTGAAACGACAAATCAAGAAGCAAACAAAATGGTGGTACCGAAACATAAATTTTATCTAATACCGAAACTAATAAGGTTCGCTCGGTCCCACTAAGACGTGGCCTCATTTCCTACCATGGACCCACACTTTTCGCACGTGCATTTCACTATGGAGAGCTTCCCGTAAATAGTTTTTACAGTCATATATATGTTCTTTGACAACTGATTTGACGTACAGGTATCTGTTCAGAAAATGAATATTTGACATGACAAAATAATTGTGTTATGCTGATTCCTTAAATAAGGTAACGAAAATATTTTGGAATTCTTTTTTTCGTTTAGGATTTCAAAACAACCAACTATAGAAATAAAACATAAACCACCGCAATAGGAAAAAAAATTACCGCTATCAGAAATTCAGAATATATAAAACCGTATATGTTCTCGGGTCTCAGTTAGAGCATCAATATTGGGCAGACCTTAGCAAAGTCCTTAAGAGGAATAATGCGGGGACCGAGAAGAAAGAGAGTGAGAAAGCCCTTATTTAAGGGCGTGCCCTTACTCTCTACCGAACAAAAAAAGAAGAAAGCCCTTAGTTAAGGGAGAGAGAGTGGACACCAATAATGATGGTTTTATGCCATGGTGGAGTTTTCGTAACTACAGCTGCATGACGTGAGCTTTTGAGATTGTTTAATCAGTAAAACTGAAGATGGAGAATATGCATATTTACTACTAACTCTGTTTCAAAATATTACACATTCTAAATTTTTCACACGTTTTAATAAAACACAATAAATTTACATATCTTTTTGTTAATATTTTTTCCATAGTTTTAAGCCAATGAAAATTCAACCAATGCAATTATTTTTTTAAAGTTTGCAATTAGTTAATAAAATATGCATTAAAATGTAAAAAATAGATTTTTTTTGAAACAAAACTTTTCTCTAGAATATACAACTTTGTGAATCATTTTCTTATATTTATTAAATATCATTGAATATTAATTTTATTTATCACCAAGATGGAAACGAATCTATAAGATAAATATTGGTTGACTGAAAAGAGATTAAATTTTAATTAATGTAGACAGAGTACAATGAACTAACATGTTTGATTGGAAAACAGTTATATATAGTGTATATATATAGTTTTAAGTTTAGAAGTAACACAAAATAAGATACTGCTACTATAAAGATGCTTTGACTAGTCAAAGGTACACTGTTACATACATTTGTGCGCCAAGGAAACATACAATACAAGAGTGCATCAAGAACAGAAGGATAGATATGCATCAAGAACAAAAGCATCAGAAACTATAATCTTTTACTTTTTACAGACGCAATATTGCGAACTTCCAGAAACATACACACATATTTTGTCTCTATATAGGTAGATATGGAAGTAAATATTCTGTTTAAGCTCATAAATTATTGTTTCCAGAATTTCTCACTAAAACTAAATCTAATAATACCTAAAAAGCATACCAAACAAATATGGTAGTTTATATAAGGAACAAGCAAATATGGTAATTCCAACCATAAAATTGTTTTCTTTCACAGAATTGAGGATTATTTCTAAGGAAACTAAAATAACTAGTCATACTAGAAAAAAATAGAAAACAATTATTTATAGAAAATTAAATAATTTTGACTTTTTCTCTCACCTTAAATAAAAGCCAACCTCCATAGATTTCTTCACCAGTCGACACAACTCTCCTTCATCCTCTCTCTTTATTCATATATATAGTATCTCGTAGCTTTTTATACAAACGTATCAATGGCTGTTGAAGCTCATCACATGAACATTTTCTCTCCTCAGTTGTTATCAAACAGGTAACAAAACTCAACAAACTGGTTTTTATTTTATTTACTTGAAAAAATATTTTCTTCTTGTTTTTCTTCGTTTTAGAGCTGTCTCGGGCTTATTCAAATGGGTTTCCCGTAATCATTTTTGTGCTTTTATTTGCAGAGATTGTGTTAAATTCGAACAAGACATGAACCACGGCGGAGTTCCATTTGTAACCGGAGAATCCCTCGCCGTAGATCCTTTAGCTAAAGCTCGCTTTAACAAATCGGAAAGTGGTCTCACTTACAAGTTCAACTCATCCTCTGTTCTTCCTCCGTCCGCAAAACGTGCGAGAGAATCTCAATACCTTGGCTCAGACGCTCAGTTCGCGTCTCCGGTTAAGCGGAGGTCCGGTGCGTTTGGTTTAGCCTCATCTTTGATAAACGCTGAACTCGTGTTTCAAATCCAAAACCAACAACAGTCGGAGATTGATCGGTACGTAGCTCAACAAACGGAGAAGCTTAGAATAGAGGTTGAAACTCGTCAGCGAACGCAAACGCGGATACTAGCGTCTACGTTTCAAAACGCAATAGCCAAGAAATTAAAAGAGAAAGACGACGAGATCGTACGTATGAGAAATCTTAATTGGATATTACAAGAGCGAGTCAAGAGTCTTTACGTTGAAAACCAAATATGGCGTGATATGGCTCAAACCAACGAAGCACACGCTAACAACCTTCGAACAAACCTAGACCAAGTTCTGGCTCAAGTCCAAACGTTACCAACCGCACCAACCGTTGTAGAAGACGATGCGGAGTCGAGCTGCGGAAGTTGCGTTGAAGGTGGTGAAGGTATTAAAGCGGTTGGTGCCAGTTGCAAGCTGTGTGGTGAAAGAGAAGCGAGTGTGTTGGTGTTACCTTGTCGCCATTTGTGTTTGTGTACGGTTTGTGGTTCGGCTTTGTTACAAACTTGTCCGGTTTGCGATTCTGTCATGAACGCTAGTGTACATGTTAACATATCTCCTTGACCATTTTTTTGGTGCAACTAAATTCATATTCTGTTTTTTTTTTCCATAAATTTTAGTTAAGACTTAAGAACTAACATACAAAATATGTAATTTTCACTTAGCCAAATTTTTATTTTATTTTTTGTCAGTACGGTTTTGATTTTTTTGTTAACTCCTGTAAATTAGGATTTATTATTCTTTCTATAACGAGTTGTGAGCGAATCCAAGAATAAAAGTTGCAATTCAAGTTGAAAAGAATTTTAAAACTCACAAAACGTCATCTCTCATTTTTATAGGAAAATATCCACACAACGATGAATAGAAAGAAAGAAATAATTTTCTTGTAATTGGTTGATATTAAAAAACATAATTTTAAATGTAAATGACCCAAACTTCTTTTTAAGTTGCACCGTAGGTTGGTTTACTTTATTATTAGCCTATTTATCATCAAAGTCAATTACATGAGTTTTTTTTTGTAAAACCAAAAAAAAAAAAGTCAATTACATGAGTTTGAATAATCTAATTTCATTTTGATAGATTTGCACAATGCGACATAGATTGAAAAATTATAAAAGTTGTCTATAGATATATACTATTGCAAGTTGGCGGTATATTTTATCTTTCCAACCCCACGAACCATATAAAACAAGAAGAATCATACTTCGCTATCGAAAATAAAATAAATCATCAAAAAAGAAAGTCTGAATTCGAATGCCTCAACGACATTTTCAGTTCATAGTCATTATAGTTGTCGTGTAATAAATATTTCAAAATTCGGATCATATCATGTGTAGTGCATGTCTAGACAACGAAAAAAAACCACTCAAATGGATTTTAAATTATACTAGATCATGACCCGCGCGATTGCGCGGATTTTATTTTTGTTTTAACATATAACATATATTCTATAGTAGTCAATACAATTTAGAATTTTTCTATTTCACATAATGTAGTTTTATATAATTTCGAGTTTGTTCATATTGTTTAAAAACAATGAAAACTGTTTTTTGTATTAATAGTTTTTCATTGGTGTATTATAAATATAATTGTATGGTGCAAACATTAATATAATATTAACCAATACGATTTGGATTAAAATAACAGTGTACTACAGATGTATTGTGAACCACTAATCTAATAGTAACCAATACGATTTGGACTAACATAATAGTGTATTATAGATATAGACATAAGATGGGGACACTAATCTAATATTAACCGATACGATTTAGACGAACAAAACTGAAGTCTTCTTTATAATTTTAATAAAATAGTTATTAATTATTATAAGATAGATAAACAGAAAATTTAATGGAAAAAAAAAAAAATAGCAAGAAAGATTAACCGTTCGGATACATAAATGTTTTATATTTAGTAAAATAATTTAAATGAAACTGTATTAATCCAAAAACAATTATAGATTCAAATTTTTTTATTAGAAGAATAGTATTTTGAATGTGTGCAAAAAAATTGAATAAATTGAAAATGACAATGTGTTTTTTTTAGAAAGTTAAGTGCAATAAAAATATACAATCTTTTTTGTTTTATATTTATTGACAAAATAACTATTATGCCCAAGAAAAAAAATTCATTATAAATGTCCATGTCCACATAGAATTAATAAGTCCATTAGTAACAACAACTATCCAGGAAAGAGAGAAAAAAATAGCTACATCTTATTTTCCTTTTCTTTAATTTATTTTTAGGCTAGTAGACTCATAATCGATTTCTTAAAAAGTTAAAATTGATGTTTCTTTTATTGAAATCTCATAAATACGTCAAGTTACCTATTAAGTTAAATATACATAAATACAAAATCCCATGACACCGAGATTTTTGGTATAGTAGATTAATCTTGGAGAAAGGGGTTTTCCATATTTACGATATTTCAAATCTATAAATTTGATTGTGAATATTTGATTGCCACCGAGATTTTAGGTATGGTAAACTCATAATCGATTTTTTAAAGTTTGAATTGATGTTTCTGTTATTGAAATAAGAATATATTTTTAATTTGGTGAAGGGGTTTTCCCATATTTGATTACTTTTAAAGAATAAATTGATGTTTCTATTTAGTGTATATTCATTATTTGAGCATCAAGAAAAAATATTATGATATATTTAGTATTGAGTTTCAAAAAAGTACAGATGTGGTTGAAACATATTGTTAAATTATTTGGTTAATTCAATCCATTGGTTTGGGAGATACAATTGGATCAAGATAGTTAAAACTGGGCAATGACATGTTTTGGACTCGTTTATATTTTTAATAACATGTGTAACATTTATTTTTATATTTATTTTTAAGAACTCAGACTCGTGTAATATTTATATTGGAGACATTTGTTGTATTCATTTGACTATAATAAAAGAGAGGAGTTGTTATATTTGTACTATTATATAATATATACGGTGGAGTTAAATGATAGTCAAATGATTTAGATATTTTGTAAATAATTTACGGTGGAGTTAAATTATAGTCAAATGATTTACATTCATATGAAAGTTCGATGGAGTTAATGTTAAATGAAAGAATAGATAAAAGAGGTGATGTTAAATGATAATTACGGTGGAGTTAAATGATAGGATAATATTAATTATGGTGGAGTTAAATGATAGGTGCTTGATATTAAACTCTCTAAGGAAATATTTAAATGAAAGGTTAGACTAAGAATAATAATGTGATGTCTAACTTTAAAATCCACCTAGAAAAAGTTAGAATGTTTCTGTTTTAATAAGATAGATATTTAAGTACATACGTTATATAAAGAGTTATTATTGGGTTCACCCGTAGAGTGAATCTAAAAGTTCACCCAACCAATAAGAATTATTCATTTCACAATTGATATCTTTTAAATAAGGAAACAAAATATTGTCAAGTTATATTATATTTTAAAATAAATAAAATAAAAACAAATAAAAATAATAATAGTTACAAAAAAAAATTTAAAAAATATTTAACATTTTCGAAAGATAAAATAAACCCTAAACCCTAAATCATAAACCATAAACCCTTGAGTATACCCTAAACCCTTGGTATATGCTAAACCCTTGGATAATCTTAAACTCTAAACCCTAAACTCTAGTATATGCAAAAGAAATTTAGATATTTTAAGGCCGTCATCGAAATACTAAACCATAAATCCTAAACTCTAAACTCTAAACCTTTAGGTAAATCCTAAACTCTTTTTAGGATTAAGGATTTGGTATTTTTAAGATTTAGTGTTTAATGTTTTTAATTTAAATTTTAGAGTTTAGGCTTAGTGTTTTGATGACGGATTTAAAATATTTTTAATTTTTTTGCATATATTACTATTTTATTTGTTTTAACATTTTTATTTTAAAAACATAATATAACTTGATAATATTTTATTTCCTTATTTAAAAGATATCAATTGTGAAATAAGTGATTTCTATTGGTTGGGTGAACCTCTAGGTTCACTCTAGGGATGAACCCAAGAATAAGTCTTATATAAACCAAATTGTTAAAAAATAGAAAATATTTATATACAAACTCCGTTACATATTAAGTATTGTTGTAGAAATTTTTTTTGTTGCAAAATAAGTGTCGTTTTAGCATTTCAATGCAAAATTTATTAATTTTATTATGCATTTTTGTTTTTTTATTGGTTGAGATATATGGGTAGTGATATTTTTATATGAAAAATATGCAAAATTTAATAATTTCTTAATCCGTGTGCACAACTCGAAAATGATTTATTCAGAAACAGAATGAGTAGTAACCTAATAAGAACGTATGAATACGATGCGTAAATTCACTGAGTTACGATGATTGCGACGAAGAAACGTTACTCCAATAATTTGTTCAAAGTTTCTCCTTCAATAATAAATTATATGTGCTTTAGCTTTCTTCACATTTGTAAAACAACTGCAGATAAAAGGGTGATAAAAGATGGATCTTATTGGGTGAATTAGAAGTCCTGACTCAATCCCAAGAACCAAGATTCAACTGATGGCTAGATTAGAATTATGGACTTATTCTCACAATCTCGTGTGAGAAAGAAAATTTATAGCAGTCTAAATAATATTATTTTTTTTGGACTGCTATAAATTTTGAGGTTATGATTTTGTTTTTAAATAATTTTTTTTAAAACTGCTATTTTTGGAAAGTTTCATTTTATTGAGAAATATTGTAGATTTTAGATTGTAATTTTGAAATTAGAATTACAAGAATTTTTTATATATGAAATACTATTATAGAATTTTTCATCAAATAGGTTCTATTTTTAAATAATTTTTTTTTTAAACTGCTATTTTTGAAAAGTTTTCATTTTAAATGGAACTACTTTAGATTTGGGGTTGTGATTTTAAAATTAGAATAACAAGAATTTTTCTTGATATATGAGTATTTTTACAAAAAAATTCATCAAGAGGTTGTATTTTTAAATTATTCTTTTTTTTGATATTTTTGTAAAGTTTTCATTTTATAGAGAACTACTATAGATTTGGGGTTGTGATTTTTAAATTAGGATAGTAAGAATTTTTGTTGATATATGAGTATTCTTACAGTATTTTTCATCAATAGGTTGTAACTTTAAATAATTTTTTTAAAAATTTGCTATTTTGGAAAAAATTTCATTTTATAGAGAATTATTGTAGATTTAAGGTTGTGATTTTGAAATTAGGATTACAAGAATTTTTGTAGATATATGAGTATTCTTACAAATTTTTTAATCAATATGTTGTAAATAATTGTTTTAAAAACTGCTATTTTTGGAAAGTTTTAATTTTATAGAAAACTATTGTAGATTTGGGGTTATACTTTTGAAACTAGGATAACAAGAATTTATGTTGATATATGAGTATTTTTACAGAATTTTTCATCAATTGGTTGAATTTCTAAGTTGTTTTTTTTAAACTGCTATTTTTGGAAAATTTTCATTTTATAGGGAACTATTGTAGACTTTGGGTTGTGAATTTGAAATTAGCATTACAAGAATTTTTGTAGATAGATGAGTATTCTTACAAAAATTTTAATCAATATGTTGTATTTTAAATAATTGTTTTAAAAACAGCTATTTTTGTAAAGTTTTCATTTTATAGAAAACTATTGTAGATTTGGGGTTATGATTTTGAAACTAGGATAACAAGATTTTTTGTTGATATATGAGTATTCTTACATAATTTTTCATCAATTGGTTGAATTTTTTAATTTTTTTTTTAAACTGCTATTTTTGGAAAGTTTTCATTTTATAGGGAACTATTGTAGATTTTGGGTTGTGATTTTGAAATTAAGATAACAAGAATTTTTATGATATATGAGTATTCTTACAGAATTTTTCATCAATAGGTTGTAATTTTAAATATAATATTTTTTAAAACTCCTATTTTTGGAAATGTTTCATTTTAATGAGAACTATTGTAGATTTTAGATTTTGAGTTTGAAATTAGAATTACATGAATTTGTTTTTATATATGAGTGTTTTTACAGAATTTTTCATCAATAGGTTATATTTTAAAATATTTTTTTTAAATTGCTATTTTTGGAAAGATTTCATTTTAATGAGAAAATTGTAGATTTTAGATTGTTATTTTGAAACTAGAATTACAAGAATATTTTTTCTATATGAAATATTATTACATAATTTTTCATCAAATATGTTGTATTTTTAAATAAGTTTTTATAAAAAACTGCTATTTTGGAAAGTTTTCATTTTATAGAACTACTGGAGATTTGGGGTTGTGATTTTGAAATTATGATAACAAACTTTTTTTTTGATATATGAGTATTCTTACAAAAAAATTCATCAAGATGTTGTATTTTAAAATAGTTTTGTTTTAAATTGCTATTTTTGTACATTTTCATTTTATAGAGAACTACTGGAGATTTGGGGTTGTCATTTTGAAATTAGGATAACAAGAATTTTTGTTGATATATGAGTATTCTTACAGAATTTTTCATCAATAGGTTGAATTTTTAAATAATTTTATAAAATCTGCTGTTTTGGAAAAAAATATTTTATAGAGAACTATTGTAGATATGAGGTTGTGATTTTGAAATTAGGATTACAAGAACTTTTATAGATATATGAGTATTCTTAAAAAAATTTCATCAATAAATTGTATTTTTAAATAATTGTTTCAAAAACTGTTATTTTGTAAAGTTTTCATTTTATAGAGAACTATTGTATATTTGGAGTTATGATTTTGAAACTAGGATAACAATAATTTATGTTGATATATGAGTATTCTTACAGAATGTTTCATCAATAGGTTGAATTTTTAAATATTTGTTTTAAACAACTATTTTTAGAAAGTTTTCATTTTATAGAGAATTATGGTAGATTTTGGGTTGTGATTTTGAAATTAGGATAACAAGAATTGTTATTGATCTATACTATTATTTATGAAGTGATTTTGCTTACTTGTCATGTTTTCCATGATTTTAGCTAATTTTGCTTATTTGTCATATTTTTATTAAGTTTAAGTTAAATTATCATTGATGTATTATTTGTTTTGAGCTGAGTCACTAAATTATTAATTTAAAATAATAGCCTTGATGAATATTCTATATAAATAAAAATGAATTTTTTTATTAATATTAAATTAATATGTTATATTAACTTTTCTTATTTGTCATATTTTTATTAGGTTTTAGACTTTTAGATAGGTTATTAATTTATTATTAGTTTCTAACTATTCACTAATTTATTTTAATGATATAAAGTTTATATGTTATATGCTATATTAAATAATTGATTACAAAATAATATTTTAAAATTATCAAAAAAAGATAATTCTTCTATATATATTCTTTTTTTGTGCCTATCTGAAAAAAATATTTTTATTATAAAAGTTAAAAAAAATTAAGATACAAAACAATTTATATTAAATATTAGTCAAGCAAAAAATATAAATATATTTTCTAAACTATCTCTAGGATATGACTGTTTTAAAAAAACTTAACACAATAATAAGTATATATTTTGATTAAAAATATTTGACATATATAAATATTTTGATGTTTGATTTAACTATTTAAAAACATAAATAATAATTTATTATGCTGGTTTTAGATTAATAAGACATAAACTTATAAGTATTTATAAGAAATTTATGCGCGCATGTGCGGACAAACCACCTAGTATATGAGTATTGTTACAATTTTTTTCATCAATATAGTGTATTTTTAAATATTTTTTAAAACACTTCTATTTTTGGAAAATTTTCATTTTATACAGAACTATTATAGAGTTTAGATTGTGATTTTGAAATTAGGATAACAAGATTTTTTTTATATATATGAGTATTTTTACAGAATTTTTCATCAATATGTTATATTTTAAAATATTTTTTAGAATTGCTATTTTGGAAAGGTATCATTTTAATGGAAAAATTGTAGATTTTAGATTGTGATTTCGAAATTAGAATTAATAGATTTTTTTTATATATTAAATTTTATTACATAATTTTTCATCAAATATGTTGTATTTTTAAATTAGTTTTTTTAATAAAAACTGCTATTTTTGGAAAGTTTTCATTTAATAACGAAATACTTTAGATTTAGGGTTGTGATTTTGAAATTAGGATAACAAGAATTTTTTGTTGATATATGAGTATTCTTTGAAAAAATTTCATCAAAAGGTTGTATTTTTAAATTATGTTTTATTTTTAAATTGCTATTTTTGTAAAGTTTTCATTTTATAGAGAACTACTGTAGATTCGGGGTTGTGATCTTGAAATTAGGATAACAAGAATTTTTGTTGATATATGAGTATTCTTACAGAAGTTTTCATCAATAAGCTGAATTTTTAAATATTTGTTTTTTAAAATTGCTATTTTTAGAAAGTTTTCATTTTATAAAGAATTATTGTAGATTTTGGGTTGTGATTTTGAAATTAGGATAACAAGAATTTTTTCATTGATATATGAGTATTTTTACAGATTTTTTCATCAATATAGTGTATTTTAAAATATTTTTTTAAAACTTCTATTTTTAGAATTTTTTTATTTTATACAGAACTATTATAGATTTTCGATTGTGATTTTGAAATTAGGATAATAAGAATTTTTATTGATATATGAGTATTCTTATAGAATTTTTCATCAATAGGTTATATTTTAAAATATTTTTTAAAAAATTTGCTATGTTTGGAAAGGTTTCATTTTAATGAGAAAAATTGTAGATTTTAGATTGTGATTTTGAAATTTGAATTAAAATATTTTATATATATATATATAAAACATTATTACATAATTTTTCATCAAATAGGTTGTATTTTTAAATAAGGTTTTATGAAAAACTGCTATTTTTGGAAAGTTTTCATTTTATAAGCAAATGCTTTAGATTTAAGGTTGTGATTTTGAAATTAGGATAACAAGAATTTTTGTCGATATATGAGTATTCTTACAAATACCAAGAGGTTGTATTTTTAAATAATGTTTCTTTAAAATTGCTATTTTGTAAAGTTTTCATTTTATAGAGAACTACTATAGATTTGGGGTTGTGGATTTGAAATTGGGATCATGAACTTTTGTTGATATATGAGTATTTTTAAAGAATTTTTCATCAATATGTTGCATTTTTAAATAATTTTTTAAAATCTGCTGTTTTTGGAAAGTTTTCATTTTGTAGAGAAATTTTGTAGATTTGGGGTTGTGATTTTGAGATTAGAATAACAAGAATTTTTGTTGATATATGAGCATTATTACATACTTTTTCATCAATAGGTTATTATAAATATTTTTTTTTAAACTGCTATTTTTGGAAAGGTTTCATTTTAATGATTAATATTGTAGATCTTAGATTGTGATTTTGAAATTAGAATTACAAGAATTTTTTTTCTATATTATTACATAATTTTTCATCAAATAGTTGTATTTTTAAATATTTTTTTTCAAAACTGCTATTTTTGGAAAGTTTTAATTTTATAGAGAACTATTGTAGATTTGATGTTGTGATTTTGAAACTAGAATAAAAAGAATTTTTGTTGATATATGAGTATTCTTACAGAATTTTTCATCAATAAATTGAGTTTTTATTTTTTTTTCTAAAATTCTGCTATTTTGGGAAAGTTTTCATTTTATAGAGAACTACATTAGATTTGTTGAGATTTTGAAATTAGGATAACAAGAATTTTTTTGTTGATATATGAGTATTCTTACAGAATTTTTCATCAATATGATGCATTTTTAAATAATTTTTTTAAAAATCTGTTGTTTTAGGAAAGTTTTCGTTTTATAGAGAACTATTGTAGATTTGGGGTTGTGATTTTGAAATTAGAGTAACACGAATTTTTGTTGATATATGAGTATTCTTACATAATTTTTCATCAAAATGTTATATTTTAAATATTTTTTAAAGCTGCTATTTCTGGAAAGGTTTCATTTTAATGATAAATATTGTAGATTTTAGATTGTGATTTTGAAATTTGAATTACAAGAATTTTTTCTATATGATTATATAATTTTTCATCAAATAAGTTGTATTTTTAAACAATTTTTTTAAAAAACTGATATTTTTGAAAAGTTTTCATTTTATAGAGACCTATTGTAGATTTGATGTTGTAATTTTGAAACTAGGATAAAAAGAATTTTTGTTGATATATGAGTATTCTTACAGAATTTTTCACCAATAGACTGAATTTTTAATTTTTTTTAAAAAATCTGCTATTTTGGGAAAGTTTTCATTTTATAGAGAACTACATTAGTTTTGGGGTTGTGATTTTGAAATTAGAGTGACAAGAATTTTTGTTGATATATGAGTATTCTTACAGAATTTTTCATCAATAGGATGAATTTTTAAATAATTTTTAAAAAATCTGTTGTTTTGGGAAAACTTTTATTTTATTTTTTTGTCATCAAACATATAGACTCATAGGAAATTTTTTATTTTATAGAGAACTATTGTAGATTTGGGGTTGTGATTTTGAAATTAGAGTAACAAGAATTTTTGTTGATATATGAGTATTCTTACATAATTTATCATCAATAGGTTATATTTTAAATATTTTTTTAAAGCTGCTATTTTTGGAAAGGTTTCATTTTAATGATAAATATTGTAGATTTTAGATTGTGATTTTGAAATTAGAATTAGAATTACAAAAAATTGTTTATAAATATTATTACATAATTTTTCATAATATCATTAAAACTGCTATTTTGGGAAAGTTTTCATTTTATAGAGAACTACATAGATTTGGGGTTGTGATTTTGAAATTAGGATAACAAGAATATATGTTGATATATGAGTATTCTTACATAATTTTTCATCCATAAATTTCATTTTTAAATAATGTTTTAAAAACTATTATTTTCTGATAGTTTTCATTTTACAAAGAACTATTGTAGATTTGGGGTTGTAATTTTGAAATTAGGATAACAAGAATTTTTGTTTATATTAGTATTCTTACAAAAAATTTCAGAAATAGTTTGTATTTTTAAATAACTATTTTTAAAACTGTTATTTTGGAAAAATTTCATTTTATTGAAAACTACTTTAGATTTGGGGTTGTGATTTTGGAATTAGGATAACAAGAATTTTTGTTGATACGCCGTATAAAACAGTGTTTATACAACGTTTAATTTATTTTGTGCTTAGATTTTGAAATATTTTTTCTAATTACAAGAATATTTGTTGATATATGAGTATTCTTACATAATTTTTCATCCATAAATTGCATTTTTAAATAATGTTTTAAAAACTATTATTTTCTGATAGTTTTCATTTTACAAAGAACTATTGTAGATTTGGGGTTGTGATTTTGATATTAGGATAACAAGAATTTTTGTTTATATTAGTATTCTTACAAAAAATTTCATAAATAGTTTGTATTTTTAAATAACTATTTTTAAAACTGTTATTTTTGGAAAATTTTCATTTTATTGAAAACTATTTTAGATTTGGGGTTGTGATTTTGGAATTAGGATAACACGAATTTTTGTTGATACGCCGTATAAAACAGTGTTTATACAACGTTTAATTTATTTTGTGCTTAGATTTTGAAGTATTTTTTCTAATTACAATTTTTGATTCTTTTGACTTCATTTGTAGCAGTTAATTTATGTTTTATTTTCAATATTCCATAAATAAATATAATGTATAATCTATTTAATTATGCTTGATATTTTTTTATTGTTACATATAACTTATGTAATTATTTTATTTATTACTATGGTATTTATTTAAAATATATCTACCGTATATACTCCGTATATACATCCATATGATATACAGTAATCCAACTCCCGGTTAGCATATAGCATTTTAGAACACTAATATATTTTATGTAAATATCTGTTTGTTTATACATCTTTAGAAGTAATTTTCATCTTTATATTATTGATAATATTCTTAAAATATATTTACATATTTAAGATAACAACGACCCTAAATGCAAATAAGAAAACTAACCAAAATTTTAATATGTTTAGAATAAAAAATATTATAGTTGAATTCAGAGAAATAGATGAACCTTCTGTGGATTTTATTTTTGTGGGAAAAAATATCTTTTTGTGGATATTAGTTTTGTTTGGTATTTTTCCCTAAAAGCCTAAAGATGTTAACGAGGTGTATAAGATCAAATCTGGGCAGGTAAATACAATGGAAGCAGTAACCATGCGGTGGTGGACTAGTGGTTTTGAGGAAGGTTCGGCCCCAATACGGATCCGGCTTCGAAATCTCGTGTAATTATTTGGGCAAGCGTTAAATCGCAAAAATACATGAAGTATCGTAAATTTTGTGGGATTAGTCGGTTGACCTCGGTCGCCTGATCTCCACGGTTATTAGAAAAAGAAAACAATGGAAGCAGTATGCTAGTATGGTATGCAAGTAAGTTGACAATGAGCCTATACACAGGCCTAGTTCTATAGACGGGACCTATATAGTGGCCTAACTCTACTGACGGGACCTATTGACTGGGCCTAATTCTATATACCGGCCTGTAGGTTGGACCGTTGCAGAATTTAGTGTAGATTAGTGTAGTGGTTCTTTACCGAGAGCGGATCTGAACACTACTTAGTAAAATTTTGGTTGACTTATAATTTTAAAAATAACATATATAGAAATAAAGCTTCAACGTATACAAAAAAATATATTAAAATTATTACTAAATGTTTATGGGCGCTAAAATCTTAAAACCGGCCACTTTTGTTAAACTGCTAATTTTGAGAAGAAACAAAAGTATTATTAATATACAACTTGCGAGAACATTACACGCCAAGAGCTAAGACCAAGAAAAATCGAGAGAACATTGAAAAAGACTATAGACTCGTGGGACTAATTACATTTACATATCTATCAAAAGACATGTTCTTTCAAATGTGATAGATAGTACCACGTAAGTGCATTACGAGGAAATAAAACCGATAGAGGATCAAGACTTAAACCTAAAAACGGTTCTTCAGTTCGATAAAGAAATCCACATGCCGCAGCATTAGTTAGGCCCATTTGGCGAGAATCGACATTCCACCGCACCCTAGAAGAGCTGCGGCCAAACATTTGAGCTGCATTTTGATGCTGCCTTGAAGCTTTGGCCCCATGAACTCTGCAGCTAAAAGGTCAACGAGTGCCATGTAGATGAGCAATCCGGCCGAGCATGCATTGAGAAGTCCAACAGTTATCAACGCATTAGGACTGTTTTCTCTGTAAACTGTTGATAGAGCAATTCCTAACGCTATTCCGAATGGCGTTGTCACGGCGAAAAAGAACGCCATAACAAACTTTTTCAAGTTCGTGTACTCAGCCTGAAAATATGCCAAACATTAAACATTTGAAGAAGATAAGATAAAAGTTTATTATATACAATTTATATACCTGGAGAATGCAACCTCCAAGTCCCATGCCTTCAAACATTTGATGGAAGCAAAGAGCTGCGATGAGTCCTTTAATGGTGCAAGTATCATTAGTTGCTCCTAGAGACAGTCCAATGACCACAGAGTGAACTATTATTCCAAGCTCCAAGACCTAAATATCCATCGAAATTAAATTGAATGATATTCAGTAATATGTCATCTAAACTGATAAAGTCAAAAAGAAGAAAAAAATAGTAATGTGTCGATTAATAAGTTTATAATATTTCCATGTGTATTTACTACTAACCATAGCTATGACTCGGTATCGCAAGAGTTGTGCACTCGTGGAATCATCATCTTTCGTTGGTAAGGTAACATTATTTGCGGGGCCGTGACCATGACCATGGGGTATGATCCCAACTGCGTTTTTGCTAGTATAGAGGCTCGTAGCCATGGAATCGATGGCTAGAGTGATTAGACCGGACAACATAGCGAGAAATCCCGTGAAGGGAAACTTGTGCCACGGGTTCTCTTCAAGACATTGTGATGATAACATGTCGAAAGAATCGGGCAACACGTGCATAAAACCGGTTCCGAGGATGATCCCGGAGGCAAAGCATTTAACAACTGTGAAAATGTCACCGTCGGGTCGGAGGAACGGCACAGAACGGCTAAAGAGAGGAGCACCCACCCCAATCATGCTAGCGACTAGGATTGTGGCGATAGCTATGATTTTGAGAGGCAAAGCTTTAGCTTTGTTGACGCACGGGTTCGCTGACTCGCTTGCGCATTCATCAGGCACCGTTGAAGTTGCTGAAGAAATTGTAAACGAGACAAAGATGAGTATGATGAAGGTTGTTTTGATTAAAAGTGTTGAAGTTGAAGCCATTTTTTTTTTCTTTTGGAGTTGTGTTTCAGATTGTAAAATGTTTGTGTCTTTGGACTTGTTGGATGAGTCGGTTTATATAGTAATGTGTGCCGGTATATTTCATGCCATTTATTGTCGCAGCTGAAGAAATTATTGTTTTTCAGTTGACATACTCTATTTATATTCCTTAGGATAAGAATAAAATGTATATTGTCTATTATATATGTATAAATTAGTTTTGTGAAAGTGTTATTATATAATCATGGAAAATATAAAATTGAAGTTTTTAAAGTTCTAAATCTCTTTGTTTTTTGTTTTTATATTAGTTGTTGTTTTAAGTTAATTATTGTATCCAAATTTATAAATATTTAATTTCTTTTAAATAAATACATCATTAATTATCAATTTAACCAAAAATTCAAATAATAAATGCAATAAAAATTATAAAGTACAAAAATTATATAGCAGAAAAATTTAATAAATTTAAATTAAAAATTGAAAAACATTATTTAATCTGAGACACAATAATTATATTAAAATTGAAGGACTAGTATGTTTGGGTCATTAGACAAGTTACAGGTTGTCACAATTCATATGTGCTCTTTTTTTATCTTTACACTAAGTTGGTATTGGTACGTTTTCAGGCCAATTCATTTTATAGCATTAAGTATCTTCTTCTCGGAACCGGTCAGATCAGCGGATAAAGTCTATCAAAAAAAAAAAACTAGAATGAATAGAATTGTAAAATGCAGTCGCGTAATATGCAAAATTGGCTGTTCCATTAATTGGTTCAAACAAATCTTGACCTAAATTCACAACTACAGATTCATTTGCCGAGTCCAAAATATGATACACAATATGACTTTGATACACAATGACTTCTCTACCCGATAAAGAAGGAAATACAATTATATTTTATTCTGAAGATAAGAAAATATGTTTTTGTATCTTTTCTACGTGTTAAGAAAACCCAACTCTATAAAGTGGAAGCTTTCAACCATTTGATCACCGTCATTGGGTTACTGATGTACCTTCTTGTGTTGATGATGTTATTATATTTTTATTCTAAGATAGCATACCCTACAATTATTAGAATGTGTGTATATTTACGTCAAATTATCAAAACAAATACGATGATATTGGTCCAACCGGTAGCAATGTGAATATCAACAAAGAATCCACTTCGAATACATAAACAAAATAAACTTCAGAAATTAACCAATATGGTATGCATATTGTTAACGACCCAAGAACCAGTTCAAATCACATATAATTATAAAACTTCTGATTTTCGAGAATAGAGCTATTCCTGCTTTTTGTTTGGTCAATGCAGTACCTAGTCGTTCTCCTGGTCGAGCCGAACATGGTGCCTCCAGGCACTATCATCTGGAACTCCGACGCCGCATGGTCTAGAGATACCCTCTCTGCAGGCCTTGGTTGGGTCTCCTCATCTGAGCTCGCTCCGTCACTCACCGGTTCAAAAGTCTGCGCGAATGTATCATCGCCTTTACTCACTGAAACGCTTGCTTTGAGGGAAACGGTAGCTGAAGCACAAGTCCTCTCCGCCGACAACGTCTGGATTAGATCCGATTCTGAAAAGTTCATCAGCAGGGCCGGCTCAACATCCACGTAGACCTTTGGGCAAAAACAAAATTTTTGGGCCTGTTAGTATTAATCTTTAATATTTTAATTATTATCAAATTTATTTTTAATACAAAAGTAAAAATTCATATGTTTTTCTTTGTTTTGATTACAATGTTACGTATTATTATATTTTGTAACACTATTTAAATTTAGTTCTAGTACACATATGTTGATAAAAGAAAAAAAAATAAAAAAAAAATTAAAAGTTGGGATGGGTCCTGGGGCGGTCGCACTTACCACCCGGTATAGTAAGCCGGCACTGTTCATCAGAGATATACACTCGAGGATGTATCTGATGGAACTCTATGGAGTTCTCATAGATGTGGAGTGCCTATCCCGTTCTTTCGACTTTATTGTGTTTTCTTTTATTCAAGAGATCAAAACTCTGCTGCAGATCGTCTTGCGAATCTGTTCTTTGTTTCTTTCTTTGAGATCTTGTATTAAACTCTTTCTTAGTTAATGCAAGTATTGGTTGTTCAAAAAGAAAAAGAGATCCATCACAACCCGGGTATTTGTAATTTCAATTATATTTGATACTTGACTTATTTTGTACGAATACAAATTTGGACTTGTAAATAAATATTTGCTTAAGAATAAATTACTTACAAGTTATTTGTTATGATTTAGTACTTGTTAATTACTTTACAAGTACTTGTGAATTATTTACACATATTTTTGAATATTTAAAATGTTGTATCTGTGTGTCTTAAATCTCTGATGCATCAGTAAAATGCCCATCACTCGTGGATCGGACATAGTCAAGGCGTCGTAGGCGCAAGGAAGATAAACTCGCTATCAAGGTTGACATCTGGGGGTGCGGGGACCTACGGCCCCGCGGTACGGTATGCCTTTTTGGTTTAGGAAAATTACTATTCCTATTGGAAAAAGGAAATCGGGTTTTTTTGAGGCTGTATAATATAAATCTAAGGGTTTGTAAATTATTATCACATCATTAATAAGAAATCCTAAACGGATATTTGTCTCTGTTCTCTATTTTTCTTCTAACTTAATTCGTAGTTTCTGAATAATGTTCTATCAGAAACGAATATTAGAATTTATTTTGTTTACTTACTTAAAACAGAGAGTTAATATAAACGAAATATTTATGCACAATGTAAAAGAGAGAGAAATGAGCAAAAACATGAATCTCTCGGTTAAGGGTAATGTTTACTCTTTTTTAACAACAAAAATATATTTTGATGCAATTAATAAGTAATATAAAGCCCAAAATCAGATATTTTTACATACTTGTTACTTATCTTATACTTACAAATATCTAAATTTCACATTTGATATCTGACTTGATAATGACTAGTACTTGAAAAATCAAAACAAAACAAGTAGGGATATGATAATATAAGACATGTAAAGAGTATACTATATCAAACCCTATATATAGGCCACTTAAACCACCGATTGAGACATATGATACAAGATGACATTTTTGGTAAAAAAATTCCTATTAAGTTTTATAGCAATGTTGATATACAAACATAATTTAGAAACTTTTAATTGTAATATTTGTAAAAAATTTAGAATTGTTTATAAATTTTATCAACAGACATACTAACTAAATGTATTATTAAATTAGTATTATATTCAAATGCCTAAAAGATTATAGAAAATTATATACTAAGAAGATCCTAAACAAAAAAAAAGACTATAAGAATCTCCTCTTGTCTTTTTATTATATTTGATTCATTTTGTTTTTTTCTAGTATCACTGTTATCATACATTATCATTATTATTTTTAATACAAATGAGTTAATATTTCATCTTGCGGGTTTATTAATACACCATCTGTTCTACATAGACACAAATTCTGAATTTTTTTCACAAAGATAAAACTTTTATATTTTTATAAATTTTCTATTATTTAATAATAGGAAGTCGTAACTTTTAACAAAATTTATTAATTTTACTGCATTACTATTGGTTTAACTTTACTGAAAATTGATATTCGCAAAAGATAATGCATTTATGATACAAACTTAATTTGTTCCTAATATGTGTGAACTGTTCATAAATATTAAATTTGTGGCACGGAAAGAGTTGTAAAAATTATTTTATTTTTTATAATTTGCAAATCTTGAAAAAGAGTCTTATTTATTTAAATGACATGAGAAAACATTATACTACAAGAATTAATTATTACCCCGTAAACAAAAGGAAAGACTTGTTGAACCAACCACAATACATATATATATTAAAAGACATTAAATATGATAGATACTAAGTATATCTTGTAAAGGGAAAAAAACACGATTAAAGAGTCGAGAGTTAAACCTAATGAGGTCTTTTAAGTTCGACAACGAAATCCACATGACTTCAATTCTGCAGTAGTACTATCCGTGGAATTAGTTAAGCCCATTTGGCGATGATCGACATGCCACCGCACCCAAGAAGAGCTGCAATGAAACACTTGATCTGCATTTTGATGCTACCTTGAAGCTTTGGTCCCATGAACTCTGCCGCAAGAAGGTCCACAAGCGCCATGTAGATGAGCAATCCTGCGGAGCATGCATTGAGCAATCCAACAGTTACCAATGCAGAGGGACTATTGTCTCTGTAGATGGTCGAAAGAGCGATCCCTAAGGCTATTCCAAAAGGCGTTGTCACCGCAAAAAAGAACGCCATAAGAAACTTTTTCAAGTTCGTATACTCAGCCTGAAAACATATAAAACATTAACGTTTATTATTTACAGTGTTAACATCTTGACAGTAGATAAAATTTTCTGATATATAGTCTTATGTACCTGGAGGATGCAACCACCAAGACCCATGCCTTCGAACATTTGATGGAAGCAAAGAGCTGCGATGAGTCCTTTAATGGTGCAAGTGTCACTTGTTGCTCCTAGAGATAGTCCAATGACTACAGAGTGAACTATGATTCCAAGTTCCAGTACCTACGTAATTCATAACATTTATATTCGGTTATATATCATTTGAAATGGTAACGACGATTAATATATCAGTTTCTAATATTTTTATATATAATGTGTACTAACCATAGCAATGACTCGATATCTCAAGAGTTGTGCACTCGCGGAATCTCCATCTTTCGTGGGTAAGGTAACATCATTTCCAGGGCCGTGACCATGACCATGTGGTACGATTCCAACTGCGTTCTTGCTAGTATAAATGCTCGTAGCCATGGAATCGATGACTAAAGTGATTAGACCGGACAACATAGCAAGAAACCCGGAGAAAGGAAATTTGTGCCACGGGTTCTCTTTGAGGCATTGTGAAGACAACATCTCGAAAGAATCAGGCAAGACGTGCATAAAACCAGTTCCGAGGATAATCCCTGAGGCGAAACATTTAACGATCGTGAAAATGTTCCCGTCGGGTTGAAGGAATGGCACGGAATGGCTAAAGAGAGGAGCACCAACACCAATCATGCTTGCGACTAGGATTGCTGCGATTGCTATGATTTTGAGAGGCAAAGCTTTAGCCTTGTTGACGCATGGGTTCTCTAACTCGCTTGCGCAGTCTTGGGGCGCCGTTGAAGTTGACGGAGAGATTGTAAAAGAGAGAAAGATGAGTGCGAGGAACATTACTTTCATGAAAAATGCTGAAGTTGAAGCCATTTTTGTTTTCTTCTGGAGTTTGTCTTTGGCTTGTTTAATGTCTGTCTTTAGACTTACTGGATGAGTCAAGTTATATAGTAAGGTCTGCTTGTTGTTTCCATGCCGCCATCTATTGTCATTGATGACGAGACTACTTGCTATGTTGAATATGAAACAGATTAACTAATAATATTCCAGAAGGAAATACTCACCAAGAAACTTTACAAGATTTTACAAAAAAAAATAGATTTACAAGATTATATATAACATCCGTTAAGTTCAAGAGTAGCTATACCATATTTTACAAAATTTATATAAAAGCTGTAGATTTATTAGATAATTCGTTTTATAAATAATAAAACTGTAGATATATATGAAGAAAATTCTGCCTACATCTTATACAAAAAAATATTTAATTATATTTTTGCTTAAATTTAGGCCTTATCATTGCATGCTAACACAATTCATTATAATTTATAAAACAATTGTGTAATATAAATGTATATCTATGCTAGCCAGTTGTTATAAATAACCAACATCTACTTCTGAACAGACAAACAATCCAAAAATTGAATCATATTCTGATATAGTTTAAATAGTTTTAGTTTTTTAGTCTTTAATCACTCAAATAAAAAATTGTCACATGAATTAGTACCATTGACCCAGGAGGGAATTTCCAAAACTGCAACTTTCGTGCCGTTTGTCGAGCGGTCGAAGTCAACCCCATGCGTCTTTAGCTAGTTGCGTAAAATCGGTTAGTCAACTCTCAGACACGTTTACTTTTATCGTATATTTAAGTATCGATTAGGTTTATATGTAATTTATAGGATTGCGACCAGCACAAATTCGCACGTGAGAGCTTGTGTTCTTTGCATGGTTGCAATACAGTCAGCAAGACATACATGCAGCACGTATGAAAGTAGATTCCTCTTTTCGTAGTTTGAGTTTTGTAAAAGGAACGTATGTATCTTTTTTTCTGAATGAATGTTAAATTTTATTCAAGCAATTTTTTTTTACATTAAGTGTAACTGTGATTCTATGTATTTACACCATCAAAATCTTTACTCTATAAGAATGATCCTGCTCCTCCATCTCTTCCATTCTCTTGAGTCGCAAATCAAGTTATTAAGCCTTCCTCAAGGTGCTGCTGCCCCTTCCCTTTCACAGATAGCAATTTTAGTCTCATAGTCCTTCCCACAAATCTGACCAAACTGTTGATATCTTTCGGCTGTTCTTTTAGCATTGCGTTCTCTCCACATTGTATGCAACGTAGCTTGGAGAGCATACTGAAAGATAAACGTCTTAGCTGGTGAGAGTCTTGGATTAGACAAGAGCATCTTAAGTACATCTTAAGTACATTCCACAAAAAGAACGTACGTACCATTATTGTATAAATTGTATTCATAACGTAGCTTTGTGTTTCCATATTTGAACTATCTATATACTCTCGAACTTCTAACTCATCCTCAAGGTTTAATTTATTAACTAACCATAAAACAATTTTAAAACAAGGAGAATAGCAATTAATTTTCATGTTAGATATATAATTCTGTGATGGAAGCACCTTGGCCTAGTGGTCAAGGTTTAAAGAGTTCTACACCTAAGTCTGGGGTTCAAATCCCAGACGACGCAATTTTTATAGGAGGAAGTTTCTACAGGAAGAGGTCTGGGTTTCAATTTTTGGAGAAGACGGATTATGCAGAAAATTAGAGAAAAAACACACAAGAGATCTTCAACATGGCGCAAGAAATACCGTTAGGAATGAATCTCATAAGACGACTCAAGGTGATGCAGTCAGGTGTGAATCATCACAAAACAAGTAGTATTGTCGGCTGTAATATCGTCTACGTAGTGTTCTCATAATTTGTAATAGCATAATCAACGAGACAAAAAAAGATATAGAATTCTATGAACTCGGGTTTAAATGTTCTATGTCAATTTGTCTTTTAATTCTAAAACTAGATTTTTGACCCGTCCTTCGATATGTTTTTTTGTTTTAGTTTTTTTAAAAATCTAATTTTTATACTTATATTTTTCTGTAATTATATTTGTATTTTTTTGTAATCATATTTATATATAATTAAAGTTGATTACATGATATATTCAGATAGTTATTTAGATAAACTTATAAAATAATTTGGATATAATCTTTTATCAGTTGGTCATAATCCAGTTTTAATAGTATTGATGATGTCCACATTTCTTTGGCATAGTCATATATGGTCATTGGTTAATTATATATATATATATATATATATATATGTGACCATTGATCTAATTGTATAAATGGTTTACTGTTTATTGAACTTGTTTCTTTCTATCTAACCGTATAAAGTTATTTCAACATTATAATGATACATATATTGATTATGTAATGTAGGAACGTTTGAAATAACGGTGACATACAAAATCAAAATAATCACTCTCCTTGAATTCTTATTTCAGTTGCATGACCTTTAAGGATCTACATGCATTCTTTTCTTTCTATTGTTTCTCTGAGGTTTCATGTGTTCCTCTTTTTATTTGTAGAGCGTCTTTGCCCTGACCCATCTCTCATTTTTTCTGTAATGAGACATGTAATCTATTTAGTTTTTTTTTAATTGTATTTAGTTTTGAATATTAATTCATTGTCATGAAAGTAAACATCAGAATCATACTAAAAGAAAATGTAATTATATATATTATCCATTATATGAATCCAATTCTTCGTGGCATGCCTCCTTACCAGTCAACTTCGATTAGAATTTCTTTTTGTCCTTTTTTCCAATTTTGTCAAGGATGTATTAAATAGATAAAACATAAAACTTGAATTTATAATATCGGTTAATTGTCGATTTAGTTTCCACGTTTTATATGGTTGGACGAGCACGACGCAAAACGTGCCAAAGTCATCTTCCACCGACGTGACAAAATGCCTATATTCGAATCGCCTAACTAATAAATAAAATGTTGAAAATATTTTAATTTGGAATAACATAAATATATTTCCATATTGGGCATAATCTCTATTATTCACTTGGAATAACATAAATATATTTCCATATTGGGCATAATCTCTATTATTCACTTGGAATAACATTAATATATATAATAACTTAATTATTTCAATAGTTGAACGGGCCTTATTTAAACTTCGTTTGTTTCGAAACTAATAATAGCAGCAACATCCGGTATGAGTTTGAAATTCAGTTTATATCGCTTATATGGTAAGGTTGTAACAAACAATATAGCTATTTCTTAAAATTACTCAGAAAACATTCCAAATTTTTAAATCAAGTAATGTAATATCACTAAATGTGTTTTTCTTGATGCCAACCGATCGAATAAGCCAATAAGACATATCAAAAAATTAAGAACAACAAACTAACATAAACAAATATTATAAAAATTAAGATAATCGTATATAAATCGGACATAATATAGTTAGAATTCATTCTAGGCAACTTAAAGCATACGATTTTATGTGTGCTTTAGTTTTTTGTTTTGGCTGAAGCTTGAAGTTGTTGTTATTATTATTACTTTTAATGCATTTATGTAATTTTACAGTTCACACTGCTGGTTATATGTCAGTAGTTGTCATGAACTATTGATTTGAAGACAGTTTAATTTAAAAGTTAGAAGTTTCAAAAAATGAACTAAAATGTTAGTATTGAGGCTTTGATCTAAGTGGTTAAAATTGCGGAGTGTAACATGTGATTGATTTATTGACTGACATTAGTTGGAAGGTATACAAATTTTGATCAAGTAGGGTGGTATACTTTAAATCTAGTCTATTTTTTCTTCTTTTTTTTTGGGTGTAAAGATCTAGTCTATCTTAAAGCACTAAATACATTTTTTCCTGTGACCAAATAGGAAGCTGATAAGATATACCACAGGAAAAAAGAAGTTCATGGCCTAATCTCTCCCTTTTATAACTACCACTGACAATCAACAAACCCCATTAACTTCCAAAGAAGAAAAATGCCACATTGTTAAAAGTAAATTTACAATGTCATAGAAATATGATTTCAAATTCTTACAATGTCATATTGTCATGTTAATATATAATCAATATCTCAATATAGACATAAAATATATAAAGTAGAACTTCAAATGTATACAGGCGAATCATTTTTCACCTTAAACATAATAAATCAATAATTTATTAATTATGTTGATACGAGTATTTTAAGCCCAGATGGCGACGACTGACATTACGGCACAGCCGACTACAGCCGAAGCGAAGCACTTGATCTGAAGCTTGATGCTACCTTGGAGCATTGATCCCATGAACTCGGTAGCTAGAAGGTCGACGAGGGCCATGTAGATGAGCATTCCGGCCGAGCAAGCATTTAACAGTCCGATTGTTATCAACGCCGTTGGACTGTTATCTTTATAGATACTTGACAATGCGATCCCAAGAAAAATACCACAAGGTGTTGTTCCAGCAAAAAAGAATGCCATCAAGAACTTTTTCACATTTTTAAAATCTGCCTGTTTCACATAAAGTATACACATATGATTATATGAATATAAATGTCTGGTTAATAATTTGGTATAAGAAACATACATATGAATGTAGATTTGTACCTGGAGGATGCAGCCACCGAGACCCATGCCTTCGAATAGGTGATGGAAGCAAAGAGCGATGATGAGTCCTCTAATGGTGCATGCATCATTTGTTGCTCCTAGGGATAGTCCAATGACCACGGAATGAAATAAAATCCCAAGCTCCAGTACCTATTCATGAAATTCAGAAAATGGTTTAAGATATTTTTATCAAAGTATGATTTATTTAAAATGGTACGTCGCTCAAATTATTTTCATATACACTAACCATCGCAATGACACGGTACCGTAGAAGTTGTGGATCAGAAGATCCATCATCTTTAGTTGATAGGACAACACCATGACCGTGGCTGTGATTGTGACCTACAATGTGAATCGCCTTCTCCTGATCAACGCCATACTCGTCAGGCACTGGTCCCACTGTGTTTTTGACGGTATAAAGGCTGGTGGTAATGGAGTCAATGGCTAGAGTGACTAGGCCAGACACCATAGCGACGAATCCCGCAAACGGAAACTTATGCCACGGATCATGACTAAGGCATTTTGATGACAACATCTCGAAAGAGTCAGGCAATACGTGCATGAAACCTGTTCCGAGAATGATTCCGGAAGAAAAACATTTTACGATCATGAAACCGTTGCCATCTGGATGGAGGAAAGAAATGTAGCGGCTAAAAAAAGGAGCCATTACACCTATCAAGCTTATCGTAAGGATGGCCACAATGGCTACGATTTTGAGTGGTAAAGCCTTAGCTTTATTGATACATGGATTCTCCAAGCCGCTGTCGCAATTTTCAGGGGCGGTTGAGACCGCCGGTAACACGGTGAATGTGAACAGAACGAGGAGAATGTAGACGAGTCTCATGACTAATTTGGTAATAGCCATTAGTATAGAGATTATTGTGTAGTATATGATGTTTTATGAGTTCAATGTTTTGTCTTTTGGTTGGTTTATATAGGATTATATATATGCAGGGCTGTTCTCGGTGCTGCTGTGGGAAGTCAATTGAAAAATAATTGACTAAATCAATAGAAAAAATATTACACTTGAGAGAATCAAGATCCTGATTCTATTGATTGTGAATGTACATTGTCAGATAGAATAGTTTTGAAATTTATATTAAGAAAAATGATTGCCGGCCACCGGGTGGAAGGTGTGGATCATGCCAAACAATGCACGAAATTTCTAGTTCACTTATAAGGGAAAAATGCTTGTAATACTATACCGACATAGCTAAATTCTAAAAAAAAAAGAATCATAATAGAATAATGGCAAATAAAAATGGGATATTGCACCCAACAAAAACCAAAATTCACTCACTAACCAAAAATACCCCCTCTCTCCTACTTTCTCTTCCTATCTCTCTCTCTAAAAATCTAATTCACTTTTTTTGGTTATTTAGCAAAAAAATCGATCAAAATCTCAATTAAAGTTCAAAAAAGGAAAAAAATCGTAGCAGCCCTTCTATTAACATTGGGCCATGTTATTTGGTGATCATTGGTTAAACTATAACACTAAAAAAAATTCTAGAGAATTTAGTTTAAGTTTTTTTTTAAAATTTTAATGCTGCATCAATATTTTTTACAGCTTTAAAATGTTGCTTGAGAAAATAAAACTTCTATATCCATTTTTACCGTAATTTTTTAAACTAATATAAAACATGATCGATAATTTTAAACTCTTTAGATAAAAACTAAAGTTAATACCTCTTAAAACCCAACCAAATACACCCTTTATCTATTGGCTCCCATGGTGTGTTTTATTTCAGGTGTGTTATATATCACGGTACATGCACTTACAAACCCTTAAAATACTTTCGGAACATTTTCAATCTCATTCTATAATTTACTCTAAAATGAAGTTAAGAGTAAAAAATATTTTAATTTCATTCTGTTTTCTACTCCATAATAAAGTAAACATAGATTTATCTCAAAAGAAACTAAACATAGATATATTTACTTCTAAAATATAATAATCTTTTATTTTTTTGTTCCTTACTCTATTTTCACTCTAAAAATAGAGTAGTGATAGAATAAATCATCTTATGGATTTATTTAATTTTAAGAAAATTGAATTTTACATTGGAAATGCTCTTATATCACTTGTTTCTTTATACTATTTTCAATTTTATCAAACATACACAAATTCAAATAAGTTAAACATGTTTAAATATAAAATAAAAACAAAACATTTTTTCAGAATTTCCAATTTAGTGAGCGATTATGTTCAAATCGCAATGGAAGTTGCATGCACTATATTTAGGGTCTTGTTGGTTCAAACGCGTCGATTGCGGTTGCGGTTTCAAGTGTTATAAAGCAGCTTGAAACGGATTGATTATGAAATATTACAGTGATTTAATAATAAATTACCTATAAACATATTATAAAATTATAAAATTAATATAATATATTTAATAGTAATATTATGTTTATTTATTTTTTATTTTTAATTTAGTAAAAGTTATAATTTCAATAAAATTTGTTGGAAGATTTATATTAAAACTTTTAATAGAATATTTGTTTTGTTTATATATGTATATATCCTTCTAGCATACATATTAGTGTTTAAAAATAATACTGAATATTCTTAGTTTAAAGTTTTTATAAAATAAATTATGATACTGATTTTGAATTTTAATTAAAAAATAAAATGTATATATATTTTTATTTATAACTTTAAATTATGATGCATATATAATATTTATATTACACTATTTAAAAAATAGTTCCATCTATTTGGTTTGTTCAGTTTTTTTGTTTGTTCTTTTATGTTCCATCTATTTGGTTTATTCTTTTAGTAATCAGTAATGACATCTTTTTTTCGTCTGTTTTGTACTGTTTGTTCCGTTGCCAGTGACACAACACTGCTAAAAAAGCTATTAAGTCCATTTTCAAACTTCCTATTTGAACTAAGCTAAAATAATTAAGCTAATGATTGCCTAGTCTCCATATTCAAACTTGCTGCTGCCACAACTGTACTTGAATGTCTTCTATTGCAGCAATAGTATATTTTTAAATTTAACTTTTCCTTTTGTTATCTTTATTTAAAGGGAATAGCGGTGGGAATACAAGCCATTGGACGTTGAAAGTCAGAAAAAGAATTAAAAAAAAACTAATTGAGAAATTGCCAAAAATATAGTACCACTTTTCATGTTTACACTAACCACTTTTACCACTACTTTTAATGAAGGGTTTAGATTTGAAGGTTTAGGATTTAGGGTTAAGATTTGATGTTTTAGGGTTTAAGGTATATAGTTTAGGGTTTAGAGTTGAGGATTTAGGGTTTAGAGTTGAGGATTTAGGGTTTATAGTTTAGACTTTAGGGTTTAGGGTTTAGGATATTGAATTTAGGGTATATAGTTTAGGGTTTAGGGTATAGAGTTGAAGATTTTGGGTTTAGGATTTAGAATTGGAGGTTTATGATTTAGAATTTGGGATTAGAATTTTTAAAAGCATATAAAAACAAAGATATAAGAGTTTTTACCATTTTAATAAATAAGGTATTTTTGAAAATGTGTCTTTAGTGGTGGTAAAGATGAATAATGGTACCTTGAAAGTGGTATTTTTGAAAATTCCCAAACTAATTTTTATGAAGTTACAGCAGCTTTTTCTTTGAGGAGAGAAAGTCCATGTACTTCTTCAGGGACTAATCCAATTCGATTACATGTTTAACTTATTTACTAATCTTCTGTCTATATTTTTAATTGACAACTAGATTTTGACCCGTCCTTAGAAGGACGAGTATATTTTTGTTTTACATTTTTTATAAATTTAATTTTTATATTTATTTATTTACATTTTTTTCATTATATAATATCAATATACTAAAACAGGAATATGACCTATTGATATATGTGTGGTCAAATTATTTTATGATAATTATTAAAACCTCTTATTAATTATTAATTATTTAAAAGGAATATTATTAAAAAGAAAAATATAAATATGATTAAAAAATAAATATAAAAATTAAATTTCTAAAATATGTAAAACAAAAAATATACCAACTCTTTCAAAGGCGAATCCGAATCTAGTCAATATTATTAAAATAGAAACATAACATATTGATATATGTATGGTCAAACTATTTTAATACAATGATTAAAACCTCCTATTAATTATTTAAGAGAAATGTTATACAATGAAAAACACAAATACTAAAACATATAAATATAAAAATTAAATTTCTAAAAGAATATAAAATTAAAAAAATATAAAAGGGCGGGTCCAAATGTAGAAATCTATTTAAAACCCGTTAAATTAAAATCTGTAGAATATCGGATCATGATCATAATTTTTAATTTTAATTTAGTTGTTTAGTTTTAGTTTTAATTTTATTTTTTAAAGAAACATAATTTTTATGTTTGTGTGTTTGTATAATCATATTCTGTATGATATGAATTTAATAGAATAGATAAGTTTTGTAAGTATATACATGTATCATATGGTAAGGCTTGGTCCTTTTGTCAATATTCAGTCCAAATTATTTGTTTTTTTTATTTGAACATAAAAACAGGAACATAGGGAAGTTACTAACGGTTAACAATATTCGAAGCCCAAACTATCGTTTCATATGCCGAGGGAAGTTATGAACGGTTAACAATGCTCTAGATATAATTATATTATATTTTATGCAGTTATTTTTTTAAGTTAGATCCAACCTTTTATTAATTGGTCATACAGGAGAATTAATAGAATAGATACATTTAAAATATACTTTTGAATCAAATAACCTATTTAAAACCCGTTAAACTAAATGAGGTTTAAAATTTTATAAAATTGAAAATAAAAATTTTCAAATAGTTTCAAAAAGTATTTTCAAATTTCAAAAAAAAAACAATTCGAAAAAGTTTGAAATTTTCTTTTTAATAAGTTTGAATTTGAGAACATATAATCTGAAACTATAAAGAAATAATTTTTAATTTATTATTTATATTTATATATTTAGGGTATAAGAGTCTTTGACCTATTAAATAAAATATTTTGGCCATTTTTTCTTATGATATTTTTGTAACAAAAACTTAAAAATGTTATATTTAGGAAAATTGCCCAATTTAAAATTATCTAAATTATTTGATATTTTATTCAAACAGTCCGATTTAAAAAGTTGGTATAATTATTTATTTATTTATTTGTAAACATAGTTATTAATACTATGAATATAAATGTCATTGATTGTTATTGATAATATATGAATAATTGCTGTCAATGTTCGTAGTCTAATATTCTTTCTATTCTTAGATATAAAGTTATTGTGTACGTGATATTTTTCTACTTTTGTGCATCCCGAAATTATAGGAAGTAAAGGGGAAGGGAGGTTACAAATATCCTTATGCATTCCAATATTTGTTAATTAATGGCAGTTAATTATTTGAAAATGTGGGCTATAAATAAGTGGACACAATTTTTATCGATTGGTCATGGTGAAGAATTAATAGAATAGATGAAATCGATTGGTCATGGTGAAGAATTAATAGAATAGATGAAGCCATGGAAAATATAGACAGAAGACTACATTAAATTATTAAAAAGAGAGCATAAAGAAACTAAAATAAACTAAAAAACTTTCAGCAAAAAAACCAGCAACACCGATTATTCTTCCTCTAGTTCTCTCCACAAAATGCAGTAGAAACATCCAAAACAATGCAAAAATAAAGTAAAATTTTCTCCTTTTTCTTCCTCGGAAATAAAAACAGACACTTTGACGCTGGGCAGCATAGAATTTTCTTCGTAATTTTAGTTTCCAAGTGTAAATCTCCCTCTACTTGATAAGAAATTTCTGGGTTTGTGTTCTTCTTCCTTAATAATCTTTAATTTTGTTATCATTATCTATAGTGGTTTTTGCTTATTGATTAATTTATTATTTTACGCTTTAATTTATGTAATAATTTAGAGGTCCGGTTGGTTTGAGTTGGTGAACAAATCGTGCTGTTTCTTTTGTAATTGTCTGAATGATCTTTTTTTATTCTCCGATTTATGCTGAATCTGTTGGTGTAAGATTAGCTGTTCTGCTGACCTGTAACGTAAAGTTCATGTCTTTTTCACTTTCTCTATCTAAGTTTGAGGTTAGATGATGTCTGCAACGTTTGGTTTTGTCACAGTTCTTATTAGGCTTCCTTGGTTTGTTGCTAAGCAAATAAAGTTTGTACCTTTTTTTTGTAATATAGTTTCCAAACATGGAGAATCGAGAGGTTTCTTGTGATGATGATGAGCTGCCATTGAATCACATAGTAGATGAGGAAGATTTTAGAAGCTGTTGCGGTGATGAACAAGTATCGTTAAAGGAAAGTGATGATAATACATCCAAAGTAGCTGAGGAGGAGGAGGAGAAAAGAGATGAACTTGATTATGAGTTCTCTGTGAAGTTGTTCTTTAAAGGAGTTTCAGTAACCGAGAGAGGAGATTCAAGTTCTGGTTGTTCAGGGATTGGTGTTGTGTTGGAGAGGTTAGGAGATTTTGAGTTGATTCAGGTCCAGAAGAAGTTAAACATTTATGCTGAAGAGCTTGCAGTTAACTACTTAGCTTTAATCGATGGCCTTACCGTAGCTTTACAGAACAATCTCCGCTCTGTAGTTGCTGTAACAGACTCGGAGTTGCTTTATAATCAGGCAAGTCTCTTTTTTTCAAATGGTTTCATTATCTCTTTGTAGCTTTGTTGTTTTATATGAAATGTCTTTGCAGATAATTGGTAGTAAGGAGGAGAAGCTTGAGATCCCTATCTTGTTAGCTCTGAGAGAAAGGGTGTTGGAGAAAACAAGTGACCTTGATGGGTTTGTTGTAAAGCTTGCTCCTTTATGTGATCTTGACCAAGCTCTAAGCCTTGCTCGAGTAGCGGTAGGAATTTGTAATCTTGATGTTGTCGATAAACAAGCTGAGAACTGCTCCATCTGCTGTGAAGAGCGTCTCGCAGAGATGATGCTAACGCTGAAATGCACTCACAAGTTCTGCTCTCATTGCATGAAAACATACGTGGAAGGGAAAGTACAGTCTTCAGAAGTTCCCATCAGGTGTCCTGAACTGCAATGCAAGCATTATCTCTCCTCAGCAGAGTGCAAAACGTTTCTTCCTGTCTCATCTTTCAGATCATTCCAGGAAGCAATCATGTGTGGTGCCAACAGTGGCAATATTTACTGTCCGTATCCGAACTGCTCTTTTCTGTTAGACCCTCGTGAGTGTCTTTCACCAGGAAGGGCTAGCGCAAGCTCGTGTAGTCAGTCAGAGAGTAGCTCTTGTGTGAAGTGTCCGCTCTGTGAGAGGTTTGTGTGTGTGGACTGTGGTGTTCCTTGGCATGATTCAATGAGCTGTGAAGAGTTTCAGATTCTTCATGTTGATGAAAGATATCCAGATGATGTTACATTGCATCGCTTGGCTAGGTATAAGAGGTGGAGACGGTGTCAGCAATGCCGTGTAATGATTGAGCTTGCTCAAGACTGCAACCACATGACTTGCCGGTAAGACATATATACATCCATAGAACGTTTCATCTCAATGTTGAGACCTCTCTTTGTGTTTTTTTTTCTCTGCAGGTGTGGACATGAGTTTTGCTACTGTTGTGGAGCAGAGTACAGAGAAGGACAACAGAGTTGCACTTGTGCTTTTTGGGATGATAAAGAAGAAGAAGATCAGGAAAACACAATCCAAGGACTTGAGCAATGGCCTTGGGACACATTCACCTCAATACCAGGTGTAATGGATGCTTACTCAGAGCAAGAAAGGTCTCAGCTAGCTCTGATCCAACAGTTCTTAGCCGGTGGTGGGTTTAGTCTCAGTGATCAACATACTTCTTATCAGTCGTCACGGCAGCCTCCATGTAGAGAGTCATCGTATGTTGAAGCTGCTATGAAAGATCTTGACCAGCTACCTTGGCTTGAGAGGTTTGTGTCGGTTATAAGTGATGATTACTATGAAGAGTATATTAATAGCCAGTGAAAGTGGGGATAGAATGATGATAGCTTTGAGAGGTAGGTCTAAAGAGAGTCTCTCGCTCTCCAAAAGAAAACAAACATTTTGGAGTTTTAGATTCTTGATGAACTCCAAGAAATGAATTTGTATGAAACTATTAGCAATTAATTATATAGAGAAGAACTTGATCATTTTACAAATCTTGCAAGAGATGAAAATTCTGTTCTGTCTTTCTGATATCTTCGGTTTTACAAAAGATTTGTCAATTTCAAGTTGGTCCACAGTCCACACTAGCTTCAACTCATATGTTAGGTTATAGCATCTTAAAGACATGGGAAGTTGTGTTACTTGAATCACACGACTTCGTTGGCTTATCTTTTTCCTTTTAAGTTTTGCAACACCCTAGCTGCAGAAATAATTTTTTCCCCCCTTTCACTTGTCTTCTTTAAGATTTGTAGTATATGAAAGATTCTTTTCTATCATTTCATATTAAAAAAAACATGAGTTAATAGAAGGACAGTATATGAAGCCAATACTAAACTGTTGCCTGAAGATCCTTACGAAACAAGTTGGATCTCAAGTCTGTTATTACTTTTTCAGTATTTGATTATTAAGTATTAATTATCAATTATTATTTTCTTACACAGAAACACGAAAACATTACATCAAAAGGAAAAGAAACAAGCACACATTAATTTGATTTGAAAGGAAACATCACATGAAAAGAAAAGAAAGAAACAAGAGTAGCAGCCGGTAAAGAGCGGAGTTAACATGTTTCATACCGGCGGACGAGAGCAACCGGTTTAAAACTCACCCCATCTAATATCTCCCTCCCGGTAGAAAGAAGCAAAAAAGCCAGTGCCATTGGAAAATTCCAACGTCCCCATCTTTTCTCTATAATCAGTAAACTTTATAAGGACCTCCCTAGAATTGTCAACACTTCCGAAATTTAAACTGTAAAATCGGTCTTTAATTGGCTTGATGATGAAGGTGCTGTCATTGCTTGACTTGGATCCCGTCAGGACTACACGTTCGATTGGCTCTGAGCTGACACTCCAGTACCCAGATTGCTTCTTCTTGCAAGGATAAAGACCCGTGAACTGGATTTTAAGCTCTGTTGATACACGTACCACATCATCATCTGATGATGATGGTAATATAAATCTAACTGCTATACGTTGGAAATGATTTAGAGTACTAGTCATCATTAACACATAATCTGAGCAATCTGGATAAGGTGGTAACTGGGTGATCCATTGTCGTAATGGCGGGGTACTCAGGACGTTGATGAGATACGGATCATTGGCCTTTACTGGCCTCCCGAAGTTATCAGTGACGACTTCGTTCTCACCGGAAACAACACTGAACGTTGTTATAGCAACGAACAAGAAACATAACACCAATTGAAATATTGTGATTGCACCCACTGCTTTCATCTTCTTTTTTTCTCTGATTTCTTGCTTTTTTTTGGTTGAGTTCCTATGATGATGATAATGCTAATGCTTGGTAATGTGTTTATAGAGATTAAGTATGGATATAATATAAGATTTATTTTCTTATTTACTCGTCATGTTGAACGTCAGCGCTACTAATTAATGAAACTCGCTTCAGGCGAGCTTATATATATAATGTGCTACTCTGTCTTTTTTTTTTGTCTCTACTTAAAAATGTGGATCGAGGAAGCTCATAAGTCATATAATCATATTCTTTTTTCCCCTTACCGGCTGGATCGATTACGACTGGATCTTTGTCAACGCCGCTGGTAGCATGATATGATATAGAGGGTTGATTTCGCAAGAGGAAGGCTCTTCGCACTTATCTGAACCCTTTGAGATTTATTCAAACAAACTTGGTTAATTGTTTGTGTGCACTGTTTACCATAAGTTCAATATAGGATGATCCATTCAGCCTTTTTGATTTTTACGTTTCCTTTTATAACTAAAAGATAGATTTTTGGGTCGAACCCTGTCAGACTTGGGACTAGTCCAGTTCAAACGATTAATTGGTTAAAACGGTTTCATGTTTCTTTTTCATAATTAGTTTTCATTTTTAAAATATTATTAGTGGAAGATCCTATCGAATGATATAATATTATGGGGTTCAATACCATGTTCTTTTTTTTCCTATTCGCCCATATGCTTAGAGCATTCTCATTGGGGGATTTTAACTCAGACTCACACACATCCAAATTTTTTTTTATAATAATCTGTGTTGTGTGAACCCCTACCGCGTGATCTCTTCCCAGTGAAAAGGGTTTATTACTGTTTCGCGGGCTCCACGATATGTGGTGGCCCGCGATTGATTCGACTATTATTTTTTTTTTAGAAAAATGGTCAAATAAAAAAAAAGTTTAAAATAATCTAAAATATATATATTTTAAGAATCGAGATTGGAAGGGTTTGCCAATAGAAATGCTCTTACATTTGTCTATTCCTTTCGACCTGTATAAAATATTACAAATTGATATCCGCTACTTATATACTAATTTAATCAATACTAATACATTAACTAAACACGCTTAAGACGAGCTTTTATTATAATAACTTTTTTTTTGTCTCTACCTGAAATGTTGAAGGTGTTTGTGAAGTTCATTATCATTCTTTCTCCCTCAGTATAATTTTCTGGTCTTTAAATTTTTTTATTTTATTCCATAATAAGTAATGTTGTTAGAATTCTAGATAAAATTTAATGTTATCTAAAATTTGTGGCCAAATACAAAATACTGTTTTTTTCTGAAGAAATGTAAAATTTATTTCAGTAAAAAAAAACTTTGTTACAGTAGACGTGACATTGGTATCAAAAGTAGTAGGACACATCACACCTATATTAGCCACTTGCCACAAACCATGTCGACGTATAACTCTGATACTTACTTGACACCATTTACTTTTTGAAGAATTGAGATCTTGTTCCTTACATTCTTGTCAGTGTGTTGAATCATTTTGTGAGGCTGTGTTCATATTTATATTGTTTTTAACTAATAACAAATACTTAAAATATTAGTGTACCATGAAAGTTTCTTAAGATCACTTAGAATCTTTCATTAACTATATGTTCCACATTAAGGAGATGAAAGTTTATAACATAGTTTTTTTATGTTAAAAAGGAGATGATGATAATTGTTAACAAAATATTCTTTATGGTATTGTAGTCTATTCCTCCATATTTATTACTAATAACTAAACTTTACAAACCAATGTAAATAATCAATTATTCAGAACTTATGCATTAAAATGGTTTTTTTTCCTGCACATTTTATATAACTATATGCCAAGGTAAATCTAATAAGATAAACTATAAACACTAATCCAATTAACAGTTAGTTAAATAGATAAAATTACTCATATAAATAAGAACTTTGTGTGTATAAATGATATATTAAAATTAAACAAATATGTATAATCAATAAATATAAAAATATATACTACCAAAATTATATACAAAATTGATATATATAATTATAAAAACAAAAACATGGACGTGCAGGTCAAATTCTAGTTTTTTTTGTTAAAACTCTAAGTTATGTGCATTCTTGCAAATCAAGTAATTGACATCTGTGAGTATATTCTACTCTGGAAAGCAAAACACATTTTAATGTTAAGTTCCTAATTCAAAAAGAAAAAAGGAAGTCTTTAGGATTTAAGTTAGCTAAAAAACAGATACTGAATGTTTTCTGTCACAAAGAATATTGTGTGATACTAAAAAAACATGGCTTTTTCTTTTGACCTAGCCGTCACCTTATACCGGGAGACAAGAAGAATGAAGAGGAGATCGAAAGTAATAAGAAGAAGACAGAGAGACATATGCAAGAGCCATGAACCCCCGCAGGAGATTCCTTTCGATCTCGTGATAGAGATTCTCACAAGACTCCCTCCTAAATCCCTTATGAGGTTCAAATCCGTCTCTAACATCTGGTCATCTTTCATTTGTTCCAAATATTTCACCAACCATTACCTAAAAGCTTCATCACCGTCGCCTCGTCTATACATGTGGTTGTGCTTCGACAACAAAAAGGAATTATTACTATCATCATCTTCTTCTGACTTGGATGTTAGTACTATGTCATCCTTTGTAGTTGATCAAGATTTGACTATCCCAGCAATGGAAGACTACTTGGTCTCTCACATTTTTCAAGGTTTGATGTGCTTTACAAATAGGCAAAGTGCTAAAATATATAACACTTCCACTAGACAACTGGTCGTCTTACCGGACATAGAAGAATCCAACATCATAGCTGAAGATATGACCTTCAAAAACTTCATGTACCGTATCGGACACGACGCTGTTCATAACCAATATAAAGTGGTTTGCATAGTTTCAGCGAGCAAAAATGGACGTATATTAAAGTCTCTGCTAGAGCATTGGGTCTTCATACTAGGAGGTGTATCAAATAGATGGAGAAAGATTTCAAGCCCATGTCCACCACATGATTCTCCTTTAAAACAAAGATCAACTATCAATGGGCGTATGTATTATCTAGCTTGTGAATCTTTGAATTATCTGCTTGTGAGTTTCGATATTAGTTCTGAAGAAACCCGTTTGCTCCAAAAACCCGAAGATTTCTTTTGGCATAGGTATTATATTAATCTTATAGAATACGCTGGAAAGATAGCTATTTTTGTCCATGCTGATCTTGTAAAAGATGGTGTGATGGAACTATGGGTTATGGAAGATGAAGAGAAGAATATATGGTCAAGGAAGAAACTGGTGTTGCATCCTTCTCAAATGGATATGGTCAAAAACAATGCAGACAGTCCCTATTTGAAGTTTCGTGGTACAACTAGAAACGGTGACGTTATCTTGGTACCTAACAATAAAATTCTTAGGGTTATCCACGGCCCGATTCACGTTTTACCTCAAGGTACAACTCTCTTCTACGTTTTACTTTACAATATACAAAAGAATCATTTGAGAAGAGTTGAAATCGAAGACGGATCAAACTGCTTTCTAAACAAAAGATGGGACATTATTGGATTGGACGACACTGAGAACTTGATGTGTCTCTAACTGCTTTTGTGAGTGTTTTATTTTAGTTTTGGAATGTTTCTCTAATCAATTTTTTTTTGGAGTTTTTGTTCAACTATAATTTTGTAACGAAATGCAGCACATTTTTGTGTCTTTCATAAAGGCTTATAAATTTGATGCTTCTAAGGCTCTGTCCCTTTTCAAACCTTCCAATCACTTATGAACATTTTTCTTTTGATTCTTTGCATAGAAACCAAAAAGTCTGAGGTTTTAGTTGGGAGAGAGAATATCCTAAAATAGATAAAAAAATGGTTGAATAAAGAAGGAGAAACAAAAGGCCTATATAGCACCATCAGAAATTCAAAAAAGGATTTGGAAGGAGCATTTAAAGCATACCAAACGTTTGAAGAAAAAAACTCCATGCAACTGGAGGGAATTGGACCTTGGCCTTTTCAGTTTAAAGGACTGTGATCTGCATGACTTTGACGAGATGATTAAAAATAATTCTTACATATCGAACATATATTCCTTTGTGGAAAAATTTCACGACACAACACAGTGGAACACACGATCAGTTGTGTCCAATTCCGAAGATACCCAACTACAGATTGATTTGCCTTTGGGTGTCATCTCCCAATTGGAATTCTCTGCAAGGTTGATTTGATCCACATGAATCCTCTCGACTGGAAGATAAACTTCCACTTCCTAAACTTATGTAATCCCCATTCTTTATAGGAGTTAAATTTTGACACTCGATTTCTTCACGAGTTGTAAAAGACTCTGCATCCTTGTTGTCAGTCACATCTGGGTTTGTCTTCAGGGGTTCATCACATGCATACACCAGTCTTAAGCCGCACTTGAGCACTTCGACTCTAGCTTTCTCATCTGTGACACCAAACTCAAGGGAAGTTGTAGTTGGAATACATGCACCTGAGCACTGCTCTTCAAGACATTTGATGTTATTTGAGCATCTGGTATAGCAAATAAAGACATGCTCCGATGACATCTTGTATCGTTTATTGCCGTTTGCCATCTTGTCTGACTTCTTGCCATGCCTGTTCCAACTTCCAACCAGGCGATCGAAGGAGATCCGTGACCCATCTTTACTTTCCAGCTTAAACTTGCATGTCACCGAAAAGGAGTTGATTCCTTCTTGACCGTTTGGAAAAGAGACAACTACACATAAAGCTATTCCGACAAACCTATTTTCATTCCAATGTGGGGAAAGTTTGAGGTTTAACTCAGATCCAACTGCTTCATGGCAAAACCATGAAGGTACTTCGCAACCTGGAAAGCAAGTGCTGAACAAAGCCTCTGGAACAAAACCCTGCAAAAGTTATTACAAAAGTTATAATAGCCATAAGGTTACTTGCGAAGCAAGAAAAGGACGAGAAAATACCTCATTGCAGCGTTTTAGTGCATCTGATAGCAACTGGCATTTCCGTTGAGCGTAGTTTGTGATTCCTTCCTTTGCAGTCCGGTCCAATTTGTTGCAGTTGGTGAAAATGAATGTGGAGTGAATCTGCTCTGATGGTAAATGAGTAGCCAGTGGAGTTGCAACTGTTCTTAGCGACTCGCACCCGTGTGCATCTAAGCACTGAAGATTTGGTGGAAGCTGTGGAATAGAGACAAGATTCTTACAGTGCTTCAAGTCCAGCCATTTCAACTGAAGTAGCAGACTGATGTTACCCGGAAGGAGAGTGATTGTATCGTTTCCGCTTAGGCATAAACGCTGAAGTGAGGTTATCATAGGAATCTTCTCTACTGCTGTCCCATCAAGCATCAGAATCTGCAAGCATTTCATGTTCTTCATCTCATCTGGGAGACAACTTAGCTTCGAACAACCAGAACATACTAGTTCTTGAAGATCTTTCATCTTGTCAAATCCTTGGGGAAGCTTTACCAGCTTCTTGCAGTCTTTCATGCTTAATTTCACGAGTGCTGTTAGCTTCTCCATGTCTGTAGGAAGTATCTTTATTGCACTGCCATCCAAATATAGTGCATAGAGAGTTTCTGAAATCACCACAAACTTCTTCAGACTTGAGCAGTTGCTAAGGATGAGTGTCTTGAGAGATATCAAATTGATAGCGGGAAGGGACTCGAGAGCTGTGCACCCTTTCAAATTCAGGAAAACAAGACTTTCCATTTTTTGCATATCCAGAGGTAACGTTTTCAGTGCTGTGCAGCCTTCGAGGTTCAGCCTTTCAAGATTTTGAGCCTTTGATAGCCCTGACAAGTTATCCAGCTTACTTGAGTGATTTAGATCGACCCACTTTAGTTTTGGTACATCCTGTGATGAGAAAGTGATCCATACACTGAGTTAGTATAATCCATCTAACCAACTGAACCAAAAAAAAAGAAAAAAAAATATCTATCCAGAGACTAACCTTCTCTTCTTTCCAAATCTGTTTAATCTTGCTGTAAGGGAGCTTAAGGTCTACAAGATTCTTGGGTTTGAAACATTGTGGAAGTTCATCTTCTGGAAAATTCAGCCAATGCAAACATCGTACCTCTTCCAGTGGAAGCTCGAGTCCATCAGGGATGTGTATGTTTTCCTTAGGCTCACACTCCTGAGGACAATGTGAACTGTAGAACTTGAGATACCTGAGATGTCGCATCTTCTTGAGGTGATCCCTTCCTAAGGTCACATGTTTCTTCATGTCGTACAAGTCGAGAAAAAAACTTCTGACGCTGGTGCCTCCTCCCTATAAACACCCACAAAGTCAGCAAATTAAAAGAGAACAAAAATAAAAAAATAAAATAAAAATAAAATAAAAGAGAACAAGTAATGAAGCTCTGAACTATAAATTACTCTCTCCGTTTCAAATTATATGAAGCTTTAAAAAGTTTATATTGTTTCAAATATAAGATGTTTTGAAATTTTAAGATTAATTTTAATTTTATTAAAAATGTTTAACCAATTAGATTTCACGGTTTTTAATAATTGTTCGAATGACTTTAAAATTATATATTTAAAAATACTTTTTAAAAAAAAATGTAAATTTCTTAATCTAACAACTAAAACATCATAATATACGAAGGGAGTATAATGAATTGTGTAAGTCAGTCTCACTTGTCTTTTCCGCAGCTTATCGAGCATGTCTCCGTTATTTTTGTTCTGACGGTGCCATATCCGGTGTCTCCCTCTTCCATCCTTAGCATAAGCTTCTGAACCAACTTCCATGGCAAACATATACAAAAGATCATGCATCTCCACTCGGCTGTCAGAAATATAAATCATGAACTTGTCCTTGAGAGCATCTATTATCATTGTCGCCTTAGGATTCTCGGGACCATATGAATCCAGCAAGCTCTTTACATAGACCAAATCATGGGATCTGAAAAACGCTATGTCAAGAAACGCATCCTTCTGCTCTTGACTCAGTTCATCATAAGTTACTTGCAAGACACGGTCACGAATACTAGGGCTGAGCTTTTGCGGAAGTGAATCTAGTTTCTCTTTCCAGCAAGGCAAGAGTTTGCCACGAAGCTCTTCACCCAATATCTTGAGAACTTGCGGGTGGCCTCTCGCGTAACGCACAACCTCTTTGGCCACCTTCGTGTAAGCTTCCCTGTCGTGTTTGTTTTGGTGATCAAATGCATGGCGAGTGAAGTGTTCTAACCCATCTCGGTAGCACAAGAGCGGTACAAAATAAGTACGACGGATCATGGAATCCCCAGGAACCAGATCGCCACGAGACACTGCGCGTGTTGCAATCACAATCTTGCTACCTTTCTTGATCCATTCACCAAGACCCTTAAGAAGAGCTTGTATATGCGTCTCGTCACTTGTCCCATCAAGAACAATGAAAAGTTTTTTTGTACGTAGTTTTTCCTTGTATTCTTCGTATGTCCCATAATCGTCTACGTCGTCATCACCAAGCAACTCCCTGAGGAGCATCACGGGCAAGCATTCCAGTCCCCATTGCTTTACAATGTCGCTTATATTTTGGAGTAAGAAGCGTCTGGAGAACCTGCTGTACCACTTATTGTAGAACGCTTTCAAGAGAGTGGTTTTACCAATGCCTGGCATCCCAACAACTTGGACAATACGAGTCTCCGCATCATCAATGTCTACTGTTTCTGCCAGTTCCTCTAGGCGTTGTTTCAGCCCACAAATCTGACCTGCCTCCTCCTCCTCTTCTTCTTGTTCCTCTCCTCTGGTGTTCTGTGCATCTTCCACGCATGTTCCATTTGTGCTTTCTTCTAACGAAATTTTGTCCAGCGCTTGCAAAACCTCGTCGACGATTTCATTGATGAACTTGTTCTCGTTGCTGCAATAGTTTGAGAATATGACAAATTGACAATAACGAAATTTATATTTATTTTATTTTCAAAAAGAAATTTATATTTATTTATTAAAAGCCAATAAAAAAATATTGATTTAATCTGAAAAAAATGAGTGGGCTACGTGTACCCCTGCCCCATGTTGGGAAACTCGCTAGGTTTTGCAAATGTCATGAAAAATCAACTTTTTTGAAACACTAATGAAAATTAACTATACAATTAGGTTTAAGTGATTGAATGATCATTGTTATTTATTTTATTTTATTTTCGAAAAAATTGATCATTGTTATTTGTTCTATTTTAACTACGCCTTACCTAGAATCCGTTGTAACTTTTTCAGTTCTCTCTCCCTTCCAAATTATACTAGAGTGATATCAACCTTTTATTCAGTTTCAAAAAAAAAAGATATCAACCTTTTATAATTTACTAGAAACACTTTTTATACCTATTTTACTTTTTATATATTTGAAAAGTATTTGCGAAAATATTACTAGTATATTAGAATTTTTAATAAATGGAACAACAAACAAGTCTACCATGCTAATTACAGTAGATTCTTTGAAGTTTAATAGATGAACAATATAAAGTTAACTTTATATATAAAATTTATTTTTATGTGGTAGAGATATTTAAGTGCTATAGATTTATTAGTCAACGATAGTACATTTGTTGTAGGTGATCTGATAAATTAACTTACTGGCTTATGTTATACTTATTGCATACTTATTGTCGATTAGTAAATTTATTTGGTGTGATGATTAATTAATTTAGTCGTGGTAGTGGTTGTTGACTAACAATCTTTATAGAATTATTATTGGACCATTTCCTTTATCAAATCACTATCGGACTTTTTTTTGTCATCAACTATTGGATTCTGTACTGTCAAAATAAAAAAGTTAAGCTTTTTATTCTTCTAGTGTTTGCGTTTTGGATTGTTGGAATGGCAAATAAAAATATAAAATATATATTTTAAATATACACAATAATTTAAAATGAACATTTAGATATTACAGTTACTAATATATATATATATATATATATATTTATATTCACTAACCATATATATTAATATATATATATATATCTAATAAAAACGTATTTAAATATAATATTATTTTATAAAAAATAATTCATTATTAACAAAATATAACTAAACTAAATATTATTATTAATTATACTTTAATTAATTTATATATTATAAAAACTAAAAATAAACCTAACTAATATTAATAATTTAATATAATAATATGGGCATTATCTATTTATAATTATAATATGATGATATTATTAATTTGTTGTTATACTACTACGCTAGTCAACTATTCATTGTATATTCTATAAATACACCCTTTTCTAACTGCGACACGAGTTTCATAAATTGTTTAATAGTAACCCTTATAATGCATTCCTTAACGTTTTTAACAAATTTTACCTTTCATTAGGAATAGTCATTCTTTTTCATTCCTTCTCATTCTTTTTATCGTAGAGAATTAAAGAACAAATTTATTCCTCACTAAATTTGATATCGAATAACCATTCCTCATCATTCCCATAATTTTATTCCCATCAATTCTTTTCCTTTTTGTTCCTACTATTCCCGAAATGGTCACCAGTTAGACCCTTAGAATTGTAACCAGCCGCATTCATAAATTTTCCTACCCAGGGCCATTCACAAATCCACAATTATTAGGTTTTAAGATCAGAGAAACGCGTTTGTTTTTGAGATCAGAGAAACAGTGTTTGTTTTATGTGAAGATTCTTTTAGGAACCGTGATTTCACAGATTTCAATATTTCCGATGGAGTTTGTCTTATTGTTGTCCGAGTTTTCTAATTTCGCTCGTACCATTTTTTTCCCAACTTAGCTCCATATGTTACAAAAATTTACATATGAACGGTGTATTTTCTAGGAAATAATAAAAATTATATGTTTCTCCTCATTTTTCTTTTCTTTTTGGCGATCTTATTCAAAACCTTTTTTTTTGCTAACATCTTATTCAAAAACCTAACTGATCAGTTTAAAAAGACTGTTGAAATATTACACATAAAATTTTACTTAACTGATCAGTGATAAAAAAAAGTGTTGAAATATTAGACATAAAAAAAGTGTTGAAATATTACTGTTGGCGTCTTATTCAAAACCTAACTGATCAGTGATAAAAAAAAGTGTTGAAATATTAGACATAAAAAAAGTGTTGAAATATTACTGTTGGCGTCTTATTCAAAACCTAACTGATCAGTGATAAAAAAAAGTGTTGAAATATTAGACATGAAAACTTTACCAAAACAAATATTAGACATAAAATATTAAACGATTTGTACTTTTTTCAGACTCATATTAATAAATACTAAATGTTCCATATTGTTTAACCAAAAAAAAAAAAAAACAGCTTGTACCTTTTTCCGTCAAATTCGAAGCCCAACAGGTTGCTAACATACACCAGAGCCTCTTTCCAATTTTTCATCTTGTCATCAGTAACATCGCTCTTTTTTTCTTTTTTCCTGAGGGCATCGCCAAATTCTCTCGCTTGATGCCTAACGGTTGAAGGGCTCACGTTGTAGAAGATGGGAATGGTCTTGAGCTTGCCGTCTTTCGTGCGCTCGTTTATTTTTTCTAGCTCGTCCAAGCACCAATCTGACTCTGTGTACAATTTGGAAAAGACAGCCAGTGCGATTCTCGAATTTTCGATCTCCTTTAAAAGAATACTTAGAGGTTGGCCTTTCTCCGCACCGGCATCAATGAAGAACTTGATATTTTTATCTTCCAAGGCCTTAGCTAGATGGCTGATGAACTGATGACGAAGTTCCCCACGGAAATTAAGGAACACTTGGTGCTTAGGTACGCTGCTGATAGTGGAGGAGACAGCCATGTATGAACGATTTGAAGATCAAAATTGGTTTCGGGTTTTGGTCGAGTGGTGGGAGTTGAAATAAAAAGGTCTTTCAAAAAAATGTTTTGGTCTTTTAAAAAAAAATGTTTTGGTCTTTAAAAAAAATGTTTTGACCAATTCCAACCATTTCAAGATTACGACTAGAAAACTGCCTTAATTTATAATTACTACTAAACCAAATATTAAGGATATGTGGTTCGGGTTTTTGGAAACCATATATGTTTAAACCGTGCCTTGAATGTATTTCAACATGTTGGTTACATCCATGTATCTTTAAATCAGTGTTTAGCAAATGGATTAGTGATCTGCAAATCATAGCAAGTAATGTCTATTTAAATAAATCGTTAAATCAAAACTAGTAATGCGCCATTCTAGTTAAAAATATAGTATTTTTCATAACATATAAGAGACGAGATGATTTGCACAAGATGATTCTTATCAGGAAGTAAGTCAGATAAAAATAGAAAGTGTGATACAATGTAACTGCAATTGATGCATTATGCGGAAAATCTGGTTTGAAAAAAAATAAACTGTATGAAATAATATATTGTTTGGTAAAAAAATTTCGGCAGTAAGGAATAAATACTTGGTCTGGTTTTAATATTCAGATTGAGAAATATAAAGTTAATTAGTATTTATGAAATTAGGATCATATTTAAGAAAATAATGAAATATAAATCTTTTTTAATAGATATATTTTAGGAAATTTTTTTCTAAAGATTGTTATACTTTTAAAATGTAAAAGTAAATTATCAATTAATTTAAATAAAATATAAAATATATTACATCTATATATTTTATTAAAATAAAAAAATATTATAAAATTTATAATAAAAAAACTCTAGCTCACTTACTCAATATTTTCAAATTATATTTAATTAGAATTCATTATAGTTTCAGTATTTCTCTAAATCTATTTTAATTTTAAATAGTTATTATAAAATTTTTGAAAATAATGAAATGTGTTATTTAAAAATTTATATGTTTTGAAATAAAAAATTGATGAAATCACTAATATTTAAATTAAAATAATAACTTTAATTAGTATAGGATTATATTTTTAATAGATGATGCTATTTACATGTTTTTATTAGTTATGGATAAAAAAATGTTTACAACGGAATTTGAAAACTGATAGGTAATAAGAGCATCATTATTGCTAAGTTTTTATGGTTGGTCTTTAATACACATATATGTATACGTATATATTATATATGCGTATATACATATATATGGACTAACCACAAGGACCTAACAATAATCATGCTCTAAGAGCATTTCTAACCCATTTCTATTTTTCATTCTAAAATAGAGTTTAGAGTAAAAAATGCTCCAATGGTATTCTATTTCTTACTCTATAATAAAGTGAAAAATAAGTTTACTCCAAATATAGAGTAAGTTATTTTTTTTTGTTCATCACTCTATTTTCTACTCTAAAATAGAGTACTATTGGAGCAAATTCCATCTCTATTATAGAGTCACTCTATTTTAGAGTAAAAAATAGGGTGAATCTTTGGAGATGGTCTAAGCGTCTAAATTGATATGCGGTTTATTACTAAGTTTTTTTTTTGATAAAAATATTCAACCAAGCTTATTTTGTCTCCATTCAATACCTCAGGACAATAGAAAACAAACAATGAGTGGCGGGTCCGCGAAAGTTGCACAATGTCAAAAAATAAAGTTGACATTTCAATAATTGACGTGACTATGCATTCAGTGTTGGTCGTGTTTGTTTATTCATATCCTAGTTCTAGACGAGTGATGGAACTACAAACTAACATTTGTTTTTCTTGTCGAAGGTGAATTTTACAGTGGAGTATAATTGAATTATTATTTTTTAATTCAGTATGTGAAAATATTTGGATGATTTTAAGTTACATTCATTTTGCTTATTATCACGTGAATATAATAATGAAAATAATCCTATATATCGGAGTTTTGATGTGACCCTACAAATGTGCTATTTTATGAGTTTAAATTACTTATATTTTTTAATAAATTTGTTAATTTCGTCATTTTTTTCCAACAGTTTTGTCCCTTTAAATATCAAATCTTTAATTAAAACTACAAAAACGGCAAAAATACTTTAACATATATCATAATAATTATTTTGAAAAGATCACTTTCTAAACTAAAATATAAAGATTTTAAGCCTTACTTATCTACTATCACCTTTAACTCTCAGATTAATAATTTTTTTGTCAAACTCTCAAACTAATATTAATCATATCAAATATTAAATTTTATTTTCCGTTAAAAAGGAGTGGAGGCGAAAGTTTGACATTATGAATAATACTAAAAAGGAATATTATAAAGTACACAATGATAATATATATGAAATTAATTTATAAAATTAAAATTATTAAATCTTTTTTTCGAAAATATGTGTTATAAAAATTTATTGATAAATTTTAAGAATTATAAATTTTTAGAAGTATTTTTATAAATATATTATTTTGTTAAAAAGGCAAAGGTAATCATACAAAGTGTAATTCTAAGCACTTATTTCAGAAGTCTTATAAGCTAAAATATAATATTATTTTATCTTATATTTTGTATTTCAATTATAAAATATACCTTTATGTGTGTGCATAAATTAACAAAAATTACTATATATGATATTTAATGTTTTCTTTAAATAATCATTTCTTGAAATTTTTTTTTTTAAGTTTGTAGTTTTATAAACTTAAAAATTATAAAATATAGTTCTAAGAATATTTTTTAAATTTTTCTTGAAAAATAAATTCTATGTTATCACTGTTTATCTTATCATATTTTTACATAATCTTTTTTGCCATGGCATACTCTTACATCATCAGTTTCTGAGCCAAAAAAAAAAACAAATTCAATGTTTAATATGCTAAAGTTGTTGGTTTGAAATGATAATGAAAAAATTAAAGGTTAAAAACACGTGTAACTACTATTTTAGAAATTTAAAATACGATTTGCTAACATTTTACAATGGTAAAATATTTGTTGTATTTTCACAACAAATATATTGTGTCATATTGCTAATTTATATTTTTCAGCTTTATTACATAACAGTTTAGTTTTATAAAAATGATTTTATTGTCACAATTTATTAATAAATCTAAAATAAAATCTACAAAACTTATTAACTTTAAATAATTAAATAGATGAACTTACTAAAATAGTGTTAAAATATGGTCAGAAAATGTTAAAGTTTGCATTTAAGATTATTTATAGTGCCTATACACTAAAGCTATTAAAAGTTTTATAATGAAAGGTATATTAAACTTTTAAAGTTAAATTAGAATACATTAAATGCTCAATTCAAACGTATGTCAAATTCATATATTTAAATTCAAACGTAAATATTCTGTATAGTTTTGCAAAGATTTTGTAATCTTTGATTACTGTTACATGTTTTTTTCAGAACATTAATACTATTACATGTTATAATGCTTTAAATATTGTTATATGTTTATAGTGATTCAAATATTATTATATATTTTGTTGAACTATTTAAAATTAAAAAAAAAATTTAAATGACAATCTTTTGTCAGTAGATAAAAATTAGATTCTAAATTAATATAATAGATACATCGTCGTTAGACTCACAAGTCCACTTCTCGTTTCCCTGTAAAAGTAGAGGATAAGAACGTAAAAGAATTTGCCCAAAGGAAAATTTATTATTATCATTTTAAGCAAATATGAAAAATTTTAAGAAACAAATACTTGAAATGGAGCTATTGCATAGCATTTCTTCTCAATTTCGAATAGAACCTTCAGTTTATTAGACCCCCCGGGTCTTCACCATGGTCATGCATGTTAACATACCTTTATTTATTGTGATGTGAACACAATGCAGATAAATTATATACATCGTAGACTTTTTTTTTTTGCCATCTATATTATATTATATTAAAAGGGACTAAGCCCAAAAAGGGAGAAACCCTGGTACAAAGACAAAGGCCCATAAAACATTAAGGGCAGAACACTAAAAACAACAACCGGGCTTTAAACTGAGCCCACTAAACCGAATCCTGCGACCCAATTGACCACGCATCCACCGCAGCAGTAGGGACGCCCACGTGTAGAGACCCACGTCTCACTGATCCACGCGTCACCACGTCACACACCGTGACCCATTCATCGAGACCTCGCCGGAGACGACGAAACGAACACTCGTTCCGCCGGGAAACACCGGAGCCGAAAATCACCACATCCATCTTCGTCATCGATCTTCTAATCTCCAGAAAGCATCATTGGACCAATTCCAAGATCTCATCTGGATCTAACAAATCAGTGTTGACGACCGAAGATCACACCCTCGTATCATCCGCTTCACCGTCGTAGCCGCTTTACTGAAACCTTCAATCGAAGCGAATTGAAGTTTCCTCTGCAAGAGCCAGCCCGACAGCAAAACCAAGAGAACCAAGCCTAACAAGGACTCCACCGTCACCAAAAGACCGCCGTCGACTGCGAAGACTAGACAACACGGAGAACAAGTAGCCGATCGTTCACCTGAGAAGAACAGACACCACGCCGGAGTCAAAAAGCCAGCCGCCCACCGTGAGAGAGTGCGACGCCGGATGCCGGAATAAAAGAAAAACCTATACAAATGAGACTACAGAGAACGAAAAAGAAAAAGAGAGGGACGCCGGACCGACGGTGGCGAAAAAAGCCTCACCGTCGGCCGGAAACGGAATTCAAATCTTGTCGGCCGCTAGAGAGAGGCTGGAGCATTTCAAGGAGAGAGAGAAACTTTCAAGATTGAATGGATATATATATCGTAGACTTATCAGACGCGTCAAATTTTCTGATGAAATGTTCTCATAATTTTTTTTTCTCATAGTTTTTTTTGTCGACTTCTCATATTTTATATAATTTTAAAAAGTATTTCAAATGGCAAAAAAACCTCCAATAAGAGACACTTATTAAACTTGCTTGCAAAATGGATTAGGCCCTGCGAAAAGTCGTGACGCGTCTCCAATAAGAGACACATAGCTAGGGCCTACACATAGCTGTTTTCTACAGATTTTCTATCTGTTTCTTTTGTTTGGACCCCCTGAATGAGTGGATATCAGAGAGAATAGTTAATATTTTGAAGTTTCGTGGAAGTTTTAACAAAGACAATAAAAGATGTTAGGAAAAAAATAAAAGAAAGAGACAAATATTTTCTAGAAGTTTTGTACTAATGCAAAAAAAAAAAAAAATATATATATATATATATATATATATCTCCAAGTTGTCCGTCTTTTTTGTGTCTAAGACAAATTCTTCTTGCTGCTCAAAAAAAAAAGACAAATACTTCTTAATGTATTTTTCTATTTTTTCCTCTAAAAATATTTTTAAAAATTTTCTTTTTAGTTTTACAATTGACACTTTTTAACTTATACATATTGGAAATGAACCCATCCATTATATCTTTTGGATTTTTTCATAAAAGTGTAATATTAATTAATTTAAACATTTTATTACAAAACATTATACTAAAATAATAAAATAAAGTAGACATTACCTAAAAATCATTATTACCATACTTTTCTCATAAATAATCAATTAAAACGTTATAAAATGAGAAATAAGTTTTTTTATCTCTGATATATTTGAATCGACTTAAAAACTCTTGGAATCGATTATCTTCATCATCTGATATTTGAAGCAACCAGCAATAAAATTAACAAGTTCCATGTCCATCCATTTTATTTGGATAATATTTTAATGATCTTTGTAGATCCAGAAGAAAGTTACCCAAATATTAAGTTGTTTTAATATGTTTTATTAATAAATATTTAAGTTCAACTTAAATATGTTATCAATATGTAAATCTATGTGGATTTTTAATAATTAAACTATAAATAGTAATTTTAGTTTTAAATATTAAATTTAAGTATTATTTGTTATAAAAATTTGACTTTCACATAAAATAATAATATTATTTATTTACTTTATTTATAACCTGTAAAATTAAGAGTATTATATAAACAAAAAAAATTGGTTTTATATGTAAAAATAATGTATTTCTACACAAACATGTACTTTTAGTTATAATCACAAAAAAAATTAAAAGACTATTGTGTAAATAAAAAATATGCATCTATTATAGAAGAATGCTATTTGTTCTCCTAAATATAAAGGAGAAATATCAGTCTTTATTTTAGAAGAAGAAATAGATGTGGAATGGAGTAGACAATTATAGAATATAAAGACAAATATAAAGGTGAGTAGGAGATGCTCTAACTAACATTTCTCTTGCATTGTTAACACTTAGCCATTAGTTTTTTATCGTAAAATACAGGTTTAAAGAATTTTTTCAAACAGAGATTACTGGAAATTTTAGGAAATATTGTTTAATATTAAAATCAAGCTAAATCCAAACACATATAACTGATCCAAAAGGTAGGATAAAATCTAAAACCATCCTCATCTAGGTTCCTTAAATATTACCATAAAATATTAATTAAGTAATATATATTAAATGTGAAAATTATAGAAAGGTTTCTTATTTAAACAATTAAAAATGTTTTAAAAATTTTGAATTACTAAAAGAATGTTGTATAATAATTTTTAATGAAAATTTAGAAACATGTTTACAGTGAAAATTCTCTAAGATAAAGAAATTAACACTTAGATGAAAACACAAAAAATAGTAGGGACATAATTAACAGCAATATCACGGTAGCGTCAGCAGCGAACTATCAAATTTAACAAACAAACCAGTGCAGCATCATTAAATACTTCCCGCCGGCGGCCGACGCTACCCATCTTTTCCGCTTAATCTTCGTTTTTTATTCTCCGCCGTAAAAAACAGCGTCTCCCGTACATGTCGTGATGTATGGCTCGCGTCAATTGTCGTTATCCTTTGACTCTTTATTTTAATTTATTACTGACCTGTTATTCTACATTCGCTTGTATTTTGTTGACGCTTGTCGCAGATGCTGTGTCTACTAAAAGAACAGAGCTGAAATTTATAAATTTCATTGTCTTGAAGGTTAATATTACAACTTTTAAAATAATATTATTTCGTTTATATATGTTTTATATATTAGCATTTAAAAATTGTAGTGAATATTCTTGGTTTAAAGTTTTTATAAAATAAATTACTGTTAGTGAATTAAAATTTAAATACAAAATAGTAGATATATTTGTTTTATAATATTTAAATTTCAAATATTTTAAGAAATTATTTTTATATTTATATGCAAAGTAACGAGAACCACCTTTTAATTTTAAAAGGTTTGGCGTGGTTTAAAGCCATATATTGATTTATTTATTTTTGTTATAAAACACCCAACACACCAACAACCACTATCAACTATAAAAACTACGTTTTGCGAATTGTAACGGTGAAACTAGTAAAATCTTAAAGCTACATATTTTATCCGTCAAAATTGATTTGATTTGTCATTCATTTATATATATAAACTGTTGAAGTAAAACATATAGTAAAAATCAATACCTGTTTAAATTGAACCAAATCAAATAATAAAATTTTGAGAAACGGATATTGATCCGCTCTGGCATATATATAAGTATGTATATTTTGATTAAATCTAGAGTTTTAATTGTATAAGTTTATATAATTGTTCTAGCATATGATTTAATAAATTATATTCACATTATTTTTTATAAAAGTATTAAATAAAAATGATAACAATTTAAGTTTTATCTTATATTAATGTTAACTAAGTTTAAAAATTTACAAAACATATAATCTCACTGCTTCTTTTTAATTTATTTGATATATCATGTGAAATTATATTTTAAAAAGCAAATTTGTATTGAATTTTTTGGATTAATTAAACTAATCAAAATAAATGAGATATTCGCAAATATTCTTATATATCCGTATATATATATATTTTTGGATACAGATATTTTTTGAAATAAAACAAATTAAAAAATAAAATATCCGGAACTCATCAAACAAATTACAAATACCGAAAATTCCACTATTTGCTATATGTTCACCCCTACTCAAGAAATGCGGATTATTTATGGAAATTTTTACTAGTCCAACACAGCAAAAATTTATCCCCTCGCTTCCAGGTGGCTGCGTACTGGTTTCTTCCCAATTTCACTAACTTTCTTCTTTCTTTTTTTAAATATTTTCCAAATTATATTAAATAAATAAAATTCGAGAAACCTTCAACGAAGGTGACCTTATCATTTTCAAATGGGCGGAGTACAATCATTTTATGCCCTACAGACGACATAAATAGAAAAAAATACTACCATTGCCATTGTGACAAGAACAGAACAAAAAAAAAACACTGCCTAATCTCGTGAAAAATGGTGGACGGAAACGCTGTTTGCATCAGTTTCAACAGATGGGAGGATACGATACGGCACTCCTTTATCAGCCATCTCTCTGCCGAGTTTCGCCGCAAAAGCATATATGTCTCAACCTGCCAAAACTCTGATGAAGCTATAGCCGAGGCTAAAGTTTCCGTGGTGATTTTATCCGAGAAATCTGTTTCGAACTATCGGTTCCTGAACGAGTTAGTGAAGGTTTCTGCGTGCCGGAGTAGCCACGGCCTGCTGGTGGTTCCAGTTTTCTACGGGCTCACCAAGTCCGTATTGAGGAAATATTGCTTGCTGTTGAAAAAGATGTATCCTGAAGACCCGGTAGCCGACTGGCGCAATGCTCTTCTTGAAATCGCTGACTTGCGAGGATACGCATCATCTCTTGAACGAAGGTAATCATTGCTCAAAACTATTTGCTTTATATTTTATTTATTTATTTATTTTTAATGACAAGATGACTTTCAATTAAAATGAAAGTTTATTTAAAACATTGTTCACACCTCACCCTCTGTCTATAATGTTTTTTATGCTGTTGGTACCAAGAGTAGTTTGAACTCAAGACTAAAGAAAACCCTAAATAATAGTATAATTTATTAGTTTGGCGGAATTTGAAAGATATCCAGAAATGTATTTTTTTTTTTTGACATCATCCAGAAATGTATATTTATTCCGGATTTTTTTTTTTATTGATGTCCTCTTTAGTTAGTAAATAAATCTTCTGATATGCGTTGACTTGAAAAATCTTTGTTCAGCGATTCCGAGCTTGTGGAGGAGATCGTTGCAGACGTGCGTCAAAAGCTTGACCTCGAGGGTACAATTGGAGTCTACTCAAGATTGACGAAGATACAAAACTTGATCCACAAGCAACCACTAGGCATTCGAAGCTTAGGGCTTTGGGGTATGGGAGGCATAGGGAAAACGACACTTGCAAAAGCAGCTTTAAAACAATATTCGGGTGACTTTGAAGCCTCTTGTTTCATCGAAGACTTCGACAAGGACTTTCAGGAGAAGGGAGTCTATGGGTTATTAGAGAAACACTTGCGGGAGAAAGTTGGCTTAAGCAGTCATGTTACGAGACTGAGCCTCCTGATAGACACATTACGACAAAAAAAAATTCTTCTCGTTCTCGACGACGTGCGCAAGCCACTGGGTGCAACGACTTTTCTGTCTGAATTTGACTGGCTCGGTCCTGGAAGCTTGGTAATCATAACTTCCCGAGATAAACAAGCGCTTGTACAGTGCCAGGTCAACGATATATACGAGGTTCAGGGCTTGAAGAAGCACGAGGCGCTTCAGCTCTTGTCCCGATGTGCATTTGGGAAAGATGTACCAGCAGATGAAAAACTCATGGAGCTGTCTATGAACCTCGTTGACTATGCTGAAGGAAACCCTTTAGCTCTCAGCGTTTTTGGTGAAGAACTGAAGGGAAAAAAAACACTGTCTGAAATGGAGAGTGTTGTCCGAAAACACAAGCGGCCTCCTCTTCCCGACAAGATTTTTAACACACTCAAGATCAGCTACGACTCGCTTGGTGACACCGAGAAGGAAATATTTCTGGAAATAGTGTTTTCCTTTAGGGGAGTGAATATCGACGACGCGATGCAGTTTCTTGAAGGTTGTGGATACTTTCCTCGAGTTGGAATCGATGTCCTTATGGACAAAAGTTTGGTAACTGTTTCGGACAACAGAGTACAAATGCATAATTTAATATACGATCTTGGTCTCCAAATCATCAAGGATCCTACTGAAGAGACCGAGACGGCTTATAGATTCGTAGATGCTTCCAACATTCAATCTCTCCTTGAAGAAAACGAAGTCAGAGATCATGAAGCAGCACCAACAATGGTAATTAATATTCGTCTGTCACATTCTTATCAATCTTTAAAGAAGTTGCATGTACCAACGAAAGAGTTGGCATAGTGGATAAAACTCTTAAAAACATATAACATGGTTTTATTTTATTTTTCCGAATATAAGTAACCAAAACATTTTGGTTTCTCTTGTTCTTTCAGTGTATTGAAGATATTAAAGGCATTAGCTTGGACGTGTCTAACTTAGACTTGGAAGGTCATAATATTGCGTTTAAGGAAATGTACAACCTTAGATCTCTGAAGGTTCACAGTTCCAATGCTGTTGAGAGCCCCATATTATGTCTTTCCGAGGAACCTCAGTCTTTGCCGCCTGAGCTAAGACTTCTCTACTGGACATATTGTCCTCTGAAATCATTGCCACAAAATTTTGATGTTCAGTATCTTGTGGAACTCAATATGCCATGCAGTCAATTTCGGAAACTTTGGGGAGGAACCAAGGTTAGAAACAACACATCAATACACATAGTTTCACTTTCACTAGATTATTAACCAAACTTGCTTTTTATTCATTTTTTTTTTGGCTTTTGTTTGTTAAGAATCTTGAGGTGTTAAAGAGGATCACGCTCAGCAATTCCCTTCAACTAGTTAATGTTGATGAACTTCAACATTCTCGAAACATCGAGCTAATTGATCTCCAAGGATGTTCAAGTTTAAAGAGTTTTCCGGACATGGGCCAATCACAACATCTCCTAGTTGTTAATCTCTCAAACTGCATAGAGATCAAATGTTTCCCAAAGGTGCCACCGTCTATCAACAAACTGCATCTCCAGGGAACCGGCGTAAGAGAGTTAAGTACTCTTGATAGCTTTTCTAGTCAAGATCTCGGCAATCTTGTTTTCTTGAATGTGAAAAACTGCTCTAACTTGAGAACTCTGCCTGACATGATTACTTTCGAGTCTCTCCAAGTTCTTAATCTTTCTGGCTGCTCAGAACTTGAGAAGATTCAGGGTTTGCCACAAAACGAAATCCCATCTTCTTCTCTGTGTAGTAAACTTGTAACACTAGATATGGAGAATTGCAAAAGGCTTATACACCTGCCGATGGGTATGTGTAACATGGAATCTCTTGCCAAGCTGAAACTATCCGGCTGCTCAAATCTTGAAAACATTCAAGATTTACCAAGAAACCTCAAAGAGTTATATCTGGCCGGCACAGCGGTCAAAGCCTTCCCATCACCGTCTCTTGAGAATCTCTCTAACCTTGTCATATTAAGTTTGGAGGATTGCAAAAAGCTTCGGCATCTACAAGTAGGAATGAGCAAGTTGGAATCTCTCGTCACGCTCAAACTCTCTGGCTGCTCGGAGCTGAAGACTATAGCTGATCTCCCTCAAAATCTAAAGGAGTTATATCTTGGTGGCACTGCCATCAGAGAACTGCCATCTTCTATTGGAGATCTCGCTGAACTCGATACACTAGTTTTGAAGAGCTGCAAAAGACTCCGACGCTTGCCGGTGGAAATGCTGAACCTGAATCCTCTCAAAGTTCTTGATCTACTGAACTGCACAGAACTTGAGGTAGTTACCACTACTCTCCCAAAAGTCAGAGAGTTACGTCAAGCTCATAAACTCACGCCACTTAGATCAAAGCTTCCATCTTCTGTCTCAAGATTCTACCAACAGATAGTCACTTTGTCTCTGCATAAGGCGCGCTTGGAACACATTCCTGAAGATATATGTTTGATGTCTTTGCTAAAGGCATTGGATCTCAGTGGCAACTGTTTCAGAAACATTCCAGAAAGCATCAAGGAGTTTACTAAACTGCTCAGTCTAAGGCTATGCCATTGCAAAAACCTCAGAGTACTCCCAGAGCTTCCCCAAAGTCTACAACTCTTGAATGCTCACGGTTGTTCATCTCTGATATCAATTCCTCTAGACTTCTTCCAGAGTTCTAGTTACTACACATTCAGTAATTGCTTTCATCTCTCGCCCTACATGGTCAGCTACGTTCTAGCCGAGGCACAGGCTACTGTGGAAGAACAACACATGGTGGGACCACAACGTCAGCAGAAACTTGAAAAAGTTCTGGCTGTCAGGCTGTGTCTACCCTGTCGAGATTCTAAATATAGACTACACCCTTATCTCCAACCAGGGTCTTCTGTGATGCTAAGACTAAACCACTATTCAAGAAGCATGCTCGTGGGGTTTGCTCTATTTGTTGAAGTTTCCTTCTCAAAGGATTTTCATAATGCTGCTGGTTTAGGCTTCAGGTGTGTTTGCAGATGGAATGATAAGAAAGGCCGTGGTCATAGACTTGAGAATGTTTTCAAGTGTTTGCCTCCAGGAGAGGCTGTTCCCAAGATTACAAAAGATCACATGTTTGTCTTCTTTGACCTAAAAATGCATCCAAGCACGTTTATCTTGGCTGATCTAGTTGTCTTTGATTTGTACCCTGTCAACAATGAGGAGAAGCCTATAGTAGGTAATAGTGTCAAGGTGAAGAAATGTGGAGTCTATGTGTTTGATGGTGCATCTGGCAGTTCAAGTCGAAGCACAAGCACGAGAAGACCTTCTTCGTTGGATCGATTTAGGCTTTCAGAAGATGAAGTCAAAAGAAGGTTGAGAGTTAGTTATGATGGGTTGCAAAAAAGAGAAAAAGATGTGTTTCTGTACATAGGATGCTTTCTCAGTGATGATAAAGTTGAAATGCCACTGCCGTTTCTTGCTAACATTGACTTTGGGTCAACGCTAGAGGTGTTGGCCAGTAAGTCTCTCATAGATATATCTTCCAAGGGGGAGATAAGGATGCAACTTTTGCAAAGAAAATTGTGTAGAGAAATTGTACGTAGAAAATTCATGATGCATGCTAGCAAAAAAGAGTTGGTATCTGAATTGCTTGGCAACCGGGAGTACCGTCACTTTTTGAGCTTCAATAAGGAAGACGCTAAGAAAAGCTTCATCAGTTACTTTATCTACAAGCTCAAGATCAATAGACTTCGTGCGCTTCATGATGACCAGATCCTAAAACGTTTGCTGACTGGCAAGGCTATAAAGGAATCGATCATTGAGGGGACAGGCCTTGGTGAAGCTATTGTAGACAGAAGCAGAAGAAGAAAGGTAGAACAGAGGAGTCGACTAATGAAGTGAAGAGAGGTTCTGATCTGGATATAGGCTGATGAGAGTTTTGGTGCAATTCATCATTTACTTCATACATCTTTGGAAACGTCTCCTTAAAGTGGTTTACGAGCGAGATCCTCCAGGGTTGTTGAGATTTGAAGAAGGATCCACCACAAACTCAAGCTGGTGTTAACTTAAATAACATTGCTAATTAACTCTGCAGCACAAGAGGGATTATTTGCCTACTATCTTAAATGTGAGAAATCAAGACTTACCCACTTATGTTGCACTGATTGTTCCCCCATCTTCACTGATGAGTGATGGTCCTCCTAGCCTAGGAGTCCTAGGTCTGTCACCAAGATTCCCCTTTGTTTCCCAAGTACTCCAGAGCATTCCAGGATGAGTAAAGAAAGAAAGGACCGGTTTCTTCTCTTTCAGAGCTTACAGAGGTGGAAATCAAAACTATAAAAGATGATACTGGTCTTTCTCATGGATTCCTAACATTCAAATATCAAATACCAGACCCCCAAGAAAAGTTCAGATCTGGTCTATTTATCAAATCCTTGATAATAGACCAACAAGCAAGTGACACAGAATTGTGGGTGTTCTAAACACAAATTCATAACATGGCTTCTCATGCATGCACGTTAGCTGTCAAACTCGGAATCGTCTCCTCCTATCCTAGTGTTTCCAAATGGGTCCAGAATGTCTGCTCTGTATCAATTATGTATCTTCTTGCATAAATTAATAATAACGTGATCAAAACTTCAAAAGTTCAAAACCTATACATATTGACCTACAAAATCTTAAAAGTAAATTACCCCAACAAAAATATCTGATCAATGTTTAGGTTGACTTCGAACTCCTTTATATCGGTTAGAATCAGTGTTTGAAAAAGTAACCATTTCGTGTATTTATTTAGCTTTTTTTTCTATGGTACTATATTTTGCGATTGATTATTTTTTGGGCTTAATTATCATGTATTCTAGTCTCGTTTGAAGTCATGAATTTGGTCGTGGTTAAACCTGTTTAACCGGCCCTTCCGTTATGACTCCTTGCCTTAAAACTCATTAAGGTATACGATTGTCAAGTCATCAAATAGCTTAAGTGAAATAGAGAACGCAGCTAATTGGAAATGTTAAGGCATGTTAGAAAAAACGTAGTTGTGTTTTCAAGCTTGAAAAAAGCAATGAACTTTGGTTTTCGTGGGATATAAGTTAGCATGCCATTTGATTTTTTCCCACTTTTAGTTTTTGTTTAACCTTTTCAAACTTGCCTAAGTGCCTCTTGATATATGCCCTCGTTCTCCAGCCAAATATCCACAAAACATTATTTAATTACCAGATCCCATGATTTAGTCGCAAGACTCGTAACTGTAGATAAAAGAGCTGCTAATTTTCAATTGCCAATAAAATACTCCCTCTGTTTTTAAAAAATAGATTTTTTAGTGTTTTCACACATACTCCCTCCGTTTCAAATTATTTGTCGTTCTAGGAAAATTTTTTTGTTTCAAAATAATTGTTGTTTTCGGTTTTCAATGCAAAATTGATTGATAATATTTTATATTCTATTTTTCTATTAGTTGATATATGGTTAAGTGTATTGGTAATAGTGTTTTTATTTTGAAAATATGTAAAATTAAATATTTTTCTTAATTTATGTGCATAAGCTTAAAACAACAAGTAATATGAAACGAATGGAGTATTAAGAAAACACATTAAATCTCTATATTAAACTTATTGTTTTCTGTAGTTTTCAATTTTCAACAACTTTTACCTAATAATAATCCAATAAAATCAATTAATTTTTTTAAAATTTGCAATTTTTTCATAGAAAACATAAAACAATCATTTTTTAAAAATATTTTTTTTTTAGAACAACATCTTTTAGGAAAGGAGGGAGTATAAGTTAGTTAACATTTACGAGGATGGAAGTGGATACCACGAAAAGCTTACATGACATCAATTAGCATAGTTGAAAATAAACTAGTCGTAAAGGTAATTACTTAAAACTCTTTTGCCAGCTAAATCATATGAATAAACCATACAATACAATTCAAACAATAATACAGCTTGTACAATAAACTTGAAAGCTTGACTTGACTTGTTATTATGAGAGACGACTTGACTTCTTCACATTTTGTTTACAGGATTTATTTAATTTGGAAAATATTTTAAATCAAGATAAAATATTTATATGTAACTATATCAATTTCACACAACAGACTTAGCCTAGCTAGATAAATAGTCGACCAACATTTTGTTAATGCATTGTTCAAAAATTCTAAGACTCAAAGTTAAAAAAAAAAACAATTCTAAGACTCAATAAACTCGTAGAAGTAAATAACAAATGTTTAATGATTAAGTCGTAACGTTAAAACGGAACTCATAAATAAATTATATCAATTTATTTTACAAAAGAAAAAAATTTATATCAACCTATTACTATCGATCATCTGACTTTTGATACACAAATTCCCTTTCTCTGTTCTATCAAATTCCCTTCCTTACTATTTTATGTTTCTTGCATTTCCTTAAAAAAGTCAACACCTTGCACTTTGCAGCAGCATCAACAACATTCCCTTATATAAATACGTGAAACTATCTTCATATTCTTCTTCATTACCTCTTCTAATCTTCATTTATTTCTCTTTTCTCTCGGTTTAACGAAAAACCAGAGATTTTTAAGCGATGATAATTGTGTATTTCTCGCTACCATTGTTCATATTCATGGTGTTCATAGCCATTGGTGGTTGTGTAGGATGCTTCTACATGGGTCGAAATCAAGGAATAGCTAATGTTGGTGGACGTCCAGCAATGCCAACGGCCTACCCTACCGCACCACAAGCCAATCAAGGTTACAATACTGGAGCTCAACCGTATCCTCCTAACCATGCTGTCTAGTCATTAACTGTGTTCCATGCGTGGTCAATGTGCTTTCATAGGCCGAAATTATCTTTATTTCTCTTGTCTTTGCGTGTTGCTATTGTTTAATTTACATTTTATATGTTCTTCAGTTTGTTGTATCCTTAAAGTATTTCCGAGTAACTTTTTCCTTTATGAAAGTCTGTATCACACAACCACCTTATCAAAGCATGCATGATGGTATCATTCTACGAATCCACATTTGGTTACCGGCTTATGCTAATGTAAATCACTGTTTTATAAACTGTTTGTTAACTATGACGTTTGTTTATAATTGATATGCTTTCAATTCTTGTGAACAAGCTTAGATAATGAATTCACTACAATCAAATAGAAACTATAATAAATTCGCAACAATAAGTGAATCACAATCTTTAGAAATACCACTATTTTGTATAGCATTTAACTATAAGCAGATAATATAAGCAGATAATAAAGCTTGTAGAGAATGTGTCAAGCGGATATAATTCTGTAGAACTGGACTATCTACCAGTACAGAGGTTGAATATATGTTTATTTAAAATTGCTAACATTCATGAGATTGAATAGATGATTTTTAAGCTGTAGCGGATGCATTTTAAATAATGTATATCACCACGAAATGGATATATGTTTACTTAAAATTCTAAAAAGATATATATAATTACAGTGTTAGTAAACGAATAAAGAAGTGCCACAAAAATATCTTGAGACCACGAAAAGAAAAAGTTTGTTGTGGGATAGGGTCCACTATTTCACAGTGTGTGTGCTAGTTCCCTCTCTCTCTCTCCTCTTTATCACAATCATTCTTCAATTCTCAAAAAAAAATCAATTTTCTTTCTCTCTGCGCGTAGACGAAGAACGACAATGGCGATTCCCTTTGTTCACGCAAATCCCAAGGTATATGAAGATCTAACTAAGTACCGTGTGAGCCTAACAGAGAAAATAAGGATCAAAGTAATGGCGACGAACTCGTTGTCCGCCGCTTGGAGCTGGCTGAGACAAATCGACTTCTTCAATACTAGGCATGCTTCATATCATCAGGTATCTTATCTTTTGGTTTCTAGTTTTATGGATAGTGTAAGCAGCTTAGATTGATTGATGATTGATGATCAATGAATGATGATGGATGATGAATCTGATTTAGTAATCGCATTGTAAGTTATGCAAAGAAACGCATCTCGTGTGTACTGGAAGAAGGAAGGAATATGTTACATGTAAGCTGAGTCTACTAGGTTAGAAATCCATTTTCTTACTCAAAACTCAAATAAGTGGGGGTGTTGGAAACAAGCGCATCTAGTTTATTATTGTGCTTTTATTGTACATTTGATCTTGTTCATCTCTAATATTAATATTTCATTTTTGTTAAACATTTATTATATTTTACATTTTTATTATGTATAATATTGCAACAATAACAAGGCAACCAAAGTTACAATGCTGGAGCTTAGACTTACCACTAACGTCTTATAATGTATAATCATTGTGGTCAATGTGATGTTAAATAGTTAGAAAATATCCAAATCGCTGTCTTTCTTCTCTTTTATTTTATCGGTATTGTGTTTTAACTTACATTTTTCGAAAAGTTCAAAAAAAAAACTTACATTTTTCGATCTTATCATTTAAATATTTTCGGCCATTATCTTGTCGATCCTTTTGCTTCAAACCCAAAAGTTCCATCTATATAACACACAATTGTTTTTTTCCCTTATTCATTACAGAATACTCATCATCCAACAATTCAATCATCTGAATGGGAAAGTTCCGCATTGGTGATTTAGTTCGAATACATTAATTATTGGTTTATGTATTTTGATTGATTTAGAATTCTGTATATTATTTACAATTTAAAGTAGAATATACAGATTTTCAATATAAGATATGAATTTTAATTAGTATTTAGAAATCTTGAGGTTTTTCCTATTTTTAACAAAGAAATCCATACAAATCCATTCAAATCTATTAGTAAATCCATATGACTGAATAGAACCTGATTTGAATTAGAATTTATAAATTATGAAATAGTAACATATAATTTCAATATGAATTTTAAAATCACAGAACCGATTTAATTGGGATATTCAAATTTATTAAAATACACCAAAAATTGTATGCTAGATATATGAGAATCATGAAACACTCTCTCACGCGCGCACACACACAATTTTGAAACTTTTAACACCCAAAATTCGTAAAGCTGCAATATGGAAACATTCTTGAAGAGAAATCAACATGGGAACAAAAAGCATAACCCTTTCAAGTGTTAAAATGATGTTTAAAGGGAAGATGCAGGGAAGAATATACACGAGACCCAATGCTAGGAGTTCCGACCAAGAAGATTTGAATTCCCACCGCACCTACTCATCGAACCACCGTCTACGCAGCTGTCAAGACACTATTCCGATGACCTAAATTCAGAATTCCGACGTTTCCTTCGGTCAAAAGATAGATCAACCAATGGAAGCTTTGGTTCTGAGAGTCTCCAACAGAGTTAATCCCTCCTCCCCCTTAAACTCTCACTCGAAGCTTTCGTCTATCTCTCTCTCCACCGCATCTGCCTGAAATTTCTCACCCTCTTACCTCCCCTTGAGGACAGTAGCAACATCTACTCAGCAACTCAGAAACTTTCAGAGCACAAGATTCAAGGAAGCAAGAGTTTTCACAATGGCGCACAAATTTTCCCGATCTGAAAAGGGGAAATGGACAGCTGATTCATCACGATCGGATAGGAGAGCCCCAGTCCGTCTACCGTCTAGCAACAACTCGGAACTGATTGAAGAACACAAGCTCACACTGATAGGACGGGTAACTAATCCAGCAGTCCAAAAGACACAATGGGTAGTCGATTGGCTTATTCAATACTGGAATGTTGAAGGGGAGCTCACCGGAAGAGAATTGGGGCCTGACCTGTTTCAAATTAGGTTCACTTCAGAGGAAGCTTTGAAGACAGTCCTCCGTAAAGGACCGTATCACTACAAACGCTGGATGATCCTACTCCAAAGGTGGGAACCAGTAGTCTCTAACTCATTCCCTCGAATGATAGCCTTCTGGATCAGAGTACATGGGTTACCTCTCCACTATTGGACGGATGGAGCGCTTACAACAATAGGAGAGGAGCTAGGGAAGATCTTGGATAAGGATATAACTCATGGAAGAATCCGCATCCTTGTTGATGGGCTAAAGAATTTGGAAATGAGTCTACCAGTGGACGTGGATGGAGAGGTGATCTTCGTTGACTTGGAATATGAAAAGTTGGAGAAGCATTGCTTCAGCTGCTATTCGCTCTGCCATGAGAAAGAAACTTGCCCTCTCAATAGGGATAGAGATACAAGTGGAGAAGTAAAGCAAGGCATAAGCCAACATAATACGTTAAGGAAGCTTGAAGATCACCGTCGCAAGCATGACTACAGAAGATCATCCTCTCTCAGCTCAAGAGACAAAGCCATGGATTCAAGAGAGTATCAACACAGCAGTCATCGTTCAGTGTATTCTCGACTACAAGAACCGGAAAGGGACAGAGCTCCAGCTAAAGATAGAGAAAGATCATCTTTCCCGAGAGAGGAAGAGAGAAGGTTCTTGGATAACAGAAAGAGGGACAGAGAAAGGAGCCAATACCGAGTAATCTCTTCTCAGCATAGTCATCCTCCACCTCACAGTAACCCAGCCAGAAGAGTCTCAAAGGATTACTCCTCCACTCATCGCAGCAGGGAGGTGGGAAGGTATCAGGAGGGAGGACAAAAATCTCAAAGCTCTCATACTCCCCCTCCTAGACCCCCAAGAGAAGTTATGAATTTACCGGATGCTCCGGAGGGTGTAGAAGTTAACAGTCGCTCCAGAGAGAGAATCTCAGCTCTTAACCGGATTGAGGAACCTCCTATTAATTCAACCGGGAGAATTTCTGCTCTGGAACGAATTGAAGAAGGTAATCTACCATCTTCAGAGAGGATATCAGCTTTGGAAAGGATTGAACAACCTCAAGAAGACTTCCAGAGAGCTACAGGACTTTCCAACTCTTTGTTAGCAAGATTACAAGATGTGGATATCCAATATGAAGTAAGTGATCACCAAAGTCCTCTGGTAGGTGATGGAAGTGCTAGAAGAGCGAGCTTGCTAGTTGGAGTTCAACCTCAAGAAGCTCAAAGAACTCCAGCGACACAGAGACTAGGGGAGACATCCACCGGGAGAAAGAAAAATCCTCCTAGAACAGCCACAAAGAAGAAAGCTCCACCAAAACCTGTTGTAAAGAAAGCCACAGTGACTAAAGCAGCGGGGGGTAAAGTTACTGGTACAAGCAGAACCAGAGGAAACACGAGCCCCCTTCAGGGGGTCCGAACAACAAAATCAAGAGCCACCAGAGCCACTAAAGGAAGACCTCCAGCACGAAAGCGCCTCTGTGTGGAACAAAGTTCAAGAGATCAAGTTTTACCTTCTAGTAAGGATGCTAATGCTCGTTCTCTAGGGAATGTCGCAGGAACAAGCAAGGAAAAGGGGGATTTTCACGGTCCTCCCGACCAGATTCCTTAGCTGTGTTGAGCTGGAACTGTCAAGGTCTAGGAGGTGACTTGACAGTTCCAAGGGTCCGAGAGCTGAGAAGTGTTCATGCTCCGGACATCATGTTTTTTATGGAAACTAAGAACCAAGATGATTTTGTACTTGCTAATATCCAAACAATTGAGTATCAAAATCATTTTCTTCTTTCACCTTCTGGCCTCAGTGGAGGCCTTGCTCTGTTTTGGAGAAATGAAATTGACCTCACCATTCTAAGCTCATCTGCCAATTTCATAGATACAAGGGTGGTTCATAAATCAAAGGAATTTCACTTGACCTTCATCTATGGCATCCCGCAACAAGAAAATAGGGCACACTTCTGGGAGGAAATCTCGAAGATAGGCATGGGCAGAGACTCGGCTTGGGCGCTAACAGGGGATTTCAACGACATTCTCGATAATTCTGAAAAAGAGGGAGGACCAGCAAGATGTGAGGGATCCTTTATTCCCTTCAGGAACTTTGTCTCAACAAATGGCCTTTGGGATGTGAAGCATACAGGGAATGAATTATCTTGGAGAGGACGAAGGCATACACATGATATCAAATCACGGTTGGACAGGTTCCTAGCAAACCTGGCTTGGGCAGAGATGTATCCAGCAAGCTGCAGCAATTACCTCCGTTATGAGGGTTCGGATCATCGACCGCTGATAACCTATGTGGATGCGCAAAAGAAGAAGAAAAGAAAACCTTTCCGCTATGATCGACGTCTAAATGATAATGAGGAGGCTCGAAGAATAATAGAGGAAACTTGGAACAGGGATCCAGAGGATAGCATCGAAGGGAAGATCTCGAGCTGCAGACGAGAGTTAATAGCTTGGTCAAAGATTCAGAAAGAGCTTCGCGAAAAGGCAGTGCTTTTGAACCAGAAAGAACTTGAGAGAGAACTTTCAGCGGTGACCCCAAATGCAGAGAGAGTTTTGTTTCTTACGGCAGCTCTCAGTAAGGCTTATAAAGATGAAGAACTGTTCTGGCGCCAAAGAAGTCGCATACTCTGGTTGCAAGGAGGAGATAGGAATAGCGCCTTCTTCCACGCTGTTACCAAGGTCAGGAAAGCGAGAAACTGCATCACAACCATAGAGAGTGCTGACGGGACCCCGAAGTATGAAGAAGAAGAGATTGGGAAAGTTTTCGAGAACTTTTACCAACAGCTGTTCACAACAAATGGGGGTTCAGATTACAGCACAGTGGAGGAAACAATTCTAGAAGGTGTCACAGAGGAGATGAATGACGCCCTTTGCAAGCTTCCTGACATTACAGAAGTCCGCAACGCCCTCTTCTCAATAAACGGAGATAAGGCACCAGGAGTAGATGGCTTCTCAGCTAGCTTCTATCAGTCGTTCTGGAGTCTGCTAAGCACAGACATTTACCGAGAAATTCGGAGTTTTTTCAGCCTGGGGAAAATGATACCGAGAATCAATGAGACGCATGTGTGTCTGATCCCGAAGATAGAAGCACCAAAGACGGCAGCGGAATATAGACCGATAGCGCTATGCACAGTCCGCTACAAGATCATAGCAAAGATTCTCACTCATCGGCTACAACAGTTCCTTCCCTTGTTGATCTCCAAGCATCAGACGGCTTTTGTCCCGGGGAGAGCCATCACCGACAATATCCTGATCACTCATGAAACTCTGCATTATTTGAAGAACTCAGAAGCAGTAAAGAGATGCTCAATGGTCGTCAAGACGGACATGAGCAAGGCATATGACCGCATTGAGTGGGGTTTTTTGGAAAAGGTGCTCAGCAAGCTAGGCTTCAGAGAAGTGTGTATCAGTTGGATCATGGAATGCGTTACCTCGGTCACCTATTCTTTTCTGATTAATGGAGCTCCGCAAGGACAGACAGTCCCCTCAAGAGGTCTTAGGCAAGGCGATCCACTTTCACCTTATCTTTTCATTTTATGCACCGAAGTGCTGTCGGGTTTATGCAAGAACTCTCAAGACAGTGGCAGGCTACTAGGATTACAAGTGTCTCAGAGAAGCATCTATGTGAACCATCTTCTTTTCGCTGATGATACAATGATCTTCTGCAAAACTAATGAGAGAAATTGCCGAGAGTTGGGAGAGATCTTGCGACGCTACGAGCAAAGCTCAGGACAGTGCATAAACCAGAGCAAGTCCACTATCACCTTCTCATCGAAGACCCCAGATAGCATCAAGGAACGAGTGAAGGAGACACTCGGCATCTCGAAAGAAGGAGGTATGGGGAAGTATCTAGGACTACCGGAAACCTTTGGCAGAAGAAAGAAGGATGTTTTCACTGGGTTGGTTGACAAGATTAGGCAACGGTCTCAATCGTGGACTACAAGATTCCTTTCAGGCGCCGGGAAACATGTGATGTTACAGTCTGTGTTAACGGCTCTCCCCACTTATTCCATGTCCTGCTTCAAGATCCCGGTCTCTTTGTGCAAAAGGATTCAATCTATTTTGACTAGATTCTGGTGGGATAGTTCACCGGATGTTCACAAGATAGCGTGGGTTGCGTGGAGTACTATGGCTCAACCAAAATACTTGGGAGGCTTGGGTTTCAAAAACATTGAGGACTACAATGACTCTCTACTGGCAAAGCTTGGATGGCGGATAATGCAGCATCCCGAGTCCCTACTGGCGCAAGTGCTAAAAGGAAAGTACTTTCCTGAGGGTTCTTTCTTGGAGAGTGAAGCAAATTCAGGAGCATCGCATGGGTGGACTAGTATACAGGCTGGTAAAGGGGTCCTAGAAAAAGGCTTAGGCTATCTGGTTGGTAACGGAACTGAGATAAGGGTCTGGTCTGATAAATGGCTCTCTACTTCAAGACCAGTATCTCCCTTCGGCCCGCCTCCTCAAAATAGTGTCAACCTGTTAGTCTCAGACCTTCTCGACCCACAGACAAATGAGTGGGATGTGGAGAAAATTCGCCAGCATTTACCTCATTATGAGGATACAATCAGACTTCTTATTCCTGGTTCCTTAAATCCAAAGGATAGGCAAGTTTGGCTACCTGACCCATCAGGACAGTATACAGTAAAAACAGGGTATAAACTACTCTTTGAAGAGAAGATAGAGGGCCAAATAGTTCAATTTGATTGGATGAAGAAGGTTTGGAAGCTGCAGGTGCCACCGAAAATTCAACAGTTCTTGTGGAGGGTCTTACATAATGCGATTCCAGTTGGCTCCCTGTTAGCAATTAGGGGAATCCAGACGGCACTTAATTGCAAAAGGTGTGGAGAATTAGAAACAATATCACATTTGTTTTCCTCCTGCCCTTTTGCAGTTCAGTTCTGGTCAAAAGCTCCCTTGCTTATCCCTGTGGCAACTGTGGAACCACTAGAAGACTTCAGAGCTTGGCTCTCTTCTCACGTGCATAAAGCGGCCCTCCCCCCGCTAGGAGTTACCTCTTCTCCTCTCTTCCCCTGGTTTTTGTGGAATATTTGGATAGCAAGAAACAAACTAATCTTTGAAGGAAAGGCTTACCAAGTGGAAGATATCATATCAAAGGCAGTTTCAGAAGCTAGAGCATGGGAAGATGCTTTGTCGAAGAAAAAGAAGATTCTTTGCCAGTCTCCTCCAATAAGTCAAGTAAGAATTTCTTCTCACTCTTGCTGGATTGATGGGGCTTGGCAGGAATCTACAAAATTAGGAGGAATGGGATGGATTATTAAGAACTCAGCACATGAAGTTCTCTGTCGTGGATCATCAAACAGATCACATGTTGGCTCGGCTTTAACGGCAGAAGCTCTAGCCTTGCGGGATGCTCTCAAGCAAGCAAATGATCTCCAACTCCAAAGCCTCCATATCTTCTCGGACTCTCAAGTCCTCATCACTACCCTTTGTGAAGGGCGCGACATGAATGAGATAGCAGGTATCCTTAGTGATATAAGGAACCTTGCCACTCTCTTCTGTCATCTATCCTACTCTTTCATTCCTCGTTTAGATAATTCTCAGGCAGACTCTTTGGCAAGAGCAAGTCTAGCTCGGTTATGTGTGTAATGAACTCTTTTATATTAAGGAATGGCAGTACTTGTTGACAAAAAAAAAAGGGAAGATGCGGTCTTGGTAAATGGCAGATTTTGTAGTCTCTAGCTCTCTTTGATGATCCATCCTGCAACCTCAAGTTGTTCTCTATAACAGGAAGCAGGATGAAAATTTTCATGTACTACGACAGAATCAAAGACCATGGGGGTTTTTGAGAGTAATCTTTGAAGATTGGGATTGATTGATTATACAGTCAGATAGAGGAGAATAAAGACGAGTCTAAACAAATGCAGCTTGTTATTAGATTTCTTTGTTAAAATGAAAGTACTGGATATAATAAAGCACACGAAAATGTTCTCCACTGAAATATATATATATATATATGTACGTCTAAAAATCTATTTTAAAAAACTCGAACTACGTAGTCCATCCTCATACTCAAACTCTGATTCTTTTTACTTATAAGGAAGTGAGAAGAAACAAATTTGCTATACAATGACACGACTTCATCACTCAGCTTTACCTCCTCCTTCTTCTTCTTTTTCTTCTCTAAAGTGTTGTGCAAAGAATTCATCTAGTTGCCCCCAACTTGGGATGCCTGACTGGTTGGTATTATCGGATGGTAACGACCGGATGCATTTGAGGATAAGCTCAACGTGAAGCTTCAACCTGATTAAAACAAAGAACGTTTAATACAGAGGCGAAGTTGGTTTTTTTTTAAGAACAAAGGAAAGATAAAAATTTGCCTTTTCTTTGCCTCTGGAGAGCTTATCTCCAAGTTGGCCAGCATTTGAGAAGTTTGCGTGTGAATTATCAAGATCACCTGCCTAAGGACAAGGTAAAAAGAAAGTTAGTGTAGAACCATTAAGATTACTTCCTAGCTTTAGCATTATAAGAAAGAAATTTGTTCTGCGCATGCCTAAATGTATTATCCTATACAAGTTGCTCACCTGAATATTGCTTGAACATCCGCTTCATGCAGTGTCTCGGACAAGACACGATGGAGGAGGCAACTTCCTGTATTGTTAAATGCAAATTAGAGAGAGGAAAAAACTACTATTATCTTTACAAGATTAGTGAATGAGAATAAATCACCCTTGTGAGTGGCCACGCAAACTCTTTAGTTTGTTTGTTGGTGTCTGGCGGTCTGCTCCAGCCCTCAACAACTTTAGGCAACCCATGAAGATGCGCCAATAGCCTTTCTCTCATTATCTGAACTAGTTTTGTGTATATTTCATCTCGATGAACCCTATAATCCTGTCAATTTGGCAAGACCGCCAAGTTATAAAGGAGAACACCATTTTAAAACTTTTATACTATACACCTATAGATAACCAACTGTTTTGAACGTTTTCCAACTACTTCCTTATTAGGTGTGCAACGAGCTCTAAAACCTTGCAATCTGTAACAGTAAAGAGATAAAAGGCATTATGCAAAGAGAAAAACGTACCTGAGCAACTTTATCAATCTCTACTGACAATAGTGGCTTTCTAGTCTCAGGTACTTCTGAAAACAGAATTCTTCTAGATTCTAAGACCACAAAAGAAAAAAGAATGTTATGCATGGATAATAAGCTAGGGATGATTCAAACAAAAATCACAGGGAAGCTGAAAAATAGAGAGACTAAGCTGACATCTTAAGACTAGACAATTTGGACATGTAAATACATCCAACAATCACCATAGGAAATATCATATTTTGGACCAAAAGGTGAATAAAGAAATGCTTGGTAAACACCAAGTAAAACATTTTACAAAAAAGAATCAAAAAGAAGAAGATAAAACACATACCAGGAATAATAGTGTAAGTGAAGTCGATTACTTGACTTGCAAGTGCCAAGTGCTTTGCCTTAATGGACTTCAAACCAGATACCTATAGCACGTATATATGATGGACCACATGTTACTGGTTAGAAAAATCAATAACGCTAATCAGCAATGAAGCTTCAATTTTCTCCATTTAAAGCATATTTATACCTGCATAGCGCCAGCACCCAAAACAAGTTGGCATGTCCTAGTGTTTAAAAATCTCAACACTTCAACAACTCGAAGAACAATTTCCGAGGACAAAGCTGGCAAAGAATTGTTCATATCAATGTATTCTGACAACATATTGAGCAATATTAACCCACTGCAGACATAAAAGGAATTGCATCAGCGTAACTAACATTCCAAGCCTGGACAGCAACTAAATATTAAGCAATCTTAAACCTAGCAAACGCTAGAAATAGTTAATAATGCATAACAAGAAAACTAACCGACTAGATAAAAGGCATATATAACAGCATTAAAATACTTCGACCAGAATAAAAACATCAAAATGCATAACAAGAACACTAACCAGTTTACCATGTGGTAACCAACTCCTTGATAGAAAAGATTAGATTTTCCGTGGGCCTTCTGATTATTAACAGAAGGTATACCAGCCTTGACTGTAGATTTCGCTTGTGCACTACTAACTGCACTACTAACTGCAGGACCCATTGAGAGGAAGCGCGTTTCTGTGTGTTTTAATATCAGTATCATCAACTTTCCCAGAAATCAACTCCTGGGATGCAAAAAGAGAACTGATTATGGATTGGAATTCTTCGGGAACATCTATCTCATCCCATGTTTCTTGATCAAGGACAGCTTTCAGTTTTGTCATCTACAGTAAAGCAAAATACATATTAGAACAACGACCAGAACTCTTGATAATGAAATAAATTTGATGGTAAAGTAGTTACGGAATATGTATCTATAGGACGAAGTCAATATAGCTCAACACTACTCAGTTATCAAACGTAAGTTTAACCTTTCTGCGACACAGAGTATAGAGATAGTTTTGGGGCTGTGGCTCTTGGTATAACTATTTTCATCCACCTTTTCAAAACTTTTTTGTCAGACATGAAACTAAAAGTATATGTCCTTTCTCTAAAATCTATAAACGTATATATACAGAGACTAACCCGAGCTTCATGCTGGGAATCTAAAAAGGCTTTGGCTTGTGATTGCAGCGTCCCACGGATACTAGATCCTAACCGTCCGCCAATCTGTAAATTTCCAGACAATGTCACGCAAGAATAACCAATGCAATTTCTTACCTCTTTTATGAGGAGAAGTTTTGAACAAATACCTTCTCCGTAACTGTTATAAATTCCTGGGTGAGATCATAAATGCTCATGAACTCCTGCAATTTCAATTTTGGATGAAGAAGAGCACGGACTCCTAGTAGCTTTGCCCATCTAGCATGAGTAACCCCACAGGCCGCAAAGACAGCTTCTGTGTTTTCTCTCAAGACATCGGCCCTACATATATAAGAAAAAAACTAAGTATAGTTACAAGCATAACAAAGGTTTGTGTTACAGGCAACTGCAATAATTTGGAATATATAAACAAATAAATAAAATAGAAAACCTGAAGTTCCTTGACATATTCATCAAGTTTGTTGCGTCGCTTGATTTTCTCTGCAATGGAGGGGCCTTTGAGCTAGCCTTACCCATTGGAGAAGACACTAATTGTCCGCTTTGGAAACCTGATTCCTGGGCTGATTCAGCCGCTACAGCACCAACAGAAATTGCAGCTGCAACGGAATCAGCTGCATAATGTCCATCGATATTGCAGAGGATCCATTCAATTGCCTTTTTCACTTCCGAAGCCCGGACAAGATGTGCCTGCATTCACTAAATGAAATGAAATCATATTACATATTATAGTAATAGAGAAACAGGACACGTAAGTATAGAAGGTGAACTAATATTATGATGTAAGAACTACTAAATCTTCAGGAAACAGCGATACCCAGGAAAATTCATATGAAGTGAAAGGTCCGAAAACCTCGATAAGGTAGATGTATAAAAACCAAAATAAAACTGCTGCCAAAGGTTTAACATAGGTGGACATATATGCCGTACTCCGTATAATGTTTGTTAACATAATTAGAAGTCCTATAACTAATGCATATATTACCTGAACAATCCTATATATAGCAGTTAAGAAACGCCTCCGATGACAGAGTCCTCAACTTGCTAGCGAGAGATAAGCCACCACCTGTAGTAGCACTAGGAATAAGCATGGATTCTAGAGAGACAAACTACCACTGAAGTAGAATACATTATCATAAGAGAGGATGAAATTTCATCGAAGTCCTAAAAATAAGTTTTCGGCCAATATTCTTCATCAGTTGACTAATTTCTTCCACTGTTGTTTCAGCCAGGTCTCAGATCAAATTAGAGAACAAAAAGAAAACAAGCATGCGAATATAAGTATTTCACATTTTTCAAGTGCTAAAACTTATGTTCAACTATGATTTCACGCAGAAACTAAGTCACATGACAATCTTACTACATAACAATAAGAAATATAATTACCATCAACATCTACTGAGCGCTCTCCATGTGAAAAGTCAGACTCCAGCGATCTTCCAACGAGAATTGGAAGCAGCTCAGCAACTGCGTTCTTGATTGCATTTTTCATTTCAGATGTTAGTGCCTCACGATACATCCTCAAAATTGAAGGGAACTTTGCCTACAAAATACAGTCCAAAGAAAAACAAATAAGAAACTGAAATGAGACTACATACTTAATGAGCACTATGAACCAAAAATAATGGCCAGTGACAGTTTTAATGAAGAAATTAAAACAGTGAAGCATTGTCAACTTCAATGGTAACATGTGTTGAAAAATAATTAGGACCGGCCACTCACCGTTCTTAGCAAACCAATTACTAGAGGAAGAAGCCGATCACATAAGGTAGACGTATCTTCCTCTTCTAGCTTAACCTGCAAAGGTGAAAAATAAGAGTCATGCTGAATATAGTTCGCGTTCTTTTTAATCTAAAGCTTCTGACAGGTTAAGATCTTCTATTCAGTTTTTACACCCACAATTAAGCTCCACATAGTACAAAAGAATCACCCAAATTCATTGAAACTTTGCATTTGTATCGGATGAGACTTACTTCATCACCGGTCTCCCCATTAGATGAAATGTATCCTCGTTTTTTTGCTGAAGATAAAATCAGTACATCTATTTCCCCAGTATTGTGTATTGAGATGCGCATAAATTCTGCTGTGAGAATACTACAAAGAAAATATCAACAGTCCATCACACACTAGACCAAATAAAAGAGAAAAATAGAGAAACAGGACTAGTAAAAACATAGAAGGTGAACTACTAAATCTTCACGACACAGCAATACCGAAGAAAATCCACATACTAAACATTTAATTGACAGCAAAACTAAAAACATAATCACTAGATCACATTTCACCTCTTTCCTATAAAAATTGAACTGAGAATTACGTGGTTGCTTTGGTAAGGTACTTGGCAGTTGGCACAACTAAAATGAAATGTGACTGGGTCTCAACGTGTTTCTCGTTCCATCCACGACCATAAGAAACACTTTACCGCCGTTAAAACAAAATCTCGAAAAGCTTCTCCAAAAAGAGCATTACAGGCAAGAAATGAATATAACACATTTAGTCACTATCTCATAACCTGAATAGAGACGCACCTGTTTATAGAATCTATGGAAATAGTAAGATGATCACGAAGATGACGGAAGCACAATGCAGACCAGTCAGCTCATCTCCAGCCTCAAAAAAAAAGACAAAGGAACCCCTTTAATCCTCTTAACAAAAAAGCACCCTAAAACATCAAAATCACAAACAAACTCACCAACAAGTTCTGTAGATCGTCAGTTATATCCAAAGCCCCAGCACAATCTGCAGACGCAACAAGCTGAAACAATTAAAAAAAAAAAAATCAAACTTCCATCTAACTTAAACACACTACTCTTAACCAAAACCATTCAGTAAAAAAAAAATTTACCAATCTGAGTGCAGTGAGAGCTTGATTAACATACAAAATAACCCTCAATTTACGTTGCAGCTCCAACATATTAACCCTAGTCGAGCTCAGCTCCTGAATCCTCCTCGCCGAATCCACCACACTCCTATCGATCACCCGAACCGTCTCCTTCAGCTCGCGTATCCTCCCGCAACCCTCGACGATCTTCCCGTTCAAATCCTCCAGCCTCCCATGCGCCTCGAAGAACGAGTCCGACCTCACGGAGATCTCCTTCACGAGACGCATCTCCACCACGTCGAGATACCGCGAGAGCTTCTCCTGAAGCGAGAGATTCTCGCTCAAGCTCGAGAAGGGGAACGTAGCTCTAGCTCCGTCCTCCAACGCGAAACCTTCCTTGAAGTAGAGCGAAGGGACCTCGCGGAGGCAGGAAGCTAGACCGGACTCGGAGCTGCTCTCTTCTTCTTCTTCCTTCTTCGTGTGGTTTGTGATGTTTTCGAAACGGTTGTGAGAGTGGGAGATGGAGGAGAGGTAGGTGCGGAAGTCGGATCGGGTTAGGTCCGAGCCGGGGAGGTTCGGGGAAGCAGCGACGGGGGAGAACTCGGAGGGGGATACGGAGGTTGTGGAGGAGGATGACCACCAGCCGACGACCCAGGAGGCGTCTCCGGACTTGCCGACGTGTGGGTTGTTGAGGATGGAAGAGAGGCTTTGGCTACTTGCGTCGGAGATGGATTTGGTTAGGGATGAATGTGATGGGGAGGAAGAGTTGCCGAGGTCTAAGCTGGTTCGGGTGCTGTTTACGATGGACCTTCCGGTTAAGGAAGGGTGAGGATCCACGAGATCAGAGTCATGAAAACGAAACTGAATTTTTAAATTTCGACAATGGGAGTAGAGATTTTTGGAAGGGAGTGGATCGAATCGAAAATGGTGAGAGTTTGGATGTGGACTGAGGAAGAAGCCTCTGTCTGTATCGAGACTTCGGTGAGATGATGGTTCGAGAGGTGGTGGTCGTGACTCGTGAGAAGTGCGGTGTTTCACTGAGAAGATTCAATAGACGGTCGATTTAACTATCCACGTCCTCTACATAAAAAGAAATATTATTAATATCGTAAGCTGTAACATGATCCGATTATTTGGATTTTTTTTTTTAATTTCATTGAATCAAAATAAAGTTTTCATTTGTTAACTGTTATTGCTTTGTTAATCTCTCTATAAATAATACAAACAAATGATGCTTACAAACTGGTTCTTCATCAACAATCAACATATTATTACACATCCTGTTGTGAGTTGTGACAAAAGCTAATATGTTGGTGCCGATGGAACCAAAAGAAAGCTAAAAGCCACAGTAATAATATCTCTGAAGTTGTATCTGCAGAGCAAACAGATTCAAATGAATACGCAACCACAGGTGACGCTATTGTTCTGCCCGCGATATGCCGTTTCTGCTTGGAAGAAGAAGAAGAGCTACTGAAGAGGAAAAGCTTCGAGGAAGAAATGGCGTGAGCTTTGAGTTGTTCTGGTCTTGGCTAGATGGAGCCAACAAAGCCCAATCTCCGGTCTGCACAGACGTTTTTCCTACGAAAGAAGTTAAAAGCTATCAAGTAAGCAAAAAATCACTCACCCACAGAAGCTGAAATAAGAACAGACATCAGGTTTTAAGTTCAACCATAAGCAGTGATCTCATTTTTGGACTATTCTACACGATTTCTCCCAAGTTTGAGGGTTTAAAATTAGAAGTAAACTTGAGGGTTTTATATTGGCTGCAACCAAAACTGATAATCTTCATTAACATACCATAAACCAAAGTTGATGTTTCCACAAGCTTGGTTTTATATTGGCTGCAACCAAAACTGATAATCTTCACTTGATTAAGCTTCAAGCAAAGAACAAACTCCTAGCGGATTCAAATGCGGTTCATCGGAAGCCATGGAAGACGGGTTCTTGTGTATTGTGGGTTTCAGTATTGATGATTCCACTTGCTCACTTGATGAACCCTCAACTAAAACCCGTGCTTAATAGATGCAATCAAAACTCACAGTATTCTTCATCATCCCATGAATCAGAGGGATTTCTACCAACGTTTGTGTGTGTTATCTCAGACACAGTTGATGCTTCCACAAACTCACTTGACGAATCTACAATTGAAGAAGAAAATCCTGGCGGATTCAAATGCGGCGTATCTGAAGCCACGGAAGACGTGTTCTTGCGTATTGTGGGTTTCTTAGTTGCTGTTGCTTCCACAAGGTCACTTGATGAATATCCTACTGAAGAATAAAAGTCTAGTGGACTCAAGTGCAGTGTCTCAGAAGCCATGGAAGATGTGTTCTCCTGGATTCTTTGTTGCTTAGTTTCTGCTTCCAAAAGGTCACTTAATGAATCTCCAGTTGAATAAAATCCTAGTGGACCCACCTGCAGTGTCTCAGAAGCCATGGAAGATGTGTTCTTCTGGATTCTTGGTTTCTTAGTTGCTGCTGCTTCTACAATGTCCCTTGAAGAATCTACAAATGAAGAAGAAAATCCTAGTGGACTCAAGTGCTGTTTGTCAGAAGCCTTGGAAGATATGTTCTTCTGGATTCTTTGTTGCTTATAGGGGTGGGCATTTTACCCGATACCCGAACCCGTACCCGAACCCGACCGAAAAAATCCGAACCGAAACCGAACCGAAGTAGCAAAATACCCGAACGGGTATTGAATTAGGAGAGATTGGATATCCGAACCCGAACGGGTAATACCCGAACCCGAATGGATATCCGAAGATAACCGAACATATGTATACTTAGGTCTATATTCCTAGTTTACTTCTTTAATTTTATTCAAAATATTTATTTTTATTATGCACATAGTTCAAAATTAGATAATTTACATATAATTGGAAAAATGTGAAATTTTTACTCACTTAAAATGCATGTCAAGATTTTTATTTCATGCATTAACAAAAGTTACATCCAAAATTTAAAAATAATAATCAATTTATTATCTTTTATTTGTAAATGTTATCTTCAAATTTATTAATTATTCGATTGTCAGAAAATAAAAAAATCAGTTAAGTGAAATTTATATTTTTTAAATACAAAAAAACTTGAGAAATGAAAATTTTAATATTTTTTCCAAAATCTAAATATTCGAAAACCCGACCCGAAATACCCGAACCCGAACTAAAAATACCCGAACCCAACCCGAAGTAAAGAAATACCCGAACGGGTATTGTATTCCTATACCGAAATACCCGAAAATCCGAAATACCCGATCCGAACCCGAACGGGTATCCGAACGCCCACCCCTAGTTGCTTAGTTGCTGCTTCCACAAGGTCACTTAATGAATCATTGGCAACATATATATTTGACGTCAGCATAAACAAGAGAGATACATTTAAGAAAGGTATATGATTATTCAAACTACATGGGTAGAGACCAAGCCAAGTTTAAAACTCGGAAACAATCTTGAATATGACTTCAGTTCTAAGAAAAAGAAAGTAGCGTGAATAAGAATGAACCTACGAATCACACTGTCCATCATTGATCATTCAGTTTGCTCTGAGATATGCAAAGACTATGGCTAGTAGAATCACAAGCATTACAATCTGCATTTTGGGGTAGAGAATCAGAGGATGATGATAAGTAATGTACCTTTCTTCAATGTATCTCTTTTGTACCAATATTGAAGTTGCTCTAAAGCATGGAAATCATTCTCATGTTATTGGGGATGATTTGTGTTTTGAACTAATGGTTCTAGCTTTGCCACAAGATTTCAAAAGATTACAAGAGACCTCTTGACAGTTTTGAACTTCTTAAAAAGAAGAGAAGAATGTTATCCAAACTCATGGATTGCTTACCAAATAATTATTGACGATTCTGGTTTCAGTGGTCACTGCTGAAAAAAGCTTTTCCAAATTAAAGTTAATAAAATCTTATCTACTATCAACCATATCACAGGAAAGACTAAATGGCTTAACAATCATATCTATAAAGAGATTTACTTAGGAATCTATATCTATACTAATAAAAGTAGTCTTTTGAGCTCCACGGAGCGTTCACATCAGTGAAACAAATTTCTACTAGAAGATGATACGTGACATAATTATAAAAAAAAATAAAAAAGTAAATATACAATATAAGAAGTAAAAATATTACATTAATTATAATATTAGAATAAATAATATAAAATATAGAAAAATAAATACTAAGTAAATACACAATAAAGGAATCAGAAACTACATTGAACATATATCTGAAAAATATATAATAATAAATAATAAGTAAATATACAATATAAGAAATAAAAATATCACATTACAAATTTATTGTAATATTACAAATTGATACAAAACAATTAGAATAACTAAATATACAATATAAGAAAAATAAATAATAAGTAAATATACAAAATAAGAATGGAAAAACTACATTAACCATCTATCTGAAAAATGTATATTTTTACATTTTTATTATTTCCAATATTTTATAAGTAAATATATAATATAAGAAAACAAGCTTACATTATAAGAAATAGAAATATTATATTAAGCATCTATCATAGTATTATCATTTGATATAAAAGCAAGAAAATTAAAATAAGTAAATATAAAATATAAAAAGAATAAACAATAAATAAATATACAATTAAGAAGTAAGAAAACTAAATTAAAAATCTCTTTAAGTTTTTATAGTAAATAAATAATTATGAAATGTCCACATCAGAATACAAAACAAACATGAAAAAGAAGTCACATGACATTATTACTCTATGACTCATTACCGAATTATTAAAATAAGTACATATACAACCAAAACAATTTATCTATAACTTTTAAAGCTTCTCTAAACAATTTATTTGTTACATTACAATACTTTTCAAAAGTACTATATATGTATACTTTGAGCAAGACAATACAAAAATAATTTATTAAATCATAATTAAGTATTTAAAGAATAAAATATTTAATGAATATAAAGGAACCAAATAGAAAACAACCACAAGTAAATTGTCAATATAGCTCAACTATAAAGGTAAAAACCCACTGTCCATAACATAATTTTCCATCTCCAAAACTATATGCTCGGTACTACTGACCCAAAAGAAAAAGAACAAGAGTTTATCTAAAATAAGCAACTACACAAGTGATTTACAATATAAACATTAATATTATAAATAATGTTGACAAAATTTTCATTAAAAACTAATATTCCGTGCATAGCACAAAAAAACCATTAATACAAGTAAAAAAATATGCACGGAATATTTTACTTATTATCATAACTACCATAATTAAAGTAGACTCAATATTAAAAACATATGAAACTATTATATATTGCTAAACATTTTTCAATGGTAAGATAAACATGATCTATAAGCAGAATAACAAAATATAGATGGAGAATGTTAATATCATTTTAATTTAAAATAAACTTAATATTTTAAAATACTCATTAAATTGATAATATATTTAGATATGTAATTATTTTGTCCAAATATAACTATTTTGGTTAATTACCCGCCCGTCGAATCCTTGTCAAGATTATGAAACTTTTGTGAAACAATTTATTAGAAAAAGAGAAGAAAAATTATGTCTTAGTTTTTTCAAGTTATTATGTTAGTTTTTAATATGTTTTTAAATATATATTATACTTTTGACAAAAAAAAAATTATAAGAGGCGCCATATTTATAGTCGCCTCAAGCCCTCATCAAACCTTCTCACGGCACTGAATCCTTATACCCCTTGCTCTGCTTCAACAGTCGTCTCTAGCAGATACTTTATCTCATTATGGTGTTCTTCCACATTATTCTAAATCTACACTGACACATTCTCTGTTACCCATGGAACCAAAAAAAAAGCCAAAAGGGACATAGTAATAATATCTTTGAAGCTGTACGATACAGCCTGTATCTGCAAAACAAACAGATCAAAATGAATGCGCAACCACAGGTGAGGATATTGGTGTGCCCAACATAAGCCATTTCTGCTCAGAAGAAGAGCTACTGAAAAAATATTTTCAAAAAAAAAAGAGCTACTGAAGAGGAAAATATTAAAGGAAGAAATCAGCATGCATTTTATGAGTTGTTATGATCTTAGCTACATGGAGCCAACAAAGTCCAGTCTCCGGTCTGCAGAGATATTTTTTCTATGAAAAGAGTTAAAAGCAATCAAGTATGCGAACAAATCATACACACATAGAAGCTGAGATAAGAAAAGACATCAGGTTTGAACCAAAAAAAAAAGACATCAGGTTTTAAATTCCTTGTACCAGTTCTCCAATAAAAATTATACTATATTTTGTTAGTTTAATATAGATTTAGTACATGCATTTATTAATCCCTAAAAACAAAAAAAAACTTAAAAAAATAGGTTTACTTATTATATCAGTGACATAGAAATTTAAATAACTTTAAAAAATTAAAGGTTATATTTTATTGGTACTTTTGTTTTAAATGAAATTTAAAGACCAAGTAAAAGTAGAATAAAGATAAAAAATATATTATCTTAAAATATTCCACAATATGTTTCGAGGCATGCAACAGATGTAAACCATACACATAATTGATAACCACATGTAAATTAAAAATTGAAATTAGAGGTTATATATTATAATATATACACATTATTATTTAATACAGATCTGTGTACAAACATAGGCCTGGGAATTTAATTCTTTATCCGCGGATTCCGTTCCATTTCTTGCTTTTGGGCGATGATTTGATTCTTCTGGGCGGATTCCGTTCCATTTGATCCGCTATGGGGCAGATACGAGTCAACATATTTGAAAGATATGCAGAGTGGGTGTAGGTGCGGGTCAAATATATTTTATGCGAGGCGGATGCGAATTGGTAGAATTTAAACTGCGAGTACCCACGAACCCGTAAAATTTTAAAAATAAAGTTTTAAAGAAAATAAATGATTTTCTTATAAAAAATAATTAAAATTACGAATATAAATAAAAATTTAATTAAGATATATTATTTTAAAGAATACATTAATAGAAATATAAAATAATTATTTTTATTGTTTTTAATATTACCCGCAGATTATCTTTTAATTTAAATGGGGTGGTGCGGGTACAATTTTTTTACTCGCAGGTCAAACCGGTCAAATTTTTTTTAATCAAAAATATGATTCAACCCACAGTAGGGCGGTTCGATCCGCAAACCCAGCACTATATAAACACATAACTTCCGAAAGTGTCGATGATAGCAGGGGCGGATGAAGGTGCAACGGTATGGGGCACGTGCCCTTCACTGGTTTTTATTTTTTCTTTAATATTTTAATTTAATTTATCAAATATCATTAATTTATTATTTTAGTGAAGAAATTATTAAAAGTGCCTCCATCAGAAAAAAAATGTTATTGTTTATAATATGGTGCCCCGAATTAAAAATATTTCTAGATCCGTTCCTGGATGATAGTCTTAACGGAGCTTCATTGGAACATAGATCTAACGTCAACACATATAATCTACTTTAACACTGTCTATTAAGTTTCAAAAAAAAAAACACTGTCTATTTTCCGATAATATTTTCTGGCTAAATACCGAGAAGTCTCACACGTCGGTACAACCCGAGAACATTCTGTTAGCAAGAAGTTTCCAAGAAAATTCTTTTTGTCGAAAAGGTCCTACAAATTTCCGACAAACTTTGGCATCGTTTTGGGTGCCCACAACATTCCGACTATCTATTTTGACGAAATTCTGAAATTTTTTGTTCATCATAGGTTTCCTAGAAGTTTCCGATGAAATTGGTAATTTCTCATAAAGTAGAAACAAATCTTCCGATGAATCCTAGGTTTCCTAGAAATTTCCAGGAAACTTTTGTCGGAGTTAGCGTTGTTTCCTTGCGCGTATGTATTGCATAGAAATAATAATAGAGAACAATTTAGTATTTACTTTTGAGAAAAGTTAAATACTAAATTAATAGAGGAAGATAAAAGTATTAACACGATTATGGATTCACTCACGTACCATTGAATTATATCCTTAAAGCTTTACTTAATTAACTCTTTTCCGAATCAAATTAAGCCAAAAATTTGTAATTCGTCACTCTCTTTTTCTCTCATCCTCTTTTTTGAGTTTCAAAATGCATAAATACGAGAAAGAGAGACGAAGACCCAATTAAAGTCCAAACACCAATCTCGAACCCATAGAGAAAATATCCAATCCCAAACCTAAAAATCTTTTCTTCTCTTTTCTTCTGTTCACCTCTTTTTTTGGCTTTCTCTCTTCATTGTTCTTCACCATGTCTAATGAAACCAAAGATTTCTACAACTACCAATTCGCTTCATCCTTCTCTTTGTGTGAAATTATGAATCTGCCTACTTCAGCCTCGTCATCTTATGGAAACAATGTTTTCGATCCATCTTCCTACTCCTCCACTGATTGCCTCCAAATCTCTCCAGGAGCGTACCAATCTCTACTTCAGAAAATTTTTGGTATTTCTCCTACTTCTTCAGAGGTTTTCAACTCTTCGATCGGTGAGACTCCAACTAGGGTTTCTGCACCCTCTTCCTATAGCGAGGCTAATCATCCTGGTGAAGATTCCAGTACAAGTCGGAGGAAAAGAAAGTTAGCTGAAGATGGAGGTGAAGAAAATCAAAGTTCCAAAAAAGTGTAAGTCATTTATATAAGAATTATATTATGAAATATCAAATGATCCCTCATTTAGCAATCTAGTCTAGTATGTTGTAGTAATTTTATAATGTATAGTTTCAGAGGGAAAGCGAAAAAGAACGAAGAGAAGAAACAAAGAGAGCCACGAGTCTCGGTTATGGTTAAAAGCCAGGCTGGTCATATTGTAGATGGTTATAGATGGAGAATATACGGCCGAAAGGCCGTCAAAACCAGCCCTTACCCAAGGTAATTTAATTTTATACTTTTAGATAAAAAATAGTTTAGAAACTAACAATTGCAAATGTAAACGAAAACGTAAACAGGAGTTACTATAGATGCACGACGCAAAGGTGTAACGTGAAGAAACGAGTGGAGAAAGCGGTCGAAGATCCAACGATTTTTATTACAACGTACGAGGGTCGACACAACCATCCGTCAGATTCTGTCTAACCTCCGGGGAAGTTCCGCCGCGGCTACTATATATAGGAGAATGATTACAAATTAAGTTTAGATAAGGCTTTCCTATGTTTTTCCTATATCACGAATTCACTACAAGAAAACAGACTTTTTGTCACCACCAAAACGGTCACAAAATAGTCACAAATATAGTGTTAGTGAAGTATGCAACTACAAAGGGTCACAAACGCTCATTTGCAACTATATTATGACGCCTATTCACAGTTGCATATCAGCGACTTTTAGATACATAATTAGTAAGTCTTTACATAGTAACTACTTTGTCACAGTATTAAGGAACAACCAAAAAATGTTTTATTAATAATTTTCTTACTGATAGCTAAAAAATATAAATTAAAATATCTCAGTACAGATTATAATTACTGAAATCTGTTTATAAATTAGAATTGGTTCAGAAATAAAAGTTGATTTATAAAGAACAATTAATTATCAATAAAAATCTGATATACAAACTAAAATTAAATTACATAACAGAACAGGTTTTCATTACTCGGTTTACAAATCTAAACCTAAAAAAGCAAAACAATAACAATTCCGAACTGTATCCTCTGCGGCCTGCACTCCCCTGTCCTCTGCAACCTCCTCCAGTGTCCTCCGCCATTCACCACTGTCACATTTCCAATCCGTCGTCATGCTTTCAACAAATAAACAAAAAGTTGTATCAAATGAATCTGAATACATTAAACTTATTTTGAATGCATCGCGAGGTCCAAAAATGTATTCTTCTCGTTGTCATCTAGTACATTAAAACTTATTTTGAATGCATCCTGAATCTCGACTAAAGGATGTTGACGCAATCTTTTGAGATGTTGCTTCTCATCGTTAATACATTGATTCTGTAAGGACGAACCTAAGGCAAACATAGCCAACGGTACCCCACTAGCGTAGTTCACCAGCTCCGAGACTAATGACGTCCTTTCCTTCCATTTTTGTTCAGTGGCAAACTGGGAGAATAGGTGAAGAGATTGATGCTCGGATAGTTTCTGGATTTCGCAAATCTCTTTAGCGTTACACTGTACCAGAACTTGCCTATTCCTAGATGTTAAGATGAGTGTATGTCCACCAGAAAGCCAGCCAAATCCTCCAACCAAAAATTCTGCATCTCTAGCACTACTCACGCCATCAACGTACCTTTTATACGCCATGTGGTTGTCACAGTCTTAATCTTACTCTTTGTGACATGGCAAATATACTTCTGAAAGAAGCCATTTCATTTTTAGGATAATCCAGCGTATTTATAATGTCTTTGCATCATCAGTGAAGTGGTGGAAAATTTTAGAAGATAAGGTGGGAGGTTTGACAGTGAAATCTTTATCGCAGACGGTGGGAAAGTCATGTTAATTGTGTTAAGGCAATTAGATTTTAAACTGCAAAGATAAGAGATTCTTTAACTTATATAATAGAGTACACAAAGCACTGCTGAGTATCTTGTTACAAACGAGACGCATGGGATTGGAAATTATGAATTCTTGTTGTCTATGGTGATTTGGTATAAACTTTTATTTGCTGTTAACACGGTAAGCAAGAGTTTGCACTCAAAAATGTGATTAACTTGAGGGTAAAAAGCTCAATAAGGTAAAAGTTACCAGGGTTCGAGTTCCGGTCACCGGAGAATTAATATTTTGACATCGTCAGGAATATGAGACCGACACGTGGCAACACGTGATTAGTCTGGACCACTTCTGTGGGGTCAGGATACCCCTGTATAATTAAGAAAAAAAAAAGATGTTTCCCAACTGAAAGGACTTGTTGAACGGATTTTTTTTTTCGGAATTATAGATAGACAGGTTTTGAAAATGCAAAATCAGATGTTAAACAAATTGCAGAAGCTATGGAGATTGAAGCCATATTCCCAGCAAAGAAAAAGCGTGCAGAAAAAAGTTTTTTGATGAGAAATCAGAGTTAGTTGATGAGTCTGTAGATCTATCTCTAGAAGAGAACTTCAGAATTTCTTATTTCCTTCAAATCATGGATCAAGCTCTTTATTCTTTTGAAACAAGCTTTGAGCAATTTCAGAAGTATGAACTAACATTTGTTTTTTGTTTGATTTGGATAAACTGAAATCAGCAAGTGAAGATAGTTTGATGGTATCTTGTACCAATCTTGAAGCTGTTCTAAAGCATGGAAATCATTCTGATGTTATTGGGGGTGATTTGTGTGTCGAACTAATGGTTCTAAAAAAGACTTTGCCACAAAATTACAAAAGATTACAAGAGACCTCTTCACAGTTTTGAACTTCTTAAAAGGAAGAGAAGAGTGTTATCCAAACTCATGGATTGCTTACCAAATAATTATTAACGATTCTGGTTTCAGTGATCACTGCTGAAAGAAGCTTTTCCAAACCAAAGTTAACAAAGTCTAATCTACGATCAACCATGTTATAGGAAAGACTAAATGGCCTAACAATCATATCTATAGAAAGAGATTTACTTAGGAATCAAGACTATGAAACTTTTGTGAAAAAATTATTGAAAAAGAGGGAAGAAAAATTATGTGTTAGTTTTTTAATATTTTTTTAAATATGTATCGTACTTTTGGCAAAAAAAAAATTATAAGAGGCCCCATGTTTATGGTCCCCTCAATCCTCATCAAACCACGGCACTGAATCCTTATACCCCTTGTTGTGACAAAAGCTTTACACTTAATCCTTGCTCTGCTCAACAGTCGTCTCTAGCAGATACTTTATCTCATTATGGTGTTCTTCCACGTTATTCTTAACTCTACTTTGACACATTCTCTGTTACCGATGGAACCAAAAAAAGCCAAAAAGGACATAGTAATAATATCTTTGAAGCTGTACGATACAGCCTGTATTTAAATGAATGCGCAACCACAGGTGAGGTTTTGGTGTGCCCAACATAAGCCATTTCTGCTCAGAAGAAGAGCTACTGAAAAAATATTTTCAAAAAAAAAAAAAGAGCTACTGAAGAGGAAAATATTAAAGGAAGAAATCAGCATGCACTTTATGAGTTGTTATGATCTTAGCTACATGGAGCCAACAAAGTCCAATCTCCGGTCTGCATAGATGTCTTTTTCTATGACAAGAGTTAAGAGCAATCAAGTATGAGAACAAATCATACACACATAGAAGCAGAGATAAGAAAAGACATCAGGTTTTAAGTTCCTCGGACCAGTTTACAACTCAGTCTAATACACAAGGGGTTGAACCTAAGCGTTAATCTCCAATTTTGGACTATTGTTTTAAAATGGATGCTACCAAAACTGAGTGATCCTTCATTAACATAACCATAAATCAATGGTGTCTCTGCCAACGGTTGCTTGTGTTATTTCAGACAACGTTGACGTCTCACTTGATAAAGCTTCAAACAAAGAAGAAAGTCCTAGCGGATTCAAAAGCGGCGTCTCAGATGCCATGGATGACGGGTTCTTGTGTATTGTGGATTTAAGAATTGATGACTCCAGAAGCTCACTTGATGAATCATCAATTTTTTTTTTTAAAAGTGCTTCATAGATGCAACCAGTTCAAAAACTGAGTGTCTTCTTCATCATCCCATGAATCAGAGGTGTCTCTACCAACGTTTGTGTGTGTTACCTCAGACATAGTTGATGTTTCCACAAGCTCACTTGACGAATCTCCAATCGAATAAGAAAATCCTTGCGGATTGAAATACGGCATCTGTGGAACCAGAGACGACGTTTTCTTGTGTATTGGAGGTTTCTTAGTTGATGCTTCCACAAGCTCACTTGATGAATCTCCAATTGAATAAGAAAATCCTCGCTGATTCAAGTGCTCTGTCTCAGAAGCCATGGAAGATGTGTTCTTCTGTATTCTTCGTTTACTAGTTGCTGGGTTCACAAGGTCACTTGATGAATCTCCCATTGAAGAAGAAAATCGCTGAATCAAGGGCAAAGATGTGTTCTTGTGGACTGGCATCAACGATGGGTGATCAAAAATGCAAGTAGAACCGGAGCTGCAGTTTCCAGTGTGAAAATACGAGGCACACACAGGTTTTCCCTGTCGAAAGAGTAAAGAAAAAAAATTGAGCATATGAGAAACACACAGACGAATGCAATGAGATGGAAAAAAACGAGCGTCAGGTTGAAGTCAAACAAGAGTTTACTGTTGGATAGTTGTATGTTGAAGTCCAAAGAAAGGAAAATTGACGTCTGTTACCACTAGTTTATGAGTGGCTTACCGGGCGTATGGGGAAGAGGCCTTTGAGGTTTAAGGAACCCTCAGGAACAGAGGTTTCCCTGTCTTTTGGATGAGGAAATGGATAGGGATTATGCTTGTTCTGAGATTCAGAGTTGCAGTCTGTTCTTTTACCTATTAAACTCGGACTTTGGAAATCACCAGGCTTAAGTCTTAAAAATTTTTCTACCATTCGCTTCCATTTACTGCAGAAACAAAAAGTACAGTGAATTGGAAAATCAATAGTGTTCTTGATGGTTGAATTCGAGCAGACAAAGTTTCTGAATTTGATTGTACTTGATAAGCTGTTGAGCTAATCTCTGAACAATTGGCGATCGATGCCTCCGCTTTTGATTCACAACCCGCCCGATATTACTTCCCTAAAGAGACCAAAAAACATAAACTTCAAAAACTATGAAAAAATCGAAGAATCAAGAGTGTTCTCTATACGAATTTGGTTGCAATTATATTACCTGAAGATCTTCCAGTGTTATGTCAACATATTCCAGTTTCTGAAGCAACTCAACCAAAGCTTCTTCAGACTGAAACACAAAAACAAACAAATCTATCTTTACAGCTGAAATCAAGCACAAAGGAAACTAAGTAGATTCAGGGAAAGAAGTTTAGAAAACCAGATCAGGATCTTCAAGTTTCTCCTGAATTTTAAGAATACTCTTCTGCCTATCATCCCAGAAAGCAGCAAACGGATCGAAATCGTCATTGTTGTTACCATCAACCAATTTCTCTCTTACTTCTTTTTCCTTCTCTGTCTCCTCGTTAACCCTAGAGACACTACTTTCTCGCTTCTTTTTTCTTAAGCTCAGAATAACAGATTCAATAACACCCTTCAATCGGCATCTCTTATGTGGTGGTGCTGTATCCTCCACGCTGGATAGATCAATGGAAGAAGCAGGGCGTTTTGACCTAAGACTGACCACAGCTTTCAGGTTACTTATCTCTGGTGGCAGATGCTGAAGTCTATTACGATTCTCCAGATCTAGTGTAACAAGTCTAGTTAGACCCCCTATTGAAGATGGCATTTTTGTAATGGCAGTCCCAGCGAGATACAGCTCACTAAGGTTTGGTGAGAAATCCTGAAGATCCTCGAGCTCTGAGCAGCCAGATAGATTAAGAACTTCAAGAGCTTCTAAATGAACCGTGGCAGGCATACTTCGCAAACGTGAACAGTCTTTCAGACTCAAGAAAGTAAGCTTTTGATGATGAAGAATAGATGAGTTAACCTTAACCAGACTCGTACATCCTTCAAGATCAATATGCTCAAGGTTCTTGGCCTTTGAAAGCCTTGGGAATTTAGTCAACTGTCGGGAGTGACTCAGAATGATCCTCTTCAGCTTCTCGAGATTCTGTTTACAACAAAAATAACTAAATGTGTCATCAAGTAAAAGCTAATTACTTAATGTATGCAGCAGGTAACACTATAAAGTCAAAACATACCTTTGTTCCCTTCCATAGTTTTGTCATGTTGCTATAGGGCATGTTCAGTTCTACAATATTTTTAGGATTGAAGTTCCGAGGTAAGGATCCTAGAGGATATCGTTCCCAGTGGAGTAGACGTAGCTCATCAGGTAAAGAGTAAAGGCCTTGAGGTAGACATACATTGCAATGGGTTTTAGAAGTAGGACTGTAGAGCTTGAGCAATCTAAGTCTATACATCTTCTCAAAAGCAGTAGGACTCAGCTCAACTGTCAAGCCAGATGCATCCAGAAATATGCCTTCAATTGCTTCTGTTCCCTGAAGAAAATTGGCAATTCAGAAACATAAATTATTAAGTGTAAAAAGGAACCTAAGCAGTATTCTTAGTTTCAATGGAGGTAACAGATATATAGATAGATATTCTAAGACTTACTGAGTTGTTGGTCAGCACATCAACAATGTCAGTAGGATCACACAGTCTGCTACGCTTCCCTGTCTCATTACTCTCTTGACAAACAACAAATCGACCCGTGTCTTGGAAAATGTTGGGCATTTCTATTTTGTTATCTACAAGGCTGATGAGAGATTCATCAATGAGACCATAGATTCCTAAATCTGTAATAAAACCGCAACCATCAAGGATGTTCACTACATGATCTTTTCTCTCCCCACGGAAAAAACATGCGAGGTCTAAAAATGTATTCTTCTCGTTGTCATCTAGTACACTAAAACTTATTTTGAATGCATCCTGAATCTCAACTAAAGGATGTTGACGCAATCCTTTGAGGTGTTGCTTCTCTTCGTTAATACATTGATTCTGTAAGGAGGAACCTAAGGCACACAGAGCCAATGGTATCCCACTAGCGTAGTTCACCAGCTCCGTGACTAATGACGTCCTTTCCTTCCAATTTTGTTCAGTGGCAAACTGGGAGAATAGGTGAAGAGATTCAGGCTCGGATAGTTTCTGGATTTTGCGAATCTCTTTAGCGTTACACTGTACCAGAACTTGCCTATTCCGAGATGTTAAGATGAGTGTATGTCCACCAGAAAGCCAGCCAAACCCTCCAACCAAAAATTCTGCATCTCTAGCATTACTCACACCATCAAGAACAATGAGGAGCTTTTTACCAAGGAACCTATCCCTTATGAAACCTAGTTTCGTGTCATATGCGTCTACAATAACCTTTTCTTCCCCACAGATTTTTGAGAAGAATTCATCACGCAGATGACTCAGTCCTCTCGTTTGACACACTATATGGAAGTCTGGCAGAAAGTAGCAGACCTCATATCTCTCAGCCTGTGTTCCGAAAATTTCTCTAGCGATGGTAGTTTTCCCTATGCCAGCCATACCCCAAAGTCCAACAATATGTGGGGCTGAGAACTGAGAAAAATTGAGTAAAGACAATATACTCTTCATTTGAAGCCTTCCTCTTAGGTTCATGTTAGTGTCAGGATTGAGCAGAAAACAGACATCTCTAACAATATTCTTGGCAAGTAAAACCTCGTCCCTGCGCAGAAAAAACAATCGGAATCAAAGACATTTACCACACCATACTGAGAAAACTCAGAAAAGAGATTCATTACATACCCTTTCTTATACTGATATTTATTGATGGAAGTTAAATAGGGAGCTTGGGATGCCAGAACTGAATACTCAAGTCGTGAGAATGCTCTTCCAAAGGAGCCACTTTGACCCCTAATGTCCGTAACCTCCACTTTGAAAAACACTGGAAGAAGCACAAGGTTGTTTGCTTTCGAATGGTCCATGATTGCCACAAATTCATCCTGGCACTGTCTAGAACAAACATAGTTCTTCGAGAAAATGATAACACCAACCCGTGAGCTGTGTAGCATCTCCAGACCCGCAGTCAATGTGCTCCTAGTTAGATCATATATCAAAGGGGTGAAGCCACGGAGACACAACTCTTTGGAGATGTAGCTTATGAAGTATCTCTCCTCGGAGTCCTGATTTTCACCACAAGAAATCACTAAAACAGGGTCAAGCTCTGTGACGTGACGCCCATGACTTCTTAGCTGGGGAGGAGTTTCAACTTCCTTGAGCTGCTCAGAGGATGTGGCCAGTGACGTTAAATCCTGACACTGTCCGAGAGCACTAGCTTGGCGCCTTCTAAAGCCAATGAAGAGTCTACTGCTGTCTGTATAAAGCCGCTGCAAGAAAACAAAGTCTCCTGCAACAAGCTGCTTCTCCTTAACGTAGTTGCTCCAACCTTTGGTCAAGACGTAGCGTTGGGTAACTTTGAGGTCTGAGAACCCGAACTGCCATGGCTTTCCTTCCTCATCCTCTACTCTAAGGATTCGTTCAGTGGCTAAGAGAAAGTACTTACCGAAGTCCTCGTCGACGGCGGCGACATGAGTGTCTAGGTTACTGAGATCGCTGGTTGTCAAATATTTCTCCAAGAGAATCTCCTGGTCGCCGTCAGATTTACCTCCTCGTTTCTTATCGCCATCTTCTTCTTCATTAGCCTGTTCATTGGCTTTCACACGCTCGTGCAAAAAAGTTGTAACCATTGGGCTGTTAAATGGATGGTCTCCGTCGATCTCATTGAAGGTAGCTTCGCTGAGGCGGCTCACGGCCTTGTTGAATCTGTCAGGAGGCAGAGTCCGGAGATATTCAATGGCGTCATCAGCAGTGCTCTCGGAGAGTGAACGGGGAGGTTGACGATGGCTAAGGAACTCACAGAAAGCTTTCATCTCTTCCATTGATTTCTATCGATTTGATATCTGCAAAATGGGAATGACTCATCTGATTGTTTAGGTGGTGTATATTGAAAAGCTTAAAAGCTAGAAAATGCCACCATTTTTTAATAAAAAGGGGCCGGAGCAGGACATCATTACATCACTGTTCATAGTCCAGTGGTTTTCACTTTTCACCCACCCACCTCTGTTTTCAAACATTGTTAAACCCCACCCACTTTGATTTATAAAATAAATCTCCTAACCTCGAGATCCTCTTCCATGGCTGATACATTTTGATCTAGATTTTAAAATTAAAAAAAAAAAAATTTTGACCTATAATCCGTGCTTATCCTCGAATTCCTCTTCCATGGCTGCCGCATCTTCCTGCAAATCCGATCCTTCCCGCCGTCAGTACGATGTCTTTCTCAGCTTCCGAGGCGCAGACACGCGCCACTCCTTCACCTGCTATCTCCTCGACTTTCTTCGCCGGAAAGGGATCGACGCTTTCATCGATGAGGAACTTCGGCGAGGCAACGATCTCTCCGCGCTTCTCGAGAGGATCGAGCAATCGAAGATCTCTATCGTCGTTTTCTCGGAGAACTACGCGAATTCCGCGTGGTGCTTAGAGGAACTAGTGAAGATCATGGAATGCAAGAAGACTTTCGAGCAGGTGGTCTTACCGGTCTTCTACAAAGTTTCTGCAGATGACGTGAGCTGCCAGACTGGGAAATTCGGAGCTCCGTTCGAAAGATCTGAAGAGATCTTCCAGGGATCTGAACACAGAGTTCCGGCGTGGAAAGAAGCTCTAAGAGCTGCATCTGATATCGCCGGCTATGTGCTCCCGGAGAGAAGGTAACAAACGATTTTGGTTTAAATGTCACCTTAATTTCGGTTCATAAAGTTAATTGAATTCCGGTTCACTAGTTAGTTGAGCTTGGTTTATTGTTTTAAAAGGATTCATTTGAATTCCAATTCTTTTAAACCCTAAATGATGAACCGGATGACGTCGACCGCAGGTGAACCACGGATTAATATATAAATTAATTTTATTATATAATAATATATTAATTATAATAATAAATATATAGATAACTAAATTTATGTATTTTCTAAATAATTTATAAAACATAAAATAATAATTGGATATTTAGAAAATGTTTAACATTAGTTTTTATATTGACATACAAAATATCTAAAAAATTTGTAACAAGTTAAGCGTTTTGACATCTAACAAAAAAATATCAAAATTTAACAATTCATAAATATTTAAATGTCTAATGTAAATAATAAAATTAAACTTTAAATTTAAAATAAATCAAAAATAAAACATCGCTAAAAATTATCTATAACACAAATAAACTAATACCAAACTACATCAACTAATTTTGGTTTTTTTATCATTGTTCACTTCATTTTTTTCTAAGTAAAAACTAGAAAAATATAAGTAAAAGTTATTTATTGGTTCAACCGGTAATTGGGTTCAGGGTTTTAGTGTATTTTTGCAGGTTTGATTGGATTTTTAAATATTGGTCTTTTTATAAAACCTAAATCAGATTAATCTTGGTTACCAAGTTTACTGGTTCAACCACGGATTCGGGTCGGATTTTAAAACACTGGTTCCGGTTTATATTTAGTTAAGCCTCGGTTTACTGTTTGAATGATGCTGGCTTGAGTTTATTTTAAATACGGTTTAGTAACTGGTTAAGCCTCGGTTCACTGTTTTAAAAGCTTGCCACTGTGATAACACATGTATCAGTTAGTGACTTTGTTGACATGATGATACATTTTGACAGCCCGGAGTGTGACTTTGTTGACAAAATTGCCAAGGAAACGTTCAAGGTGCTAAACAAGTTGTCTCCATCAGAATTTAGAGGTCTTCCCGGGATTGAATCACGCATGATGGAGCTGGAAAAGTTAATTGACTTTGAAGAGACAAGTTCTGTGCGGATCGTCGGAGTTCTTGGGATGGCCGGGATTGGTAAGACAACTGTTGCAGATTGTGTGTATAAGCAGAACTACAATCGCTTCGATGGTTACTGCTTTCTTGCAAACGTTCAGAATGAGTCAAAGCTCCACGGATTAGATTATTTGCAGCAGAAACTCTTACGTAAGTTATTAGATGAAGAGAATCTTGACGTTGGAGCTCCTGAAGGTGCGCATGACTTCTTTAAACATAGACTTGGGAACAAGAAACTATTAATTGTTCTCGACGATGTGGCCAGCGAGGATCAACTAATAAAACTTATTGGGGGAGCGGGAAAAGATCTGTACCGAGAAGGAACAAGGATTGTTATAACAACAAGTAACAAGAAACTGCTTGAGAAGGTTGTGAATGAAACATACGTGGTTCCGAGATTGAGCGGAAGAGAGAGTCTGGAGCTTTTCTGCTTGAGTGCCTTTTCTAGTAATCTCTGCGCCACTCCGGAGCTGATGGATCTATCAAACAAGTTTGTGGATTATTCTAAAGGACATCCACTAGCTCTGAAGCTGTTGGGTTCTGATCTATGCCAAAGAGATAAGTCTTACTGGAAGTTGAAATGGGAGAGGCTGCAGAGAAGACCAGATGGGAAGATCCATGACGTGCTGAAAGTGAGTTATGAAGAACTATGTGAGGAAGAACAGAGCATTTTTCTGGATGTTGCTTGCTTCTTTACATCAGAAAAGTTGGATTTTGTTTCGAGTGTTCTGAGCACTTACCATACTGATGCTTCTATTCTGATAAATGACCTTATTGACAAGTGCTTGATAACAGTCTCGGATAACCGGCTTGAGATGCATGACTTACTGATTACAATGGGGAGGGAAGTTGGTTATGAATCATCCATCAAAGAAGCAGGTAACCGCGGTCGGCTATGGGACCAAGAAGACATCTGTCGCGTTTTAAAGTACAAAACGGTGAGCCATAATGTTTCAGTCTTATGAATGTGATTTTTCTACCATAGTTTTTGATTATTAACCTTCTTTCCTTTTCCAGGGCACTGCAGAGATCAGAGGCATCTTCTTAGATATGTCTAATGTAGATAGCATGAAGCTAAGTGCTGATATTTTCGCGAGAATGTGGAACCTTAAGTTCCTCAAATTCTACAATTCTCATTGTTCCAAGTGGTGTGAGAATGATTGTAGATTACGTTTTCCCAATGGGCTTGATTGCTTTCCAGATGAGCTGGTGTATCTCCACTGGCAAGGGTACCCTCTGGAGTATCTTCCATCGAAATTTAACCCGAAGAAACTCGTTTATCTTAATCTGCGTTATAGCAACATTGTGCAACTGTGGGAAGATGAGAAGGTACAACTTCAGCTGTAAAGTCTCCCATTTACTTATCGAGTATGTATGTGGTTTATTAACTTATTGATCTATGTTTTGCAGAACACAGGAGAGTTAAGGTGGGTCGATCTCAGTTATTCAAAGGAGTTGATTAATCTATATGGCTTGTTGGAAGCTCGTAAACTCGAGAGACTGAATCTTGAATGCTGTACAAGTTTAACCAAATGTTCAGCGATCCGGCAGATGGACAGTCTTGTTTCACTGAATCTCAGAGATTGCATAAACCTCAAGAGTCTTCCAAAGAGAATCAGTTTGAAGTGTCTGAAGTTTGTCATCCTCAGTGGATGTTCAAAACTCAAGAAATTCCCAACAATCTCAGAAAACATAGAATCTCTGTATTTGGATGGCACAGCGGTGAAAAGAGTTCCTGAATCTATAGAAAGTCTACAGAAACTTACTGTGCTGAACTTGAAGAAATGTTCCAGGTTGATGCATCTTCCCACCACTCTTTGCAAGCTGAAGTCTCTTAAAGAACTGCTTCTCTCTGGCTGTTCAAAGCTAGAGAGTTTCCCGGACATCGACGAAGACATGGGAAGCTTAGAGATTCTGCTCATGGATGATACATCCATCAAACAAACTCCCAGAAAAATGTATATGAGCAATCTCAAGCTGTTCTCATTTGGTGGATCTAAAGTCCATGACCTCACGTGTTTGGAGCTGCTGCCTTTCTCTGGATGCTCGCGGTTATCAGACATGTATCTCACAGATTGTAATCTGTACAAGTTGCCGGACAACTTTAGCTCCTTATCATTGCTGCAGTCTTTATGCTTGAGCAGAAACAATATCAAGAATCTACCTGGAAGCATCAAGAAACTTCATCATCTCAAGTCTCTTTACTTGAAGCATTGTCAACAGCTCGTTTCTCTTCCGGTGCTTCCATCAAATCTGCAGTATCTGGATGCTCATGGATGTATCTCACTCGAAACAGTAGCCAAACCCATGACGCTTCTTGTGGTAGCTGAAAGGAGCCAGTCTACTTTCGTCTTCACTGATTGTTTTAAGCTAAACAGAGATGCAGAAGAAAGTATTGTGGCTCATACTCAACTCAAGAGCCAAATACTGGGGAATGGATCTCTTCAACGTAATCATAAGGTCCAACTCTCTTTACTCTGTTGTTATTCTAGTGACGTTTTATTCACATCTCATGCTTTGTTTTTTTTTAATCATTTCAGGGACTAGTCTCGGAACCTTTAGCTAGCGTAAGTTTTCCAGGAAACGACTTGCCATTATGGTTCCGTCATCAGAGAATGGGATCTTCAATGGAAACCCACCTGCCTCCACACTGGTGCGACGATAAGTTCATCGGGCTTTCTCTCTGTGTAGTTGTCTCATTCAAGGACTATGAAGATAAAACCAACCGATTCTCAGTGATATGCAAGTGCAAGTTCAGAAACGAAGAAGGTGATTGCGTCAGCTTTACTTGTAATCTCGGAGGATGGAAAGAGCAATGTGGATCATCATCTAGCCGCGAGGAAGAACCAAGAAAACTTACCTCTGATCACGTCTTCATCAGTTACAACAACTGCTTCCAAGCCAAGAAAAGCCATGATCTCAACCAGTGCTGCAACACCACAGCCTCGTTCAAGTTCTTTGTTACTGATGGTGTGTCCAAAAGAAAGCTAGATTGCTGTGAGGTGATTAAATGTGGGATGAGCTTGCTATATGCACCTGATGAGAACGATTGTAGATTGCACGGATTACAGGAGAGTAACCTTGAGAAAGCGGTATCTGGAAAAGGAACTGAAACCGCTATGGACGAAGCTGTTGTGTCCAAGAGACGCCGTTTCTGTATAGAAGAAGAAGAGCTACTAAACGGGAAAAGAATAAAGGAAGAAATCTCTTTTGCTGAGTGCTCTGTTCGTAGTTACATAGAGCCAGTAAAGCCTAATCTCTGCAAATAAGTAAGAAATCGATCATGTTTTCAGATCAACCCGGTTAACGGAATTGAAGAGAGAATAATGTTTATGAAAGAAAAAGGCAAGAATCTTTTGGTTTCCAGTAGACTTTGACGAAACGTACCTTATAAAAAATAACTAATGCTAAAAGCATGATTTGTAGACTTGATAAAAGAAAACAATCATATACTGCAATCATGCATGAATAGTAATACGAAATGATTGCAGAGTGTTCGTTTTCTTTACCAAGCCTACAGATCATTCTTTTAGCATTAATATTTTATTACTGTCACATAAGCTGTAATATGCTGACACATGTTTAACAGCTCTATTGATTGACTAATGAATTCTGTTTCGTCAAAGTCTACTGAATGCAAGCTATAAACATTAGGGTCTTAGATGAGTATTAGCTGTTAATCATTTTATAATTTGCCACATGTTTCGACTATTTCTTGTACTATTTTATTTATTGTATAAAATTGTTGATATTGGTCAAATACAACAACAGATAATTGATTTATAACTTTCTTTTTTTACATGCTTAGTTAGCAGCAATATACTAAAATCACGAGTAACGTGAGACGCGCGTTTTTCGGCATCAGCCTCATATAGGTACACATTACCTAACCATTGAGTACTAAACCTCATACTCAAAACCAAGTTCGTTTGGGACAAAACTTACTTGCATCTTTTCCTCTGAGACAAACCTAAGATCTGTAAAGACCACCAAACAATGCCTTCACAGACCAAACCAAAGAAACCTAACTCTCATTTTAGACTTTGCACTTTCCTCTTCTTCACGGTCCCATTTACCATCCCCGCTCTCTTACTCATCCGCGCCTCCTCTTACTCCTCCTCCACCTCCGCAGTATTCTCCTGTCACGACACAACTCAGCCACCTTGGTCTGGCGACCTTCAAACCGCCCAATTCGCCTGGAACCGCCTTGCTTTCTCCTTAACCAACCCTCCTCCCAAAACCCTAAAAATTGCGGTTTTCTCCCGGAAATGGCCCACCGGGCCCAATCCCGGTGGCATGGAACGCCACGCCCTCACTCTCCACACTGTTTTAGCCCGCCGTGGACACCGCGTCCACGTTTTCACCTCTCCGTTAGACCCTTCCCATGAAACCAACAAAAACACTAATGTTTCCGACAAAATCACGAACCCTACAATCCATCCCCACGGCGATGCGGAGCCCGGAAAATGGCGGTACAACAAAGCCTGGGAGCTTTACCAAGAAGAAGACCAGAAGCAACCTTTTGACGTGGTCCACTCCGAAAGCGTAGCCTTACCGTACTGGAAGGCCCGGGAAGTTCCAAACCTAGCCGTCACGTGGCACGGCATCGCACTAGAGAGCTTACACTCAAGCATTTACCAAGATCTGATCCGTAAACCAGGCGAACCAAGATCGCAAAGCTTCAACGCAAGCCTATACAGTGCCGTGCTTCCCAAGATACTTGAAGAAATCAGATTCTTCCACAACTACGCTCATCATATAGCAATCAGCGATAGCTGCGGGGAAATGCTGAGAGATGTTTACCAAATCCCGGAGAAAAGGGTTCACGTGATCCTCAACGGAGTCGATGAACACGGATTCACATCAGACGAGAAGCTACGTTCTCTGTTTAGGTCAAAACTAGGGTTACAAGAAAACTCAGCGGCCATTGTCTTAGGAGCTGCAGGGAGATTAGTCAAAGACAAAGGACATCCGTTGCTCTTCGAAGCTTTCTCGAAACTAATGGAAACGCATTCTAATGTTCACCTCGTGGTAGCTGGATCAGGGCCATGGGAGCAACGTTACAAGAAACTTGGCGATAAAGTTACCGTTTTAGGATCCCTAGATTCAAATGAGCTCAAGGGCTTTTACAACGGGATCGATATATTCGTGAATCCGACGCTAAGACCACAAGGGCTTGATTTGACGTTGATGGAAGCGATGTTGAGTGGTAAGCCGATGATGGCGTCTAGGTACCCGAGCATAAAGAGGAGTGTTGTGGTGAATGATGAGTTTGGTTTTATGTTTGCGCCTAATGTGGAGGCTTTGACGGCGGTTATGGAGGTTGCGGTGGCTGAAGGAGCTGAGAGGTTGGCTGAGAGAGGGAGGAAGTGTAGAGAGTATGCGGCCGAGATGTTTACAGCGAGTAAGATGGCTTTGGCTTATGAGAGGCTGTTTCTTTGTATTAAAGAAAAGAGGTTTTGTATATACCCCTAAAGCAACGCAGTAACAACTGTAATGATAATATAAAATCTATAACAGTCCATTAATAGCTTAGATCCTACATATAATGATGATATACACACAAGACATTGAGGGTTTGAGACAAGTTTCTACGAATCAATGTTTGAACTTATCCGAGCTTGTTCAAACCGTTGATAAGCTCTTCTAGTTCTTATAAAGAGGACAAGACTCGAACCTAGTCCGAGAACCGACAAGCATCCCCACCAGACAAACGTCAAGTAATAGCAACCTCGTCCCATACACACGACCGAGTCGGTCATGGTTTTGGTCCCGGTCGAACCATGCGAGTCATAGACAAGTGCAGCTAAGAAACCGTAGATCAGTGATCCTATTGGTATGTTTGTGATCAAGATATTGTGGTTGACTCCAACACTGTTTGGTCCAAAAAGCTCTGATGTGATGGAAACCGCTGCTGCGAATATGAATCCTGAGCTTAGACCCATCAGAGCGGTTCCCACTTGTAATGCTGACGCGGTTCCTGATGATGCTAGCAAGAACAGCGCGATTGGTGTTGGTAATAACGCGATTGCTAGCCACCCGGTTCTTGCAAAATAAACCTTCCTGCACAAGTTAACTTAAACCAAATCAAAACCATACCATAAACTTGATAAATTAATAAATACGGTAAATTAATAAATTTTCAAAGTTGGATCAGATGGAATGCACTTACGCTCGGATGTAGTCCGGTGTTGCGGAGAGTAATCTTCCAAAGAAGGAGAAAGAGGAATAAAGTGTGACAAGGGTTGTGGTGTTTGAGCTTTGTCCTAAAGACTGAGCAATCTGTCCGAGGTTGTTGCTGTACACAAGTCCAATGGTTCCACCGCAGAAGTAGGCGATATAGTAGAACCAAAAATCAGCTCTGCTTAAGAGCTGCCACAAAGAATGCTCAATTCCCAGTAGCTCGAGCTGACCTCTTGTGACAAGCTTCTTGCAACAAGAAGACTCATCAGCATCACCTTCCTCCTCCACAGGTATAGTTTTAACCGGGTTTGACACGACATCATCGTCCAGCAACTGGTAGCTTTCTCGACTGGCTTCATGTGCAAGCATCCCTTTATGCAACTCAAGCTCATCAGGATCAACGAGAATGAAACCCGAACCTTCGAGACGGAAACTGGTGTGGATCGTGCGATGATACCAGCTCCGAGCGATGACTAAACCGGGGATGCATAAAGGGAGGACCAAGAGGAGGATTGCTCCACCGAAGAGGAGACGAGCGGAGGTTAAATCAGAGGATTTTGACTCGAATAGGAGGAGGTAAACGCCGTTTAAAGCGGCGAGAATGTTGAGTAACAGAAACATGAGAGAGTCACGGCGAACTCCATCTGGTGGAAGAGGCTCGAAAGGCGGTTGGCGAAGGATGGGGATGATTGCAGTGAAAGAGATGACAAGAGGGATAAGAGCGTTTAAGAGAAGGTAGAGCTCTGGAGAGGTTGGGTTGATTGCGTTGTAAGCGAGAGTGTATAGAGCAGCGCTTACACCGTTGAAGCTGACGGTGAGGGAAAGAGCAAGTGATCTGTTTGCAGGGAAGTTACTGATGCAGAGGACAAAGCAGACTGTGTTGAACCAACAGATGCTTAGACCAGCAAGTAAGCAACAGAGGAACACCTGCACATAAGCTAGCCAGACTTAATCAAAAGTTTTTTTCAGAGAAAAAATGCAGATAAAATTGCTTTATTCATGTTTTTAAAATTAATTGCTGATCTTTGAAGCAGCCAAATTGAAAATGCCAAGAAGAAGACTTGTTGGACCAACCAACCTTATGGAAGTTATAAAAAATAATGCATTTACCAAAATTGAAAGGACAAGTCGACCAAAAAAAGTGAATAATTGTGTGAAATGCGACAAAACTATATGGATAAATATATGAATAACTCTAAAATATGTACCAGTTAACATTAAAATTCATTTTATAAAATTTATTATTAAAAAAATAGAAAATTCACTAAACTTTCCAAGCAAACAAAAAATTATTATATCATTTTAAGAGAACTAATAATTTTACAAGATAAGTTTTCTATACCTCAACTTTCAAAATTTTAATATTTGTATTTTTTATTAATAACAATTCAACTAAACACACTTGTCTTGTTTCCTTTTGTGGGTCAACTAAGCACACTTGTCTGGATCAAATTCTGGTATGGGACAAAGGGGGTTGAAAAAATCTAGAATGGGACACTTCTAATTTTAATTAAAAAATAAATTAAAAATAAATCAAAATTTGGGGAAAAGACCATAAGACTTAAAGAATTAAACATATTTACTAGTTTATGCCATGACTATCCTATCCAGATTTGACCCGGATCCAGACCCAAAATCCGACCTAAAACCCGATGCAATTTTAACCCTAATCTTCTTCTTCTTCTTCTTTCTTCTCCATTAATGTTCTTCCACCATAAAACAAAATCAAAAATTTTCTTTAATAATCTACTAAATTTCTTTTTCTTATACCAAATCGATCAACCCATAGTCATGTTCAATCAATTATATCTTATCTAGAATCAAATTTCATCTTTTTCTTATGAGATTCAAGATAAAGAAGAACGCAGAGTATTACTAATACAACTAGTACAACTATAATGAGTATAACTAGTATACCAAGTATAACTGATACAAGTAAAATATGTATACAACTTTGCAATTAATATAGTGATTTTTATTTTTTTTTTTGTTTTCACGTATAAAGATGATAAAAAAAGATGATGTAGAACCAAGAAGACATATTGGTCTAATCTTCCTCGCATGCATGTATCAAATACATGAATAATATATTTTTAATAATATTTAATTTGACTAATGATTTGTTACAAGTTGTACTAGTTATACTAGTTGTACTATTTTCGGAAAAAAATCATATTCATCTTTTTGCTCTCGAGACCAAAAAGGTAGATACGGAGCCAGAAAAAAATTCAACCATGGTTCCAAATACACGAGTCACCGGAAAAAGAAGAGAGAGGGAGTGTCGGCGATGAACAAAAAGGACTCTACTATGAAAAAGAGAGGTGCCGCAACGAAGAAGAATAAATATACAATGAAGAATAAGAAGAGAGATACAACGAAGAAGAAGAAGAGAGATACAACAAAAAAGAGTGAAGTCATGACAAAGAAGAAGAAGCTCGATGGTGGTGTCTACGGTGGTCCTCGTCAAATCTAACCAGGCAGGTTCAGAACCGTGAGAGAGAAACCACATCTCCATTTGGTAAATAAAACAAAATATTGAAAACTCTCAATTAAAATAAATTAAATTTTGTCACCATTAACCAATTAAGATATTTGTTCGTTTAATTCATATGGAAAACATGATTTATTAGTCGTGTTAGTTACATTAATTGTATATTATATATGAATTATATAATTTATATATACCAATTATATCAGTTATACTAGTTATATCATTTGTTTGCATGTTTAGTTGTACAAGTTATATTAGTTATATACATAGAAATAAGAGAAGTCGTGTGGTTATGATCAAACAAGGAAAAAATGATCTAGGGTTGAGAGAAAGTGGGTCCCAGGTGAAAGAGAGATGAAGAGAAAAAATATTTTGTGGTTCAAATTAAAAGAGATGAGACGATCTAATGGTTGAGAATGCATTTTCATCAAAGGCAGTTTTGTCATTTATAATATATAAAATAACAAGTAGTTCTACCAATTTTCTAGTTGTACAAACTATACATAGTTGTACTAGTTTTTGAGTTATACCAGTTTGTGCATAGTTGTACTTTGGCAGTGAAATCGTAAAATATCAGTTGTACCATATAATAAATACAATTACATCAGTTGTACCACTTATTTATGTTTACATGTCTTTGCCCGGTTACAATGAAATCATCATTTTCATAAAAATACATTTCATGTATGTTTTCTAAAAATTAAGTGGACAAACAAGTTAACAAACCTTAAAAGTATAAGGTAGATCATGTAAGCTTGTGGAGTTCTGTAATAATTTTCAAAAAAAAAAAATCCAAAACTTCAAATAAATTAAGAGAAACTTACGAGCAGATACAAATTGAGATATTTGATTGTTTTTCTCATATAAAATACCAAATTGGTTTTGTCAAATTTATGAAATGTCAAAGTTGTACCAGTTATACCAGTAATACTTGTTTAATATATAATAAAAATGATACCAATTGTTTATATGTCTAGGCTTAGAGATTGTACCAATATTTTCACTTTATAGCTTTGCAAAAATATGTTTGATATTTTTTTTATCTTAATAACATGACTAATATAGTTTATAAACTCAAATAAAATATATGAAATTTTGTCATCATATACAAATTAGGATATTTGTTTGTTTATTTCACATGTAAAACATGATTTACTAGTCCGGTTAGTTATAGTAGCTACATATTATATATAGATTATAACATTTATATACTAGTTATAAAATTTCTTCACATGTTCAGTTGTACGAGTTATACTAGTTATACCCAGTCGAATTAATGAATGAGATATGGAAGATTCTATGGCTGTAATTGAAGAAGGAATAAATGATCATGTGGTTGAGATTAGAGGGAAGAGAGAGAAGGAGATACATATGTAATCGTGTGGCTAAGATTAAATCGTAGACAAGACGATCTAACGGCTATGGTTGATATTTCAATAATGGCATTTTCGTAAATATCAGATTCTCTTTTTTCTTTATGATCCGATGGCTCTGGTTTAAAGAGAGAAAATATAATCGAATGGCTCAGATTATTCTTTCATTAATGGCAATGTTGTAATTTTTTAACTATTATCCCATGTAGATTAATTTTGGTGGTTGTAGATTTTTTTTCATCCATTTGTCCCGTAACAGATTAAAGTCCCACTTGTCTGTTTAACTAAATAATCGAATAATTACGTATGAAATAAAAAAAAGTTGAGTGAAATCCTGATACTTGTTCTTACAATAATGATTGATTTTGCAAGAAAAAAAAATTAAATATTTCAGTTTCTAAAGAGTGAAGACAATATTTGCAGACTATTACATTCTCCGCATTTATATTATTATCTTTTCATGATTTTTTTTTCATGAACACATTACCTCCTATATTTGATTAATTAGTAACGAATTATGCTCAATCATAAAGTAGTGGTTCACAATAAAAGAAGAATATCATAAATTAATATTTTTCTCCAAACTATAAAGTAAGTGATTCTCAACAAAAGAAAAGTATATTTTTTCAAATGAATGAAACACAGTTAGATCAAAAAAAAAATAGAAAGAAGAGTGAAGTTTACCATAATATAAGGTAAAGAGATGAAGTTAGTTATGACGAGCCACTGTACTCCATAACCGACGAACCCCATAAACGCGGCCGCGAAAAGCACCGTCCAAATCGGAAAATACATCAGCGCAAGCCCCGAAGACCACCCGAACACCTTCCCGAGATCGGAAGCGACGGCGAGGTAGTTCAGCTGCACCTGCGAAATCCCAAGAACCGACTTCAGCTCCGAAGAGTAGGCCGAGAAATCGAAGTTCGTCCCCGTGAAAGCCTGAATCCATATCGTCGCCACTAGAATCATCCATTTTCGCGACTGTCCCGCCATGGGTGCTGAAGATCGAATCTCTGAGGTTTTGGTTTCTTTTTTTTTTGCTTTTTTTTTTGTATGGTAGAGAGAACTCGAGGTGGTTGTGTGTGAGTGTGAAATTTTCTCCTTTGGTGTGTGTTTATATTACAAATAGAACAATTATTTTGCTGACCAAATAATTAAAACTAATATTATATTACAAAACCAACTCTCATGTTACGTGTCGAACTTTTATTTATTTATTAGTGTATACATTTTTAAAAAGATTAATAAGATTTATGCTTGATTTTAAAAGCTTCAAAGGCAAAAGATTTTAAAGTGGTCTTTTGGAGATGACTAGAGTCTAGAGGTGGCGGTATGGTATATGATAATACACTAAAATAAAGTAATCTTTTGACATCTATTTTACTAATTTAATATGTTTTAATATGTATTAAATTATAATGTGAAAACATAAGAAAAATATGTACAAGCTATTGCTTGATTTAATATGTACAAGCTATTGCTTGCAATATATATTGAAAATGTCTCCGTCCTAGGATCCTAGCTGAACCTAAACTTTGTTACAAGTCCATGCTCATCGAAAGAAAAGCTAAATAACTTAGTAAAAATGTTGGAAGATTTAGTTCCCAAAGATTGTTTTGTCTCTTGGACCAGTGTTGCATATAATCTCTACTGAATCAAACTGTTGAAAAATTATTACTTCATAAGATTACAGTATCGTTTCCCGACAAAAGGAAAAACAAATTACTACTGGACAATAATGATGCTACGTAGCACGTGAAAGTTACAGCTTACTTGGTTATCGGTTCTTTGCGTCTAGCTTTTACTAATTAAAGCTTTTCACCGATTATGTCCCATTTTTATCATATATGCAATCGTGACCAAATATAATATTAACAATTTAACATAGTCGAATGCTAGCTAGAGAAAGGTTGAAAGATGGATCTTATTAAATTATGAACACAACGAGCGATAGGTACGAATGTTAGTAAAGCGCCTTCTCTGAATCCCTTTGTTTTCACGTGAATCAAATGCTAAAGGTTTATTCCTGAAGGTGATAAGATTTTTAATTCATTACTAGATGCGAGTATGAATTGTGTTTATTATTGGTGGCGAATGCCACTCGACCAAATTTAAAATACGAGAGAAATCACATAAATTTTGATTTTGTCAAACTATAATCAAACCAAATCAAAACGAAACTACTACGTAGTACGTACCGGATTAAAGATCGCTGAAACAAGTTTTGAACTTTTTGTCAACCAAAAACAACACGTGTTTTCAATAAATACCAATTAGTCAGTGACCAGATGCATCACCAACAGACCTTATACCAGACTTGGTCATCGTAGATTGATTCGAATCAGGCAGATCTTTTTTCGGTTTAGTCTGAATGACAAACCCTGGTTGTTGAGGCACTGGTAAAATCACACTGTTACTAGTGAGCATCATCAAAATGGTTGAAAAGGTCGGACGCTCTATAGGATCTTCTTGAACACATAAAAGACCAATATGGATGCATCGAACCACTTCACTCATCTGACAATTATCTACTATTACTGGATCCACAAGGTCTAACTCTGTTTTGTTATTCCAGAGTCTCCAAGCCTATAATATCAATCAACCAATTAATTGTTGCAATCGTTGCTTATTGTAAGAGGTAATATCAAAGTATATTATGTTAAACCAAAATGATATATAGAAAAACTGATTGCCTCAACTTACATATGTGACCAAGTTATGTGCACCGTCTCTCTCATAGAAGCTACTATTTTTCCTACCAGTTATAATCTCAAGAACTAACACTCCGAAGCTATAGACATCGGATTTCATTGAGAACTGGCCATGGATAACATATTCGGGAGACATGTAACCGCTGAAATCCTCACCAAAATTTAGTATATATATTGACAACATCATGTTCTACAAACTTCAACTTAAATATGAGAAGTAAAATATATGATGACTTACTGGGTACCGACAATTCTGTTTGTGTTTTCCTGAGTTTGCTCCATTCCAAAGATCCTTGCCATTCCAAAATCAGCAATTTTTGGATTCATATCTCCATCCAGAAGAATATTGCTTGTTTTGAGGTCACGGTGTATGATTGTGAGTCGTGAATCTTGATGAAGATATAGCATCCCTCTAGTAATCCCTTCAACGATCTTGTATCGCCGTGTCCAGTATAGCTGGCCCTTCTTTGTAGAGTCTATGTGTGTGCATGGTAAATTTAAACATTAGTAACCCCATTTTTTCAAAAAAGTCTAAAAATTCACCAAAAGAAAACAATAAATGCAACTGACCAAAGAGGAAGTAGTCAAGGCTTTTGTTGGGCACATATTCATAGACTAATATTCTTTCTTCTCGTTCTAGAGAAAACCCCATAAGCTTTACCAAATTTCTGTGCTGAAGCTTTGCAACAACAACAACCTCGTTTTTGAACTCTGTTTCACCTTGTCCCGATGATTTTGACAGTCTCTTTACAGCAACTTCAGTCCCATTCAAAAATGTACCCTATCCAATTTATATAACCATTCCCCCAATTATTTAAATGGGTTGGCACAAAATTTCAGAGAAATACACAGCTTGAGGTGCAGTTAACAGTATATACTAGTAGTGATAGTACCTAGAGCGGTACCTTAGGCATAGAAAAATAAGCATATTTAAGTTTATAATTTAGTATATTAGTTACACTAGACGGTAATAATTTGTACAAAAACATCTTTTAAATAATATATTTCAGTTATTTTTTATTTTATTAGTTACAAATTCATCTGTTATCCTAAATTAAATTTATGTTTTACTCTTCTCTTTGTTTTTTTGATGATTTTATTCAAATATATTTCATCAAGTATTTTTATCACACTTTATATAATAACATTTTCTACATTTAGTGTATAAATTTAAAATATAGTTTCATTTATTATATTTATAGATATACTTAACTGTTATTTTTATTATCTTATATTTAATATTATTTTATTTTTAAGATATAATATATTTTTATCATTAAAGAAATTATATTTTGACAAAATATGAATATTATCAAAAATATAAAATCATAATTTATATGACCAAACTTAAATAAAAATTATTATTCAACATAGATTTAGGCCCAAAAATCCTGATTACATCACCGACTATACCTTGTAAACCTCGCCAAATCCACCTTGCCCGATCTTATTATTTTCTGAATAATCATTTGTTGCAGCTTGAATTGTTCTATAATCAAGTTGCAGCGAGTCTACCGTTGTCATATCATCTCCTGGTGCAAAATTAAAATTGTAGTAATCAGTAAGAAAGAAAAGACTGATCAGTGACAGTAATCAGTAATCACTAATCCAACCCAATTAAGATTTTTAATCATTCAAATCTTAACCATAAAAGGTTGGTGCATTATCAGAAGTCTTCTTTTTCCTCTTTGCAAGGAAACAATAACCAGCTATGGAAAGTAGCAAAGCCATTATAATAGCCACAAGGATGGCTATGGCTAACACTTTTGAATTACCACCTTTCCCTGCGTTTAGAAGACCATTGTTTAATATAGAAATCATATCACAAGGAGAAAATAAATAACTAAATAAATAATCTCTAATTGTATTTGCTTATTTCAAGAAATGAGGGCAAAAGAAACAAAGTAAAAAAGAAAGACTTAACTAGGTCGTGGAGTAGTAGACGCAGCTAGGGGTGGTGGAGGTGGCAGGATAGTTGTAGTTGTATTAACTTCGGTTTCGTTGTAGAACTTGTAATTTTCGTACCTAGAGTTACAGCTAGGAAAAAGAAGCCTCGACCCAATATTTTCAAAATGCAAACCGTTTATGGATTCTAGTAGACAGAACAAACAGTCATCTCTTGTCAGATCAGGAGTGCACTGAACCAGGAAGTACAAATCCTTGAAGTCGATCGCCTTGGCCTTTCTCGTTAAGAAATATCGAGAACTGTTCGCCGCTTCAAAGGCAGCTTCCGTCATTGTGGTCAACGCCAGTTTTTTGAACAGGTCTACATCCTTAGGTGCGGTTTCGTAATCGTTATACATCAAAAACCCGTCAGCGACTGTGAGGTTCGAGAAAACGCTCTGGTCAGAGTATCTGAGCATACACTCATCGTAATAGATAATGGCCTCTCTCTGATTCGTGCACTTGGCTGCGATGTCTTTGACGGAAAGGGAGACGCAGTCACGACAATCTTCCGGCGAGACGTCTCCCCGGCAGAGGAAAAGCCCGGTGACCAGGTTTGGGGCTTGTCCGGCCGTGGCGTTTTGGAATCCGGTGGAGTATGAGGCGTTGGCGGAAGAGAGAGAGGACCAAAGTGTTTTGAGATTGGTGGAGTAAATGCTGTTCGCTGAATACCTTGTCGTATTCCGACAAAGATGGTGTACGAAGGAGGGACTTTCAGCAGTAGTTCGGAAGCTAGTAGTGAGGAAGGAGAAAAGGAAAATGAGGATGAAAGAGGCTTGAGAAGACATGGCTCGATTTACCCGATATGAGGTTCAGACTATATGAAGGTCCCATTTATAAAATGAACCCTCTCTTGGTTTGTGACGACGACCAAAAGTCAATGAAAGTAAGAGTAAAGTAAACGCCATAAGTTAAACAATGAAAATAATAGTTTTACAAAAGTGGGAAAAGGTCATGATGTATTATTAACTTGATTTTTAATAAATTTTCATGTTGGGCCAATAATCAAATATCATTTACTAATAAGCCGAAACCGAAAAGTTCGATCATTTTTATGACTACCACAACGAAATCTTCTTAGATAAGTCATAAGTGTAGTATAAAATCTGGATATTATAGTAAAACAATATCGATTCTAAATTTAAAATGCTAAATATATAGTGTGCTTAGATGAGAAGCACTCTATCATTTTAGAAGAAATTCTCTTTCGGAAAAGGTTTTAGAATTTGTCCAGAAATAAAATTCATAGAATAATCTTATTAAGTAGGTTAAACTCATTTTCTTAAGTACCAATCATTACACAGATATATAAATTTTATATAGCTGAAACCTAAAAAGGAAAATTTTCCGATATGAGACTTTTTCATTTAAAAAAAAAATTCTAAGATGAGAAAATCCATTGTTTCTATAATAATGTAAAAATGTAGAGTAGTATATATCATATACATGTCTTCATCAGGGATGTTTTGCTCAAAGTATTTTTTTTTCTTGAAATTTGATAGTTTTCAAGATCATACATATGTTGTTTGGGGTAGAACATCAAGCATGTATCAATTAAACTTTAATTGCAAGTTGTCCTTGACCCATGCAATTCCTATTGGGTGACTTTCAGCAGATATTTCACCCAGAAAACACGCTATACAATCTCCTACGCAGAGATGATACCACACTTCACATTTGGAACCAACAAAATAAACATACTAAATAAGTATAATGATTCTCGCTGAGAAAATGGAAATTTCGTCAACTGAAGACGAAGACAAGACAAAACACAAAGACTTACTGCTCCTTCATATTCCTACCTCTTTAGTACTTTTGTTACCAACTCTCCTTTCTTTTGTTATCTCATTGCCTCCAAATTTTACAGATAATAAATACAGAGCAATTTCGACGAAACCAACTTTAACGTAGAGCGATCTGCACTGTAAAGAAAACCCTTTCTTCAAAAAAGTAAAATGCACAGTATCAAAGCAGCTGACAGTTGGGGTCAACCGAGCCTCTTTTTTTTGAAACATAACTAGCATTCATTCATTCGAAAAGGTTAGTTCGCAGCCATAAAGGTCTCAGCAACTACCAAACATTGTTTTGCCACTTTATCAGCAACCGCATTAACATCACGGCTTGTCCAATAAAAAGAAACAGAGGTGAAACTAAGGGATAGAAGGATAATGTCCGAGAGTCCGAGACAACCCCATACACTTCCAACGGTATCTTCTCTTCGTTTATGGCATTAATCAGCTCAGATGAGTCAGATTCAAAGCAGACAGAAACCAAACCCAACTCAATGCATTTGAGCACAGTTTCTCTCATTGCAAGACCTTCTGCTAGCACAGGGAGGATTGAACATTCAACTCCAGGGCAGAAAAAGTGCGGGATGAGCTTCCATCAATGATGTTCTAGCCAAGCCCGGCCATATTTCCAGAACTCTTCCAAGCCGCGTCTGTGGGTCAACGGAGCATATATGGATAAAATTTCAAATTTTATTAAATGCCCATAATACACTAATGTTTACAACTTGGAAAGGTTTACAGAGCTTAGAGCACCTGCAACGGGTAAGACTCATGGCTCCACTTCCTAAGTAGGTTTTTTATACTATTTTATTATTTTTATTTCTTTTTAGTTTAAAAAAAAGTCAATCGCAGGTTCCTACACGGCGATGGGATCCGTGCACAGTGACGAGCTCATCAACGAAACTATCCTTACCAAAGTGTGGAACCTACATTATTTTATAATATATTTTTTGTGCTATTTTAGAGCATCTGCAGCAATGAATTCTCACATGGTATTTGAAATAAAAATAAATCAAAATAATTAAAATTATGAGAGAGAATGTAGAAAATCTCTACATGAAGAAATGTTACAAGAAGGAGAAGGTACTCAAGTTACACATGTCAAACAAAAGAGAATTTAATTGTATTTAAAAAGTTAAAAATAAATATAAAATAAAACTGTTAATATTTTATATTCTCTCCGTTTTAAAATGATCCATGTTTAAGAAAACTGTTTCTAAAAGATCTATATTTTATATTTCCAATGTATGTAATAATGATAAATTATAAATTTCGACGATGTTAATTGTGTTTATTGAATTTTGATTAGTTAAAAATTATAGAAAATAACTAAAAATTGAAAATAACATATTTATTGTCAAAATTTATGCGCTTTCTTAATAAATATGAAATATCTCGAATATACATGATTTTAAAACGGATGGAATATTTGTTAAGAGACTCACCTTTTTTGTACTTGTGCTAATGCTCTTAGTGCTATTCTGATAACTCAGCCAATAAAAAAAATGGAGAATAAAATTAATAAATTTTGCATTGAAATGATAAAAAATACTTATTTTACAATGAAAAAAATTATCTACAAGGACATTTAATATAAGAATAATACTTTATATACAAATTAGCTCTTTTCTTCTTCATTCTCTGCAAAATCTTCAACTATGGTTTCAGATTCGAGTGTTATGATCATAACGAATATAATATCTATCATGGGCTTTTATCCAATTTCACTCAAAGTTTCTTCTTCACGTTTCTCTCTATCTCCCATGGACATGAGGAGACTCTCGCACGCAAGCTACGTATCAAAGTTTCTTTGTCTAAGATATCTCTAGTCTCTAGATCACGAGCAGTTTAAACAACTCATAACTATCTTATCGCCTCACGAGTTCGATACTTTGTTTCTTGCCTTACGATCCAAAGCTAACCCCAAGACTGCTTTAGATTTTCTTCAACTTAGCATCTGATTCGCTTAGCTTCTCCTTCAGCCTCCGTTCTTATTGTTTATTGATAGGTTTATTGCTTGAAGAGAATCTGTTATCTCCTTCTAGGCTAGTTCTTATAACGGTACTATCAACTAATTAAATAACATTCAGCATATAGTAAAGAGTCTAAAGACTGAGATTGGGGATATGTTTCCTTGTTATTATAAACAACTTCTGTATTCTTTTTTTTTTGGAACACAACTTCATTAAGTTAAAACAGAGTCTGTGGTTATACCACTTGATACAAAGCCAAAGCATGTTTAGCCAGGCCATCAGCAACAGAATTTCCAGCTCGTGGAATCCAACTAAAGGAAACAGATTCAAAAGCAAGACAGACAATCCTAATATCTGTGATTATCCCATAAATCTCTGGCGGGTCCATCGTCGAGTTTAAAGCTTTGATAAGTTGAGCAGAGTCTGATTCAATACGAATGCGCCGGAGTCCCAGCTCTTTACATTTCTTGATTGCTTCTCTAGCTGCCAATCCCTCTGCTGCCAGCGGTGAGTTCACAAAGCGGTTTACAGATTGAAAATTGAAACTTTCGCCTGTTTTAATTGTCCATCCCAAACCCATCGTCCTTGAGTCCCCTTTCCAAGCTGCGTCTGTTTGGACTACAATATCTCGGGGGTTTGGTGCTTTCTTCACTCGTATCATGGGGTTCTGCCTCTGTTCTTTCTCCTGTGCGTTCAACCATTCTCGCGCTGCAGATACCGCATGGGTTATCACTTCCTCTACAGAGTACAACTTTTTGGTGAATATCAGCTTGTTGCGAGCTGTCCAGAGTGCCCACACTATCCACGAAGCTAGTTGGCCCGTTACAATCCCCACAGGTGGTAAACAGGGGTTAGTAATCAGATGCATCCAGTCAGAATCCAAATCTAGCAATCGTCTCATATCAACTTGTTGTAAGAACGGGGCCTCTTTCCAAACTTGCTCCGCAAATTCGCATTGAAAGAGGAGATGATCAATTGATTCGAGTTTTCCGCACCTTTTACATGCTGGATCAGTGGTAACTTGACGTGCAAGGAGTTGTTCTCCCACTGGGAGAGCTCCGCGTAATGCCTTCCAAACTAGGAGTTGGATCTTTGGGGCTGTCTTCAAGTTCCAGACGCCTTTGTTCCAGTTGATAGCGTGGCTTGGCTGAGGTCTGTCCTCTCTTTCCGCTCGCCACTCAACCGCTGCTGTGTACCCTGACTTGATAGTGTAGACTCCATCTCGAGTGTGAACCCAGAATTGTTTGTCCGGAGCCCCTAGACAACTTGGTTTGATGCTTAGGATAGTCTCTGCTAGTTCCGGAAAGATATGCCGAACCTTAGCCTGGTCCCATTCAGTTGATCCATCAAGCATTAGGTCAGAGACTTTGAGGGTTACATAAGCTTCCGGGACCGGTCCCATAGGTCTGAGCTGCTGTGAAGAGCTAAGCCATGGATCGTTCCAGGCGCTTATAAGCTCTCCATCTCCTACCATCCAAGCCATATTTTTAACTAGTAAGTCTCTTCCTAGAAGAATGCCACGCCATCCATGGGATTCTGCTTTTCGATCTTGGCAGTGCAGGAAATCTTCATCTTGGCAGTACTTGTGGAATAGGATCTTTGCGAGGAGGCCTGAGGGGTTATGGAGCAAACGCCAGCTTTATTTCGCCAGATAGGCATCATTGAAGCACTGAAAATCTCTAAACCCGAGCCCGCCATTGGTTTTGGTTTGTGCCATATCATCCCAAGAGACCCAAGCCATTTTCTTTTCCCCGGTGTTTGAATCCCACCAAAATCTAGTAACCGCAGATTGTAGTTGTTTGCAAAGAGACACTGGGAGTTTAAAACATGACATAGCATGGGATGGCATAACATTTAGAATACTCTTCAGCATGGTTAGTTTCCCGGCAGTGGATAGGAAACGATTTTTCCAGCTTCTAGCTTTTTGCTTGACCTTATCAACAATAGATGCAAACAAATCTCTCTTTCTTCTCCCGAAATGTTCAGGGAGTCCGAGATACTTCCCTACCCCACCCTCGTTTTGAATCTGGAGAGAGTCTTTAACAAGCCGTTTGAGGTGAGCCGGGGTCTTCTTCGAAAAGGAGATCGATGATTTGGCCGCATTGATGGTTTGGCCTGATGCACCTTCATAGCGGAGGAGTAATCGTCAGAGAGAGGAGCTGCTTCTGTGTGTTGCCTCCACGAAAAACATAGTGTCGTCCGCGAACAGCAAGTGATTCACTTGCGGACCTCCCCGGGAGACTCTAATGCCCTTCAAAGAGCCATCTACTTGTGCTTTATTACATAATCCCGAGAGAACTTCACTACACAAAATGAAAATGTATGGTGAAAGTGGGTCTCCTTGACGGATTCCCCTACTCGGTTGAACCCTTCCTCTAGGCGAGCCGTTGATAAGGAAGGGATATGTAACAGTGGTAATACATTCCATGATTAATGTAATCCACTTTGGATGGAACCCCATCCTAGATAGCACTTGTGAGATGAACTCCCATTCAAGCCGGTCGTATGCCTTGCTCATGTCCGTTTTGACGGCCATAGCACATCTAACCTCTGCCTCCGACGATTTGAGATAATGGAGTACCTCATGCGTGATCAACACGTTATCGGATATAGCTCTTCCGGGAACGAAAGCGGACTGCGTCTCTGAGATGATCAGCGGGAGTAATGGTTGCAGTCGCTTCGTCATGAGTTTCGAGATGATCTTGTAATAAACATTACAGAGAGCTATCGGCCTATACTCCATCACCGTTTGAGGTTTAAGAACCTTTGGGATGAGTCTAATGTGCGTCCCATTTATCTTCTCCGGGAGCGAGCCTGATATGAAGAACTGCTGAACCTCTTTGATTATGGATTCACCAACGCTTTCCCAATTAGCGTGATAGAATCCCGCTGAGAAACCGTCGGGCCCAGGTGCCTTGTCTGAATGTATCGAGAACACTGCATCTTTGACCTCTAGGGCCGTGGGGACTTTGATCAGGTTGTTGTTCTGTTCTTCTGTAATAACCGGGTCCAGTGCATAATTGACAGTTTCGGCGCTGTTTGTAGCGGAGGTTGAGAACAGTCGTCCGAAGTACGCCACAATGACCTGGGCGATTTGCTCTTCTTTGTGGACCGGGTTTCCTTGTCCATCAGTAATCACTGAGAATGAGTTTGCTCTTCTTCTTCCTTTTGTGACAGAGTGGAAGAATACGGAGTTGCGGTCTCCCAATCTGAGCCAGAGTAGGCGGCTTCTCTGTCTCCAGTACGCTTCTTCCGCAAGGTACGCTGCCTTAAGCTCGTTAGTGACCTTCTTGATGAGTTCCGTATCGTTTACTTCATCCGTCAGGGCCGTTTCCAGATCCTTTTGTTTGGATTCAATGATCAGCCTGCTATTCCTCTGTTTGTTTCTATTCCAATGGGAGATAGCTTTGCGGCTTGCTTCTATCTTTTCTCGCACGGTACTAGTCGTTGATTCCTCCCAAATCACCCGTACCAGTTCCTTAACTTCCGCATTGTCTTTTAATCGCCTATCATATCGAAACAGTCCGTGACTTCTTTTCTTATGAGGTTCAAGTAAAGTAAGAAGCGGTTTGTGGTCTGAGCCTTCATAGTTCATGTAATGACAGCGGGCCGTAGGGTACATTTCTGCCCATGCGGTGTTAGCAACCGCTCTGTCGAGTCGACACCTAACCAGGTGATCTCCTCTCTGTCCTCTCCATGATAGCGGGTCCCCGGAGAATTGAAGATCATAGAGGTCACCTTCAGATAAGAAGGTGCGTAGGTCCGTAAATGAGCTCTCTGGTCTGGCTGGACCCCCAGCCTTTTCCTCATTGCTAATGAGATCGTTGAAGTCGCCCGTAACGAACCACGGGCCTCCTCGAGCTTCGTTAAGGGTGATCAGCTGGTCCCAGAACAGTCGCATGTTTGCAATATTGGTATCAGCATAAATGAAGGAGGCAAAGAAAAGTTTCCCTTCAAACACAACCACTGTGTCAATCATATTATTAGAAGCACTTAACACTTCAAGGTTTACATTTTCTTTCCATAAGAGAGTGAGACCCCCTGCACAAACGCCAGTCGGGGGTACAAACAACTTTTGTATTCATTATTCTTCTCTTACCAAGTGAATAATATTTGTTTTAAATACACATAAAACTATAAAGAAAACAATAACTTTTGGGTTCTACTTCCGTAATTCCACTGTTCATGCTTATGTTTTATTATGTACTACTGAAGATACCCTATACAGAAATTGATTTGAGGAAATGTAAAAAGGTCAATATAGAAATACGATCTCGTAATAGGGGACTGAATTGGCTGGTATTTTCCTCTGAGACAGCTCAAAGTTCAATTTGACTTGGATAATCTATATTAAGTGTATAATAAAATATATGGTTAAAGTTAGCAGTCTTGGATCCATGAAGAAAAAATACAGTATTCACAGTCACAGATTGCTTGCCATTTTCCAATAAATTGTTGTAGGAAACATTCATATATGTTACTTTCATCCGAGTATGAATCGGATAATGAATAATTTGTATCCACTTGCGACGACTGGGAAGTACTTGAGTTTTGGGTAAGTTGAGAGTCAATTACCTTAAAAGCTGGGGATCTCTGAAACATGACAATACCTAAAGCCCACCAGCTTTTTAGTGAAAGGTATAATGAAAAACATATACAGCTACCAAACAATTCGCACGTGATATGGACCATTCTTGCTATTTACATCCGTTCGTATCTTTAGGTTCTTCTGTTATCTCAAATAACTTGTGAATGAAATTACTGTAGATTCCGTATTTAAATAATCTGCTGTAAACTTTTGTGAAGTTAAAGAGGGAAAGTCACTTGTCAATGGAAATTAAGTACATTTCATTTTCATCCACCTTTCTAAGTCCCCTCTTTTCTCCAGTTTAGATCCAGCGATACAGACCACTTTTTTTTTTAAACACACAGACCACATTATCTGCGGTCTACAATATTTACATATTATATTATATTCACTCTATCCCTAACACGTGGCCACCGGTGATTTAACATTCTCTCACTGGGGAGCGGTTTATCGTTTTTTTATATTCACTCTATAATATGTACAGTATATATGCATAGTATATATGGCATATAGAATTATAGAATCATTCATAGTTTCATACATCAAACACATTCCGTATAGTGTGGACATGCAAATTGAATATTTAGTCAGAAAACATGCGACTTCATTTCTCGTTATCTGACCATGAGTTCTGTTGTATGATCTGAGCTTGTACAGAGAAGACATATATATTATTCATAAATATCACGATTAGAAGGATGTCAAATAAAATTCACGTTTAGAAGAAAACAATCTATGGAGTTAAGTATTCTTTGTAGGTTGTGCATATAAATATCTTAAGAAAGGACCGAAGAGCAATTCACAAACCAATAACGATACCATATAGCTATCACACTCAATACTGTCATGGCTACTAAATTCATCATGCCCACCGCCCCAAAATCTCAATTTCGACCCATGGAAAACATGAATTCATATCAAAATCTCAATTTAGACTCGTGGAAAACATGAAAATAGGCAAGACCACATGCTTTTTATAGTGAAAAAGAACAATGGAAAACAGATACAGATACCAAACTATTGGCTCGTGGGTATGGACCCCTACCCATTCGTAGTTTCGTACTATCTACATCAGTCCGTATCTAGGTTCCATAGATTCTAGGTTCTTCTCATTATCCCAAACAACGTGTGGGGGAAATTACTGTAGATCGCAAACTAGCTTTTGTTTCTCTTTCCTCTTTTCACCTTTTTGTAGAATATTAACAACAATGACTGAATTTTAAAAACAAAAAACTGAATCTCAGTAGATCGTGGCAGCAAAGCCACTCTGAAATTTTTTAAAATTCACCAATCATAAATTAAAAGTGTAACAAGAGAAAATAGTGCAACTAAGAAAAATTGAAAAAAAGAGTAAAAAAGTATAAAAACATAAATTTCCAATAATTTTTTTACTCTATAGATAAGAGAAGAAAAACTTTATTCAAAAATTTGATAAAAAGACTTTATTCTAAAAGAAACATAAAAGGATAAAAACCATTTACTCTAAACTACCTATGCTCTACAAAAATTACTATAAAAGTGACTTCAGAGCCTAAATAAACATCAATTTTAAGTAAATAAAAAATATAAAATGAATGAAACCAAAATGATCAAAAGTTCAGATGATGCTTGTCTAGAACTCGAGCCAAAGCTGAAACGGTATCAAACCAATTTATACTAACTTCTCTTGGTTTTTGTTTTCCTGATTATCTTCTACACGAAAAAGTCTAACCAACCAAAATCCAGACTTAAAAGTATCCAAACTAGACTAAAAACTAAATCTGAGAGTAATCCAAAAATCTATAGTCATTGTTTGTATTTTAAAACTATAGTAATTATTACCAAACTATCGGTGGTGTTTCTGATAGAATATTAAGAGGGTTAGTTTCCTTCTGTGCCCAATTCAAATAGTATTAAAATTTATTCTTTTAATCATAGTTTTAAAAGCTGATTCTATGCCGGTAAGAGATTATATGCCTAAGACCTGCAATTTAACACATGTTTGGAGTTATATATAAGCCGCATTCGTACCATATGAGCATGAAAAGAGAAGACTAATGTGCATTTTTTTCTAATGTGATTTAAAAGAAAATGAACTACGGAGTTAAGTATTCTTTATAGGTTTTTCCCTTTAATTGTTAGGCAATATACAACGAAAGACTGAGAAAGCTTGAAACTGACACTTTATTAAGATTGGCCGGTTAGACAAACTAATCACTCTTAAGACGTACCCATCAACAAAATGCAGCTTTTTGGTTGAATGTTAGATACTTATATCAAACTTTTAAGGATTTTTAATGTTAAAACCTCTAAACTAAGTTTGTTTTGGGTTAAAACCCCCAAACTAAGTATTTAATAAATAAACTCCCAAATTAACTTTATTTAATGAATCAAACTCTTTCCAGTCATAATTACCAGTACTACCGATAATTTTTTAGTTTAGGGGTTTCTACATTAAACAAAACATAAGTGAGGGGTTTTACCATTAGAAATAAAAAATTTCAAAATATAATAACATTATCTAAAAATTAATAACTTTAATATTCCAAATTAGCATTTTTAAAAAATTTCTGTAAAATATATGAGTAGTGTTTTTTAAATTAACATTATATATGTATAAATTAAAAATGTAAAAACCCATAAAATATAACAAAAATTATCTAAAGATTTTTTAAAAAATTAACTTTAATATTCCAAAATTAGTTTTTAAAAAAATTCTGTAAAATATATGAGTCTAGTTTTTTTTTAAATCAACATTATATATGTATAAATTAAAAATGTAAAAACCAGAAAATATAATAAAAAACTGTCTTAAGACTTACCAGTAATAAAAATTATCTAAAAGTTAAAAATGTAAAACACAAGAAAATAGATAAATCTTTAGATAATTTTTTTATATTTATGGGTTTTTACATTTTTAATTTATACATATATAATGTTAATTTAAAAACACTACTCATATATTTTACAGAAAGTTCTTAAAAATGCTAATTTTGGAATATTAAAGTTATTAATTTTAGATAATGTTATTATATTTTGAATTTTTTTATTTCTAATGGTAAAACCCCTCACTTATGTTTTGTTTAATGTAGAAACCCCTAAACTAAAAAATTACCGGTAGTACTGGTACTTATGACTGGAAAAGGGTTTGATTCATTAAATAAAGTTAATTTGGGGGTTTATTCATTAAATACTTAGTCTGAGGGTTTTTACCCAAAACAAACTTAGTTAAGGGATTTTAACATTAAAAATCCAACTTTTAATATATATTATATATATATATATATATATATATATATGTATGTGATGTATATGTATAGATGTGTGCATATAAATATCTTAAGAAAGGAGTGAATAGCAATTCACACAACCAATCACTTTATAGTCTATAGCAATAAGACTAAATACTCTCATGGCTACTAAATTTATTACCCTTGCTCAAGTCCACCGCCCCAAAATCTCGATCTCAACCAGAAAACCTCGCAGATGCAACCAAAACAAGCCCCGACCATCCAAATCCATAAGCGAAAACATGTTCAACAATGTTTTTCCTGGCAAAATGCTTACGGAAATCTATCCTAATGACCTAAACAATTCAGACCCCCTTACTAATTCTCTACTTTTTATGGAACATCAGCCAGTTAAAGAAGAGGAGTCGACTCAACAAGAACACGGGAAGCTGTCCATATGCAACCACCAAGACGACGGTAAGTCGATCATCGCAACGAAAGACAGAGATTTGAGACGTGAAGTTGCTCAGTTAAGCTTGTTGTGGTACATGAAATGTTCCATAAGCTTTATATTAAGGAAGGCAAGAGCGTTTTACAATGAGTTTTCTTGTGATACTTCTGCTGGAAGTAGCACTATGGTTGTGGTCGATCCATATTTTTCTGTTCCAGTTTTACCTTACAATAATAATTAGTTTAATATCTCAAATTCTACGTGATTAAAAGTTGTAGTTAGCATTTCGCTGTGTTGTAATGTGTTGAAAGTCCACATATATGTAAAAATACGTCAACTTATGTAACTGATATCGTTGTATCTAAATTAATTCCGTGTTGTGTTGTGATTTCGTCATTTCGACCTACCCACAAACATTAGAAATACACTTAAAATATTACGAATGCCGAATAGACTAGACCTAAATAGTTTCGTATTTACGAGCTAGAGAATATTATAAAATTGAATATTTCGGCTCTCACTCACTACACATTTTAATAAATTGTGAGCCAAAACTAATGTTCCATTTGACAATATCCAATATCAGCTACACAATAGAACTAAGTCGTTAACTAATTTTGCTTTTCACTAATTTTTACCAGCCCAAGAAAATAAAGATTAGCGAAAGACTCCAAGGTCTAATTAAACTGATCTAATTGTGTAGTAACTTATGTTGTACGTATGAATAGTAGTACGACTGTCCATGCATGAAGATCACATGCATAACATTGTAGTTATATTATAGGACCACAATTACAAATACTTTTATGTGGTCCTCTACCAAAGTCATAAATGTTTTTGCACCGCTATATATGGTAACTTGTATTGACTCTTACCTGTCCCATTAATTCAATACGAATTATATGTTCTTCTTCGTTACTTCTAGCTGAACTATATATGAAGTTGTTGTTGATGAAGAACTGATAATGGTAGCAGCAAATTATGATCATATATATAGGTTAGCTAGCAACAAAAATAAGTTATATTTACGGTGATATAAAATGATGATTATTCTTGGCTCAGTAGTCGTGGATCATTACGATAACATAGCGAGATTTAAAGTGATGATTAGTCCTAGTCATGTAGTTGTTGATGATGAGGACGAGATTTTGTTGTTATTATTATTTTATTTTTTGACTAAAGGGCTTTCAAATTTTTGTTGTTATTAGCAAATTATTACTACGGCTAATTATGTGTAATTTCACAAACTTAAAGTGAACCTGTTTATCAGTGCTCTGATACATAAAAAGTTAATTAAGGGAGAAAAAGGTTTGATAAACAAGTTCCTAACCGGTTATCGTCGATCGATCAGAGCATAGAGAGATCACAAATACGAGGGAAAGCCTTCATATTTGGTTAGTATATATTTCGAACTTCTACGAACTCAAATCCAATATGCATATGATGTGAAAACGAGGAAAGTCAATATATGCATGCACTTTAAAAAAAAAGCATACGTGAAAATAAGACTAATGAATCGGAATCATTGATGTCTGCTGAGGCATAAGATTTTAAGACAAGTGCAGCCTCTGTTCTTGGATCCAACCAGTGTAAGTTTTTGTTTGCTTTCTCTTGCTTGGAGATTTTTACTTTTGTCGTCTATATAATAGGATTCTAAAATTTGTAGACGAAATAACATCAATTCACGAGAACTGGTTTGCTGCTCGATGCTTAGACACTACTCAGCCCGCGGGTGAAGGAACTATTGTTATGCAGACCGCTACCTATTCTGTATATGTTATTAAAGTAATTTAAACTTCAACTATAAGTGTTATCAAAGTTTGATTACTGGTTTTTCTCATTTATTCGCATCAGATATCAATTTGTACAGAAAAAGAAATCCATTTTGTCAACAACTCGTCCATCATACGTACAGTTGTTTTGATCCAGGTCAAGTGCTGTAAAAATACGGAGTTGTTGCTTTGCAATCACTGAAACTGATCAAGTTCTTGAAGCTGGGAACACAACACCAGAGTCTTTTTCTCTTGTTGTATTTTTGATATTCAGAAGCTTCAAAACTTGATATCAAGAGTCATCAGTGTTGTTCAGGTAATGGGGATTACGTATGTCGATTTCTCCTCTGACATAGCTGGCTGCGTAAGAACGGGCCATCAAGATTAATATAGTTTACCTGCGTGTCTCCTAAAATAAGACTAGAGATAAACATTTGTTTTCATCAAGAAGCTAAATCAAAACATAGATGAACCTTCTTAGAGAAAACCAAGACAAGAGATTGCTCGTGTAACGAGATCTCTATCTTCTTCATATCATACCGCGTATACAATGGATTGTCAAACCGTTTTTTCTTCAATTATCACATATGTTTTTATTAATGATTTTAACTTAAATCAACTATTTAAAGAAAAAAAGCCAGAAGATTTCCATAAAACAATTACCTTTTATGATTCTCAAGAAACCAGAGCTCTCTTTTATCCTAGTTCTCTTACCTTTAAAAATCAAATCATATGAGGATTGTAAGAATCCAAACCCTAGATCTTGAATCAAACTGTTCTCCAGCATCTAGTAGAATCTAGAATTTGTCCAAATATCAACTAAAATATTAAAACTACAATAAAGATTCAACTTTTAGGAAAAGAAAAAAAAAGAACGGAGGGTGAAATGAAATCAGTATCTTGATTTAACCCTTTTTTTTTGCCAAACAACATTCAAAGAAAAAAAACAGAGGAGAAGAGTATATAATAAGTTACAGATCTAATTGGATTCGTTTCACCATTGGAGGCTCCGATTCAGTTGATGCAAGGCGGGAGCCAATCCCTGCTTACAAACCAATAAGGCAAAAGCACCTCTGTGGTCGTGTCAGCCAATCAGTCCTGACCTGCACCAAGCGAATCCGAGCCCGACGGTGATTCTATCTCTGTAATAAAGAAAACGGAAGACAGACGGAAGAGCGTATCTGTTTTCTATCTCTGTAATAAAAAGAAGAGAGAAGCACAAATTTAGGTTAGTATAACGGCGTTCTGAGACAGAAGAGCGTATCTGTTTTCTTGAGAACCCTATCAAACAGAGACAACCTTTAGCTTCTTTTGTAGTGTTTTCAGTACACGTAAGACTATCTGTAATGTAAAATTTCTTATCTACATGAAAGCCAGTTACAAAAAAAAAAAAAAATTCTTATCTACTCAAAAATTGAATAACTCTATAATAGATAGATAATTCTACAATAAAGTTGAGTTTTACTCTATCTAACTCTATTTTAAAACAAAAACAAAAAAAAAACAAAAAATATATCTACATTTTATTATTGTAAAGTAAAAAATGAAATAGATTAGAACAAATTTAACTTTTAAATTTTATTTTAGAATAAGAAATGAAATATAAATGAAAATACTCTAACAGTTTATTCTTCTATTAGTAAGTTTCCATTACATTACAATGATAAAAGTATAAATTTGATTCTACTTAAAATCTATAATTATAATATTTTCTTATTTTCTTAGTTAAAAATTGTTGTAATTTATAACTAATAATAAAATGAATAGAATGTTAATATGTTTTTGTTATTATAAACACTGTTTACTTAAAGCAAAAATTACTAGATTATGATATAATAAAATCATCATTTATTATTTAAATTTGTAGAATTTTTAAGTATTCAAAACGAAGTATGAGATCAGTTTCATTGATGAATTCTAATAAAGTATCTAAAGATCAAAAAAACAAAAAAGTACGGATAAATAGAAAAGGGAGAGAATTGATTTCTGCAGAAAATTTTGCTCTGATGTTTTTGATTTTTTTCCCATTTGAACAAATTAGTGGTTAATTGATTTTAAAGTGCTTTTATCAAATAAAAGTATTTATTTTCCAAAAAAAAAAACAGATTTTTGGATAGTTGTACCAAGAAGGTTGTTCTGAATTTTCCGACCTATAATTTAAAAATAAAATTGGGGAAAGCCATCATCACTCGCTTGTGCGTGGTTCCACAGTTAAACCACGTGAGCGTTGGTCTGTGCATGTCACGTTAACTACTTCTGCTTCTTCCAATTTTGACTTTATGGTGTAAAATAGTAGTCTGGTTGATAATAGAAATTTCTTGTATAACTAAATTTTTGATAAGAATATTTCCTAAAGAAAACAATAATAACATCTTTGGTAAAAGATAACATGCAGAATTGAAATATTTACATTTGATTACACTTATCATCTCCGAGTAATATATAAATCTTAGATTTATGTCTATTACGAAGCTGAATACATGTCATATATCTAGTTGCATTATCTACAAATAACATTGTAATGTTCTGAACTTCTGATGATATGAACAAGAATATAAAATATTTTTGCAAATATTTTGCAGAGTATCCTCAGTCGTCCTTTGGCTCTCTATTTGTAGATCAACAGCAGTTCGTGGATTCTCTGTCCTTGCAACATGGTAGCGGCGGCTCCCCTCGGAGAAGGCGCGACGTAGCTGACGGGTTCACTCTTTTGGTCTCACACGTCTTCACCTCTTTCCTATTCGGCCTGTTTTGGAGGACGGGTGAATCTGTGGTGAGGTAGGGTATTACTCTGTTTGATTCTGAACAAGAGAAGTCATTTGGATCCGGTGGCGAGTCTAGGTGAGCCAAAAAGGTGGCAAGTGCCACCGTAAAGTTTTCAAAATTTGCATAACATACTTTAAGTTTTAGTTATTTTCTCCTATTAAAAATTCTATCTTAATTAATCATATTTTTAAGTTTATATGTGTTTGCCCCCATAACAAAAAAAATCTACATTCGCCACTGTTTGGATCTGCAAGCTTACCTTGTGCATGCATTTTCTTCTTCTTTTCTTTGAGACTGTTATCCTGTTCATCGCTTTGGGTTGTATCCTCCTCGTGTTTAGGTGGTGGTAATGCGGGATCGATGGGTTATTCTCAGGCCCGTCTTAAACTATTTAAGAGCCTTGGGCGAAATATAAGAAAATTAGCCCTATTTTAAACATTTTTTCATTGTATTTTTTAGTTTTTTTTAACGTCTAGATTGATTATTATCGATTAATTATGTTATTACAATGATGAGAATATTACAAAGACGATTATACAGCCGACAATTTTACCATCCTTTGAGAATACACGCCTGAGTGCACCACTCTGAGCCGTCCTATGAGATCCATGTTCGATGGTACGCCATGCACCAAGCTGAAGATCTCATGTAACATGTTTCTCCATAATCTGCATAATTTAGTATTTTCTGGGGTTTGAATCCCAAACCTCCGGGTGTAGAAGCAATTGAACCCTTAGTCAAATTTCCAGGTGTATTTTTTAGTTTAACCAAAGAATTTCGATAACCTGAAACAAATAGAAAGACAATACATGAAAGAAATATATTTTTTATAGATAAATTAGGTTGAGATATTATGGGTCTTTTTATTATAAAAGTTACTAGCTATCGCTACCTAAACAAATTAATGTGGGTCTTTTATTATTACTAAAATCAGACTAAAAAAATTCTAGACCCATAGACCCAGGGCTATTACCCCTATGGCCATGGTCAAAAACTGGCACTGGTTCTTGTCTGCCTCTTTTCGTTTAGGTTATCTTCTTCCCGGTAGAAGTAGTTCATGCGGTTTGGTTAACGTTCTTTACCAAAAAAAATTTTGATTAAAAATATATAGAAAGGATTTACAGTTTTAAATTACTTTTAATAACCGTTTAATTGAATAATGAAGAGCATAATATTTTTACAAATTATTTGCCATTCAATGCCATATGTATAGTCTAGGTAGTGAATTTTTCAAAGAGTGTCTTAGGTAGTTTAGGCATTTAGAGTACCTTCAACTACAATCAACACTAACTATATTTATTCACCATTTACAACAACAAATTTCACACTAAATATATTATTATATTATTAAACTACAAATTTTATTTTTATTTAATATTTAAATATATATAATTATTATGCAATATATAACATAAAACATATTATAATAAAAATATTTTTAAAATAAAATATTTACCATATCAATATATAATGATATTTAAGTATATATCTAAATAAACTATTTCAATACATATAATATTTTCTTATAAATATTTAATCTATCATTTGATATGTATTTTTTTCTTATTTATTATTATTTAATTATATAGTTTATTAACAAAATAAGTGAATAGTGTTTAATGTAGTAAATATAATCACATAAAATTTAGTGTGATATCATAGTTTTACATTAAAATAGTATGATTTTTAATGTTGGTTAGAATATTTTGTATAAAAATCGTATTAAAATATAATTTTAGTAGCTCGGAGATTTCTTAGCCTTCGTCCATGAAAAAACAAGCCGAAAGGAAAACGTTAACTACTTTCTCTAAAATGCTCCATAATTGAATTAATTATATTCGTAAAATTAGTAACATTTAGTCCTCTTTAAATCGTAATATTCGAAAACATCGCAACAGAGGATGAAGTTCGTTCTAATTAAAAATTAAATAAAATCACTTTAAAGGAGAATCTGATTCTATTTCTGTGATAATAGACAGACGTGTACAGCCTATTTCATGGTATAGATTCTTTACAAATGTATGTGAATGTATATAGTGGTATTTTGCAGTCTTTTACGGCGCCGACAGTTTGTTTTTTTCTCAATGAAATATCAATCAATAAAAAGTATCTCGAAAAATCTCAGAAAATATCTCTTATTGATTTAGCATCGAGAACATTATGAAAACAAGTCCCGTGAATATCGCAAACATTATTTTTAGTATTTTGATTATACACGGGTCCAGTTTAGGCCACTGTGGGTAAGCAAAAAAAAAAAGTTTAGTTCACTGTCACTGAAATAGATTTAATGGGGCTGTGAAAGAAGAATAACCAGTTTAGTCTCGAGATAATCCTCAGTAAAAAGAGCATAAAGAATAAAACATCCATGAGAAAAGTTTAGGAGGTGATGGTTGTGGTCTAGTGGGATATACTGAAGGCAATAACATTAGTAAAACTGAAGAGAAGATGGTTGATTCAAATGAGCATTCGTGGGATGCAAAATTATAAACCAAAGCACAGTGAACATCATGATTCTTAATTGATGGAAGTTAAATATATCGTATAAGACCAAAAACTTTGAGTATCTGGAAGCCACCAAAATTTTGATGAAACGCTTGTGTTTTCTTTTAAATAAAGACCTTTTTGAGCTCTATCGGAATTGGTCATAAGAATTTTTTAAGATTAAGAAGGTAGTGCGAGCGATGCCAGCACACTCAATGTAATGACCAAGAGTGTTCTAGTTGGTCCACAAAATTCTTCTCTACTGCTGGGAAAATGGTAATGACCAAGAGTGTTCTAGCAGCGATGCCAGCACACTCAATGTCGTGTTTTAAACTCCCAAATCCTTCTGTGATAACATTCAATCTACATTGACAAGATTTTGGTGGAATTCAGAACCAGAAAAAACATAAAATGTCATGGATATCCTGAGAGAAAATGGCTAAACCAAAGAAGAAAGGGGGACTGGGCTTCAAAGATATTACCTCTTTCAATGATGCTCTCCTGGCCAAAGTGGGTTGGCGCATCATAAAGAACCCATCCTGCATGTTAGCTTGTTGTCTCCTTGGCAAATACTGTCAATCAAAATCGTTTCTAACTTGCAAAGCTCCGTCCTCAGCATCGCATGACTGGAGAAGTGTGCTAGTAGGCAGAGATCTTCTTACACTCCAACTGGGCTGGATGGTAGGCACTGGTGAAAGAATTAGCATCTGGGATGATCCATGGTTATCACACTCTGAGCAACTGAGGCCAGTTGGACCAACCACAGAGGAAACGCGCCTTCTCAAAGTCTCTGACCTTGTGCTCACGGGAACTACAGAATGGGATGAAGAGAAATTAGAATCCATCCTACCATTCCACAAAGAGCAAATATTGAAGATACGCCCAAGCAAGTTAAAAGCCATAGATGATCTAGTGTGGCTAAAAAACTCATCGGGTGAGTACTCTACGAGATCGGGATACCTGTCTCTGATGGAGGAAAAGGAGAGACTAGCCACTCCCTCAACGAACACCAATGCTACCGCCGAGTGGTTACCAAATGTCTGGAACATCAAAACAGCGGAAAAAATAAAACTCTTTCTCTGGAAATCCCTACATGGCGCGTTGCCAGTAGGAGAACAGTTTGCTATACGCAATATCCCTGTCTCCCCACGATGTATAAGATGTAACGAGATAGAGACAGTATCTCACCTGTTGTTTAGTTGCCCTTTTGCAGTTAAGGTGTGGAGCCTTGCCCCGCTAGCTCATCCAGTCACTTCCACGAGCTTCCTGACGACAAGAGACGGTTGGGAAACATTAAGGAAACTCCCCACTCTCCCACCGGTTGGACTTGGACCAAGAACACTAGCATCGTGGATCGTCTGGTCCCTCTGGACATCAAGAAATCAGCTCATTTTTGAGAAGCGCACCTATACAGCAGAGGAAACGATCCAAAAAGCGCTAAGAGAGGCTAGAGAATGGATGACGGCTTAGATCATCCAATCACCTCCCACAACGAGACCTTTGATCAGGCTCGAACCAAGCCCTAATCGCTCGAACTCCTGCTCCATCTTCGCGGACGCAGCCTGGAGTGCTACAACGAGCTATGCTGGACTCGGTTGGATAATTGATGATCGGAATTCTACAACACAACATGCAGCGACCTTGAGCTCTGTCTCGTCGCCCCTCATGGCGGAAAGTTTGGCGGTGCTTGCTGCCATAACCTTTGCCCGGAATCAATATATTGAAGTGGTCTCTATCTTCTCAGACTCTCAAGTCCTGATGAACCTACTCAAACGCAAGGAGTTAAAGCTGGAGATCTATGGAGTTATGTTTGATATCTACCACCTCTCGTCACAATTTAATTCTCTATGTTTTAATTTTATCCCAATGACAGCTATTAGTAGAGCTGATCTTGTAGCCAAACAGGCTCTTTGGGCCTCAAACTCTGTTATTTAAAGTATGAATGAAAAAATGGGCTTGCACAAAAAAAAAAAGGTAGTGCATGCTAGATATTCGGCTAGGATAGATCAGATAGGCACATGTGGGCAAGAGAACTTATTGAGCCTCGCGCAAATCAAGCCCATGTGGTTGTTGTTTGGACAAGGGGAATGTCGCTCTTGTTGTTCTTTTTTTTTGATTATTCTTCTTTGACATGCTAACATGTATGGCAGAAGAGTACAAGAATTGAGAAGTATAATATTTCGATTAATTAAACCAATAACTAGTGGAAACCAAAGAGAAAAGTGGGCTTAGGATTGAATCGGCGTATCGGATTTAGAACTAGTGGTAGAATTTATAAGTGACTGCGTTTGTATCACAAACCCGCGTCTGCGTTTGGGTTGTACAAAGATATTTGTAGAAATAATCACTCATCAGTACTATACTAAAAGCCCTTAATCCTCAAAGGGGAAGGTGTCCACGTCATTAAAATAATCTACTTATCACAGCCTTCTATTCTGCCATGTCACACTTTCTTATGTCGACTGAAAAAAAATATTGGGCCTTTTGTGTGGCCTGCTAATAATTCATCTTGGCTCAGTTCGAGCCTGTCTTCCCAAAACGTAATGATCCTCGGATGTGACTGACTGTTGAACTTCATCGTCATAGTTTCAGTTCTGCGCAATTTCACCTCCTCTGCTCATCATGTATAACGTCCATCTCCCACTTTTAATTTTCTTTAATCTCCAATATTACTGCCTCAATCCAAAGCTTTGAAACTGTTGCTTTTCCCTCATCACATCACAGCACTCTATATATACCTTCTTCATGCTTATACGTTCCTTCAATCAACATTGTCTCTCCTTTACAAATTCGATTATATATGTTTTTTTTGTCAACTTTCTGTGATATTTAAAGTTTTGATTTAGAGTTTTGGTAGTCCGTGTGAATGTATTAATTTCATATATTTTTGTATGATTCGTTAGGCAAAACAAGGCTGCAAGTGCTGGGTGAAATTGTACCAGGAAGTGAAGGAGCTGAGGGAAATCACTGATGATGATCGGTAGCTATACTGGTTTAGGAAGAAGCTGTCAAAACAGAACAAGCACGCCAAGGAGCTTGAGGAATCTCTGGGACTTTTGAGCGAGAAGCTGTGTAAAACTGCAGAAGGTTACCGTGTTGTGTGTGAAAGAGAGGGAAGATGCAGCATGCGCAGAACAAATAAGAGGTGCGTTTTTTGTCTCGAAAAATACACAATATGTATTAAACTGTCTACTGATAAACTTTCTTAATTTTGACAAAAACCGTTAGTGGTTTGATGATGGATCACATGACAGGTTTTACAAAGCCATACATGAGAAAAGAAACGCAAAGGAAGATAATTTCTAGATGTTAACCAAATTCTTTTGATTTAATTATTCTTCAGGGCTTAGGAGTTCTCTAGCTTCATAGAGTTTCAAGAGAAAGAGATGAAAACGTTTATGGAGAAGAGGGAGGGGGAGAGGTAGAAGAAGATATAATTCGAGGAGATGCTTGAGCTAGAGAGGGAATTTGATGTCATTGGAGCTGTTCATGAACAAGAACGACCTTCACGATGCAGATGACGCACACTTGCTTTCATGTTGTGCTTTTGGTATTGAATCTAAGGAGATTCGAGGAAGACTATCATTCTCAATTTTAGAGTAGGTAATAATAATCTAAGAGACTTGAGTTGAGACTATTATTTTCCATTTCAGTAAGACATCTAAGGAAGTATTTTGTGGCTAACAGCAAGTTTGAATGTTTTGTCATATATCCAAAACAGCAAATTCGGTATAGAAAGCTGGTTAACCAAAGGAAGAAGATGACCCGCAACTGCCATTGCTGAAACCTCTGCTAAAATTGGTTTGCGTCTTACGGATTATGTTGTTGGTTCTGGATCAGGCTTTCAGCGTCACACTGACCCATCTTTGTTGGAAACGCTTACTGCATCAGGAGTATTAGCAACATCTAAACTCAGCAAAGATAAGAGACCACGTAAAAAAGCTACTCATGTAATACATTTTTATTATTCTCAAATTTACTTTACCTCACATTCCCATTGTCTGTCCACAACAAGCATCTGAAATGCACATTTTAGGGATATTTTGTGTTACATATGACCAAGTATTTTATCAACAGAAGAAAGTATCACACGAGTAATGGAGAGGCTTGGGGATTCACAAACATCCCATGCTAAGTTAGCACTCATTATAGTTAATTCTGTCTCAGACATTAGTATTTCTGCAGTTCATATGATCAACATTTTGATTTGGTGATATAATTTAATTTTGGATGGTACAGGTTGCATCAGCCGATATAAAATTCTTGAGGGCAAGTTCTATGTAATGGATATTTGGAAAGAGACTAGAAAGTTTATTAAGGGACTCACAATTTTCAACGAAATTCACAAAATTGATGTAAAAAAGAACTAATATCAAATGAAAATATATTATTTATAGGCTATACCTAATGGAAACTAGGGGTGGGCATTTCGGTTTAGTTTCGGGTTCGGTTTGGATTCGGTTTGGTTTGGGTAATTTGGGTTTTATAAAACTCAAACCAATTAAAATCAAAGTAGCTTTGGTTTGGGTTCGGTTTGGGTTTAATTCGGTTCGGTTCAGTTCGGTTTGGTTTAAATTTAGTTCGGTTTACATTATTATAGTCTAGTTTGGTTCGGTGTAGTTCGGGTTGGTTATAAAATATGAAGGCATCAGTTTTATACTTTTATTCAAAAATAATCAACTCATAACTGATAGAGTGAGAATATAAAAACTTATGATTACATGATTTTATATATAATAGTATTATTTGAATCATATTTATAATTTTTTAAAGACATGGAAGTTATGAAAAAATGAAAAACGAAACTTTAACTAAAATTTACAATATGTTAATAAAGTGAAACTTCTATAAATTAATAATGTTGGGACTACACCAAAACTATAATTTTTTACTAATTTATAGAGATTATTAATTTATCGATATAATAATTGAACCAAAAATTCAATTTGAGAGTATAGAATTATATTAATTTATAGAGATTTTTAATGTATATTTATCGATTGTTAATTTAAAGAGGTTATACTATATATATATATATATCATATATATTTTTACTATATATATATATATTGGATTATCGGTTTGGTTCGGTTTGGTTCGGTTTAAACCCAAACCAAACCAAACCGTTCGGGTTGAGTAAAACATGAACCAATTGGGTTACATAAAGAACACGGTTTGGTTTGGTTCGGTTAACTTCGGTTTGGTTGGTTTGGTTCGGTTCGGTTTGGGTTTTTTGTCCACCCCTAATGGAAACGCACAAAAAAACAAAAAAAAAACAATTATCAATCTTTATGAATTCTTTTCCCCAATGTGTATGATATTTTTATGTTTTTAATTTAGAATGATATTTTTAAATAAGTATAACATATTCCTAAAATTTATGAAGATATTGATATATATGTGTATAAAATTTAAGAAAACATCATAAATATATATCTAAAAATACATTCTTTATTGTGTATTAAAAGAGATATTCATGAAAAAATATTTATGAATACCTTAATGAATTCGAAATATACGTATATTAAGTAAGATGCTCTTGAATTCGTATAACATATTCCTAAAGTTTTCAAAAGACTATCCTGAATTTGATATGTAAATTTAAAATCATCTTCGCAAGTTTTCAAATAATATACACATTTAAGAAAAAATAAATATACATATAAATACATTCAAGAAGTGTATTTACACATTTGTGAAGACATTTATGAATCCGCAATTTTTTTTTTTACAAATTCATGTTGAGGAAGGTATTCCAGAAATGTTTCCTAATTATTTTTTTTGTTGAATTTTTGGCTTTCAAAATTTTGAAAAAATAAATAAAAATTTGACAATTCTTTTGTGATTTCTTTTGCTTTTATTATTTTCCATTTTTAATATTATCGTTTTATATATTTTAAATAATTAATTTAAATTATACTTGACGTTATAGTTGTCATATTATCTTTTATTAAAACTTATTTTGGTCAATTTAAATTTTTGAGACTACTTAAAGAAAACCTAAAAAAAGAATATTTAAGAGATTTTCTTACAATTAAATAAAAAGAAGAAACAAATTATATCTTAAAAAGTGGTTAAACTCTGATAAATCATATCAATATCATAAATATTTTTTATTTATTATAAAATTATAACATGAAAATTTATGATTTAAACATGGTTAAAATATACTATCCGCGCATAGCGCGGACAAAGAATCTAGTGTGAATAAAAAAAAAGAGAGAAGCAAGTGGTGGTATTCTATCGGTAATTTTATTGGAGTTTAACGTGTATCAATATCGGTTTGGTTTGATTCCTCCAGAAATTAAATTATTACGGTTAGTTTGGACTTAGGTTTGATCTATGTGGTTAATACAGTGGATGTAATAAATGATCGGTCTATCTTCTAACATTTATCGGAAGATATTCTAAATTTGAATCAAACAATGTGATATGTTTTTAGACTAGTTCACTCTATAGCACTATGTACATTTTCTCGGGCAACCAGATAAGCCAATAGAGCATATAAAAAGAGCTATATCAGTTGCCTATGGGTGTTTCGGGTGTTTTACCTCAGAGCCGGCTCTGACTGTCCCTCTAACATTTGACCACTGCAAGGATATATGTACCTCACAGTCATTCGTGCAGTATCCTGTGAATCGTGGGAAGGTGATAATATTTCTGGTAGAAGCAACTAATGAGACTTTGTGTATCTATGGTTTAACTTTATTAGAATATTATACGCACAACAACTAAAATAGACAAATTTCTGATGATATACACTATACTTGTAGAAATATACCTTCTTGGATCTGTTATGTTGGTCTTTGGATGGGACTTTACGAGCTGTTCTTTAGCAATCTCGACACTTCAAAATCGATTTCACACGATAATGCTTCCAATAGATCAAGTCTCTTTGGCATGTTCTCCCTAAAGGTTGAACCATTTTTAGCGTTTCTCAATCTAGAAATGGATCAAAGATCCTTTTTTTACTCTCTTCAATTTTTTTCACTTTTTATATAAGATTTTTCCAATGTTATTTTTCCTCAGAAACGATCTCAATGGTTAGTGAGCTCAAAATGAAGCAAGGAATGTTACAAGGGCGCTAAATTGCTACTGTTGATTTGATTGTTCGAGAAGAGTAGAAATTTTGGCATAATTTCTGTCGTGGATTTACTATGTATCTCTGTTTCAATATTTTTTTCTTGGGCTTGTCTTTTCTTGCTCTCTAACCTCAGTGGCTCCAACTGAGTTAATGGTGTTGCCTCAAAACAAAAGAAACTTTTTTTTAAGATCAACAAAAGAAACTTTGTACAATGTATATGTGTATTTTAACAAGACTTTTTCTTGGGTTCACCCCCTAGGGTGAACCTTTAGGTTCACCAACCAATAGAAAGTTGTTATTTTAAATCTAGTATCTTTTAATTAAGGAAACAAAAATAACTTGCCAAATTATATTATGCTTTTAAAATAAATAAAAAGACTAAATAAATAAAAATAAAAATAGTTCTCAATAAAGATTATTTTTAAAAATATTTATTTATAAGATTTGGAGTTTAGTGTTTAAGATTTATAGTTTAGAATTTATCCAAATGTTTAGTGTTTTTCTAAGGATTAGGGTTTACCCAAGGGTTTAGGGTTTACCCAAGGGTTTAGGGTTTACCCAAGGGTTTAGGGTTTACCCAAGGGTTTAGGGTTTAGGATTAGAGTTTAGGGTTTAGTGTTTTGTTGACAACATGTTTAGTGTTTTTTCCAAGGGTTTATGGTTTACCCAAGGGTTTAGGGTGTATGATTAGAGTTTAGGGTTTAGTATTAGAGTTTAGGGTTTAGTATTAGAGTTTAGGGTTTAGTGTTTTGTTGACAACATTAATTTTTTTTTAATTCGTTTTTATATACTGTTTTTATTTATTTTTAAATTTTATTTTGAAAAAATAATATAATTTGACAAATTATTTATTTCTTTAATTAAAAGATACTAAATCTAAAATGACAAGTTTCTATTGGTGGGTGAACCTAATGGTTCACCCTAGGGGGTGAACCCAAGAATAACTCTTTTAACAAAATAGGAAAATGTGCAAGTGTATCTCTTCTGTTCATATATACTTTTTTGAGAAAGGAATTAAAATACATATGTACTTCGTCCGTACTTTTACAATTGAGATACAATAAAATTCCTATAAAAAGATTGCGATTTAAAAACATATTAATTTACAAAAAATATCAATTAGATGAAAAATTAAAATTTATCAAATTACATAAAACATAATTTAATAACTTTTCTTTAAAAATAAAATAAAGTCAAATTCAAATAAATTTATTATTAAAGCTGATATTTTTTTAAAAAAAAATATGAGATATATTCTTATCTCTCATAATAAAATAAATTATGATGCCATATTTGGCAAATGCATGCAGCAAGTTTAAAGATTCAAAAATTACTTTAAAAATAATAACACCAGTTGTTAATGTTAGTGAGGAAGTTGAAAAAAAAGCTATGATATATTCTTAACACAATTATGTATAAAATTGTGTTTACTTTTCAAAAAAAAAAATTATATAGAAAAAGCACCATTAAGAATTTTAATGAAATATATGTAGAAAAATATAAATGAGTAATAACAAGACTTCAAATTAAGTTAATATGCTTAATAACAGAATAATAATATATATGCTATTTTAGAGATATATACATACATATGAATAAATTTACATAGTTTTGATGTACGGAATAACTGAAACTCAACATTTACATATATATAATATACTGCTTTATAATTTTATTAGATTTACATAAGTTCAGCTTAAAATCAACAAAATGTGTTTTTTTGACAATTTTTTTTAACCTGGTTGAATTCAGGGGAGTCGCAAGCCCACGGATAAACTCCTTCTCTAAGGCATTCAAATGGGTCCTAAAACATGGACTCATATCCACGTTAGGTGAATAGAACAATGAGACTTAGTTTCGCATATCAGGAAGATCGAACCTGAAACGTATTAGCGTTTCATGCTCGCCCACTGCCATTTGACCAGAAGGCCCGTTCAAATCAACAAAATGTATTGCTTTATTGTCTCTTAATTGATCAAGTGTTACTTTATAATATATTATGCTTATATTTGGTTTCTTACTGAAAGGTGGAAATTATTTTGAAATTACTTTGTCAATATCTAGATGACTTTGGATATTGACAAAAAATCATTAAAGTTTAAATATATAATATATATATTAAATATATATATATATACATATTCCTTTATAATTAAAAACATTAAATTCAGAAGGATTTATAGAATCCCATCATAAAATGATTGGTATATAATATATATTACTGAATTAGAAGAATTAGAAGAAGAAGAAGAAGAAGAAGAAGAAGAAAGAACTTAACGATAATTGGATATGAAATTATAAATCCGAACTCAGAATTTTCGGTAATGATACCAGTGCAGTACTCGTGATTGTGGGTCTATCTTTCCAACTACTAAAATCATCTCCAAAATAAAAAACTCTGGAGTGTATTCAATAAAGTTTTGAAGTAATTTAATTTTTAATGAAATTTTAAATGAATTCAATAAATTAGAGAATTTAAAGTGATTTTTATTAAACTATTCCAGAATATAACCTAAAACCATAGAGTTTAAGTTTTCATTCAAATAGTCTAAAATCACCTGAAAATTTTTAAACTCTACAATTTCAAATATTTTTAATAATAATAGATTTCAGAATATTTTATGAATGTCATGTTCAATAAAAGTAAATGTTAAATGAGTTTTTTAAAATTTATGTTTAAATAAAAGTAGATTTGTTTTTTTTTTGGTAATAGAAATCACCTATAACAACCAGTTGAATGCACTCTCATGTATAACTTCCAATATAGAGTTTTTTGTTTTCCACAAAAAAAATCAAAATTTCAATTTTAGAGTTTTAAGAAGTGAAATTTTATATTTGAATTTCACTACTCAAATTTTCAAATCACATTTATAATTCTTAAGTATTTTCTTGTTTATCGTTTTAATCCTTAAAATTTTTATATCTCATAAATAATTCAGTTTTACTTTTATAAATTCAACTTTTTACACATAAAATTAAATATTTTAAAAAAGATTTATATTATTTTAAAACTAAAATTAGACAATAAGAATATTACAAAAGAAACTTAATTAAAAAAAGATACATGAAGACATAATTATTACACAAATTTAAATATTACAACAACATTAGTACTCTGGTAAAATTGCTCCAGAACCTCCAAAATCTCCAAAATATTGTCCAAACAAATTTTGTGTAACCAAAATATGGCATATTACAGAAATAATTTTATGGAATAATGTGGTATTTTGTTTGTAGTTTAATATTTAACTTTTTGTCATCTAATTTAATATTTAACTATGTATTTGTATTCACAATTTTATATTTTAGAGTAATATTTTATTAATTAATATTGCTATAATTTTTTATATATGTGCTAGTTATTTATAAAAAAAAATTATGAAATTTAAAATTTATTGATCTATCAAAAAATTCCACGTACAACTCTCAACCTTTAGAAACTGAAGTCTTTATGATATGTCATAAAATAAAAGAATGATCTAATCTATGTGGTAATCTGAAACTAACGTTGTAGAAGACCTCTATATTTGTGGTTTGATTTGTACCGAAGTGAGATGATCCTATTTCTGACAACTTTTTCTACCGATCTTCTCATTTGATCAGTGTTTGTCCATGACAGGTGATGTCGTCTTGCGTTCCTTTTTCTCTACTCTTAGCAAGAATTGTATCCATTCTCTTTTCTCCCATCCGCTGCAAACGATTAATGGTCCATTGCCAATCTGGGTTTATTCTCCATCTTAATAGCCAGCCTGCATAACTTTCCTAAATTGTGTAAGAGTATAAATTTACATTAAATAAGACAAATATAAGAATAATAGAATAAAATAAAAATAGTTTTGAAGTTATATTTGAAATTTTATTTTTGGAGAAGAACGTGTTGGAACTCCCGATCCGCCGCCTTGTACTCGTCCTGATCCGCCACCATGTACGCCTCTTCATGTGCCGCTTGAAGCTCTCTCCGCCAGAACCGCCAAATCCACCTGACTCACCTTTCCAGCTCGTGCTCCTGCGGCTCTTTGACACATCTTCAACAGTCTCTCAAATGATTTATAAATCTCTAGATTTAGATTTTTTTTTGTTGAATATGGATTTTGTGAGTGTTGGTGTTGTCTCTCTTGTGTCCGTTGGTGACACAAGCTTTGCCTCAAAGCATTTACTTTCTACAATGTTTTCTCAGAGATTCTCAAATTTATTCTTAGTGTTATGTTGATATATATCTGGTTTCTTAAATTCTCTCATGGTTCGTTTATGTATCTCGTTTTGGTGCAGTTTTTTTACTGCAGTATGCAGTCCCTTAACTGTTTTATGCAGTTCTACCTTTGTGGTTTTCAAGTCCTTTTGTGTTCAGTTATGGCAGTCTGATGGATTAATGTCTCAACTCTCAAATTTCCATTCATCCCGTGAATCTGGTCTTATTGAATGTCTATTACTCAAGTTCCTTCTTTATGGAATTTGTTTTTCTCCCAATTTCATCAACTACTTTATGTGGTTTTGGTGCAGGAAATTTAAAGTTAAAGATAAGAGATACTTTAAATACTGAAGTTCTAATCAAAGGCTGTTTAGCAATGCTAAGGATTGTTAATTGTGCATATCAAGATTTGTGGTCTTTAATTTCCAAGGCTTCGGCTCATTTTTCAGCTCGATAGTCGTTGAGTTTAGAAGACTTCTTTATGTTATTGATTGTTTAAGTGTGGTGTTTGCCCCTATCTTTATATGTTGTATTTGTTTCTTTGTAATAGTTGTTGTTTTGGTCGAGATAGCTATGTTATCATGTTGTGTGAACACTTTCTTTATTTATAAGTAAGAATCTATATAATTGAAGTTTGACAAAAAAAAAATAGGTTGAAATTTTAAATATAGAACTTTGCAAACTTTAAAATAGATACTTTTTTGGAAATACTCTAAATCAAAAACTCAGAATGTAAATAAGTTACATTTCACACGTAAAATTCAAAAACAAATCTGAAATAAGAACTTCTATTAAATTCCATCTACCCAAACGTCAACTTGCATTGGACAATCGATGATATCAATGCACCTATAGTTTACATAAAAGAGGGAAAATAAACTCTAAATCTGGGAGAAAATCAGAAGCTTAATGAATGATACAATTATGGAGGACAGGTATAACTGTACTGTCTTCGACATTCAATTCTTTTGCTTTTTTAATTGGGTCGAGTTTGATACTCATATTATGCAGTCCTTGGGTCCTTTCATGATCTCTGGACTTTATTGATTCTATCATATTTATGAACATTGCCAATTTCTTTTAGCATTATTACCAAATACTCCCAATCATTCAAAATTTTGCTTTATCATTGTTTTTTTTTCTATCATTGTTTTTTATATTTTGAGTCCATTCACATGTATGATTCAACCTCGAGGCAGTGGCGGAGGTAGCCTTTAGGGAGGGGGGTCACTTGACCCCATGAATTTTTATAACAACAATTTTACTTGTATTTTTGGTTTAAAAAACTGGTGAAATGCTGTAAAATTAGTACAATGACCCCGGTAATATTTTCTCAAAGTACACTTAAATCTATGTTTCAGCTTTGTTGACCCCAGTAAACTTTGTGGCTGGCTCCGCCACTGCCTCGAGGGCTTCCAACGTACTATCAAAAATTTTCTTTTTTTTTGAACATCTTCTTCCATTAAATTTTACTATCAAAAATTTAAGACATTCATTCATCATTAGTGTAATATCAGCTTTTTGTCATAAAACGTTTTGAGGCCAAAATATTTGTAAAATTATTGAAATATACTCCCTATCCCTTTCATTTGTATTGCAAACAATGTTTTAAATCAGAGATGATCTCTTCTTATTACAGCACAAATATTTACGTCACTAGAACTCATCTACGCGTCGTGAATTGTTCAAACTATTTAGCATGTTACTAGTATAATGGAAACATTAAACGATTCATAACCTTGACTATAAAAGCTCTGAACAAAATAATAGAATGAAAATTTTCATATATCTTTCCTTTTTGTTGAAAAATATTTCCATCATATATATATTGGCTAATCCTCATCCTCTCATTTTCATTTATGTGGAGTAGAATGGAAGCATTTAAACTATTCATAGCCTTGATTACAAAATCTTTGAACAAAGTAAAAGAATACAAATATTCATATATCTTTCCTTTTCGTCGAAAAATATTTCATCATAAATATATTGGCTCATCCTCTCATTGTCATTTATGTGGAGTAGAATTACGATACATCCACAAATAAATATACGCATATATATATATATATGCAAAATTTGGTTTGTATCAAACAAATGTATTATGAGATCAGTCCCATTCCTCAGTGTGTAATTTACAATTCTCTGAGATAATATACCAAGCTGGTCGACAAAAATATCCAACTCAATTAAAAATATCTGATATTAAATGTTGAACTAATATGTCACTATTCAACATACAGTTTCAGAAATATATATATGTTTTCATAAAATAAATCACAAAAATGCTAATAGATAACTGTATTAGTTTAATAGTTTGGTAGAGTTGGGACCAAGCCTGTGTTCTTGCCGGTATCCGAATTTTCCTGCTGGTACCAAACCATTTTGATATGGTTCATGCATAACTGACTTGTCCAAATACTACACATTCCATTTGTATATATTTAATCTAATACATATGCATGTATATAGTCATTGTCCCTCTATATAAACACATAAAACACATTCTTTACCAGTCACAATAACAAAAACAATTCTTGAGTTAATGGAATATAAAAACAAAAGCAACCTTCATAAAGATTCGATGGAAGCAAAGCTCGACGTCGAATTTGGAAGTCTCCGGCAGAAAGATGAAACGAAGACGCTTTATGCGAACTCACTGACGGCGCGTGAGATGGAATCTCTTGTTGCGATCTGCGATACTCTAATACCATCTATCGACGGCGCTGAAGTAGGAAACCTGGATGACGGCGTCGCTGGATACTACTCCGCCTCCGCTCCTCATACCGGAACTCCCGACCGCGTAAGTGTGTATATATACAAACATGCATTTACATTAATTCATCTAAAGTTATATATGATATACACATGCATGATCATGTAATTAAAGACACATCTATCTATATCTACCTATCCATTTCACCCTGTATATATAAATATATGCTTCATCAACTATATATGCTACATGCATTTGAATAGATTTATAGCTAATCTTTTATACAAACAAAAGAGAACAGAACATTTTTTGTGAATGGTTTGCAACTGTATAATATGAAACCATGGGTTACTGGGTTTTTTACCAATGAACTTAATTTGCCTTTTCTATATCTTAAGTTTAAAGTAACAATCCACTAATTAACAGTTTTTATAGATGGAAAAATATAAATGATTAATGGGACATAAACGATTAAGTTATGAGTTTTGGTTTGTTGTCTTTCTTGGTTCGTGATCATTCTTAATGAAAGTTGTAGTACCAAATGCAAAAGAAAAACCTTTCTCAAAGCTGATTCACATCGTGTTTCGACAACGTTGAAAGTTGAAACAACAGTTTTACTGCTTAAAGTATCCATGGTTGAACTAGATGAATTGTTTTAACAGTTGAATATAGTTTACAAAAAAAAAAAAAACAGTTGAATATGTATATTTTTAATTTATTTCTTTAATAAAGGATTACACTAATTTGTAAAAACATGGAAATCGATCGTTGCATGCATGTGAATCAGTCATCGCTAAAATAAAAGAATATACTACTTAAGAAGAGAACAAAAGGCCAGTACTCTCAGTGAAATATGGAGCCGACATGTTTCGAGTACAACAAAAATCCGTCGTCACGTATGCAAAATATATATCAAGATTTAGTCACATACGTTTCTTTTCGCAACCACTTATTGGTTGCTTACAACTATCTATATTATTAAAGTTGAAGTACAAATTGGAGATGTTTGGAAACAAGGATAGTAGAATAAATGAGATATATTTAGAAACATGGATAGTAGAATAAATGAGATATGTTTGGAAACATGGATAGAAGAGATGTGTACTTTTTTTTATTTACACATTTAGCCATTGTATTTTCAATAAATTAATAACAAATGAGAATTGTTTGGAAACATAAATAACATCTTTTTATTTATTAGTTAATCAATATTAACTTTATGCCAATTATAAAATCAAAAATGTGAAATAATTAGGTTTTATATATGATTAAACGTTTGGTTTAGTTTATTTTACTAAAATATTTTTATTTTAGTTTCAATCTGTGGAAAATCACGTACCCAAAAATATAGTTCAAAGATATATTTTTGTGAATAAAATAATAACTTAAATCAAAATAATTAAAATATGGTACATTTATTACCACTTAATTTTTCACTCTATATAATTATTTTACTTGATAAAAAAATTCTTTCTATTTCACTTAATTTAGCCGAACACATAGAAATGATTTTTTATTAATTTATAAAATCAGTTAGACATGAACATTATCTGTCCATTTAGGTACATGTTATTCCTTTCGGATATCGTTTTTTTGTTTTGAAACCAAGTCCCGCTTGAATATTATAAACTTATGTGTGGATTTTTAGGTTGGTCATTTTGGATCTGGATGAATTTGGTTCTAATGTATAGAAATCTTAAAATATCTACATAACCAATGTATCTAAAACGGGTTCGGATATTTATAACAAAAGTAGCCATATGACCTGATTCGGTCTAGGTCTTTTGAATATCGTTAGTTATATTATGATACATCTAGAATATATAACACTAATTATGAAAAATAAATATTGATGTATAAAAATATATTTCAGGGGCCAATTTAACAAAATATTAGTTAGTTCAGTTGAAATAAATATATTTAAAATATTTATATGAACTGAAAAGGAAATCTATATAAAAGTAGTGTACATTTGGATTCAAAATCATTTCTTTTAACAACAAACTACACACATATGTTGATTTGTATACAAATTTAAATTACAATGTAAATATTTAACTAATATAGAAATATGTCACATTGTTTAAACAAAATATCAATGTAAAAGTATTGTACAGCTGCGTTCTAAAATTATTTATTTTAATAACAAGCCAAATAAATATGTTGATTGGAGAGAGAATAAAACAAAGCCAGAAAAACACATAGTTTACCAAAAACACTATATGTGTCGAATTTATTATAAAAAAATTTTTAATAAGATAAATACATTCAGTAATTACAAACAAATAATATATTTCATAAAAATGAAAAATAATACCCGCGCTTTCGAAGCGCGGGTCAAAATCTAGTTATTATTATATAGTAATATGGTATTAATATCACTACGATGACCTATACAAATTTCTCTTTTCTTGTCATAACTGCATTGGCCAAAAGAAGTAAACGTAGACTAATAAACCAAAACATTTCGGGTCCTATTTCAGACACATACTAGTTTTATAATAACAATAGGAAAATTACTATAGGTTAAATAGATTTAAATACTTATCCTTGGTTTATATCATCTTCGTTAATTTTATTTGACCGTTGACGTTTTGTAATTTTGTTACTATTTCATAAATTCACAATAATAGGTGGCGAGGTTAATGAGTCAGAGACTTCACCACCCAAAGAAGTGGATTTTAAGAGTTGGACTGTGGTCACTCTCCACTTGGATTGGAAGTCTCGTCTTGTGTGGTCGGAGAAGTTTCATCGGCGGCTTTCCATACTTCAGGAGATTCTGCCGGCTGCCAAAGAAACAGAGAGAAGAGACATTACTCAATTGGGCTTCAAGCTATTTCTTACTCCTAAGAATGTTCTTTAGGTCCATCAAACTTATCACCGCACTTGTCTTCTTTACTCAGGTAAAAATTTAACCCCATGCAACTCTTAGTTTCTCACTACATTTTTAATTCTTATTACTTAACTTGTACATATGATCCTTATGATTTGATATTAGTTCTAAACTTACTTTCCATTCACGTGATTTGATATTGAGTAACGTTAATCTGTATAGAAATTTCTAAATATTAATCTGTGATTTTCTTAAAAATAATCAAACTTTAAAAAAAAAAGAGGGAATACATAATACTACGGGGCATTCAATTTGGATTGTAGGTTGTGTCCATGTACTAAGTTAAATAAAAAAAATTGTCAGTTTGATATACCAAATGATTATAACAAAGATTAAATACTTCAAATGATTTAATAATTTTCAGGTGGATGAAAAAGGAAAGAACTTGGCCTGGAAAGCAATAGGATACAATAGGCCTAGCTCAGATCATAGTGACCCGGAAGAAGAATTAAATGAGAAGAAGACTACCAAGAAGATGCCTAAGGAGATCTTTGGACCACTTTACAATGGCATCATCGATCTCAAAGATCCTAGAGAAGCAGTGACAAAGAAGTTAACAGGTCATGGGTTCACAGTTTCAACTCAAAAGAGCAATAACAACGGATCATCTATATCTAACCCAGTGATGACAATCCAGTGTGATGCCGTGGTGGTTGGATCTGGTTCCGGCGGAGGAGTGGTGGCCGGACTTTTAGCCAAGGCGGGTTACAAAGTTTTGGTGGTGGAGAAAGGAAACTACTATGCAAGAAGCAATCTCTCTCAACTTGAGGGACAAGCAATGGATGAGATGTACTTGTCCGGTGGGCTACTAGCAACTTCTGATATGAACGTAGTGATTCTCGCCGGGTCCACTGTAGGAGGCGGTTCTACCATTAACTGGTCGGCCTCGATCAAGACACCGAAACATGTGATGAAGGAATGGGCTGAAAAGTCAGAACTCGAGTTGTTTGAAAGCAGTTTGTACCGAGAAGCAATGGATGTTGTGTGTGAGAGAATGGGTGTTCAATGCGGATTTGTGGAAGAAGGGTTTAATAATGAGGTCTTGAGGAAAGGTTGTGAAGAATTAGGGTTACAAGTGAAGAATATTCCGAGGAATGCTTCAAAGGATCATTACTGTGGGTTTTGTTCCTTGGGATGCAAGAAAGGTCAAAAGCAGGGGACTTCAGAGACTTGGCTTGTAGATTTAGTGGAATCTGGTAACGGTTTGATCCTTCCAGGTTGTAAAGCGATGGAAGTCTTGTACGAGTGTGAAAGTGGGAACAAGAAGAAGACCTCCACTGGAATTGCGTTTGCGTTTGAGGAAGAGATTTATGTGGTGGAGTCTAGGGCCACGGTAGTGGCTTGCGGTGCGCTTAGAACGCCTCATCTGTTGAAATGCAGCGGTTTGAAGAATGGTAACATTGGGAGAAACCTTTGCTTACATCCTGTAGTTATGGCTTGGGGATGGTTCCCTGAGGAGGAGAAGTGGCCAGAGAAGAAGAAAAAGAGCTACGAGGGAGGGATAATGACCGCAATGTCTAGCGTTGTAAACGCAGAAGCAAAGACTACTTATGGAGAAACGGTGATACAAACGCCTTCTCTTCATCCAGGGATGTTCTCAGGGGTTATTCCTTGGACGTCAAGCAACGATTTCAAAACCCGCATGCTCAAATTCTCAAGAACCGCACACGTTTTCACGCTTTTGAGAGATAAAGGAACCGGAACAATCAATTCGAAGAGTTTACATTGACTACAACTTAAACGACGAAGACGAAGAGAGTCTAAAGAAAGGTCTTGAGAGTGTCTTAAAAATTCTGATAGCGGCTGGAGCTGAGGAGATAGGGACACATAACTCAGAAGGTAAGAGTTTGAACGTCAGAACAGCGAGTGTGGTAGAGATGGAGAGGTTTGTGAGGGAAGAGAGTTCAAAGGGCTTAAAAGATCTGTCGGGACAGATATGTTCAGCTCATCAAATGGGAAGTTGTAGGATGGGAACTAGACCAGAAGAATCTGCGGTGAGGCCAACGGGGGAGACTTGGGAGGTCGAAGGCTTATTTGTGGCGGACACAAGTGTTTTCCCGACGGCTTTAGGGGTTAATCCGATGGTCACCGTTATGTCTATTGCTTATTGTATTGGACTTAATGTTGCTGAGGCCCTTAAGAAGAAGAAGTGAGGTCTCGTTTTAACTGGACTTAAGTTTTCCACATTGAAAAATAATATGCTTTCTTAATAATTTATTTTTATAAACTTATGTTTAAGAGTTTATTTATTAGAGTACCATTTAAATTCGGAAATATTTATTGCTAGTAAATCTACTGACAATAATTCCATTCATTCTGAATAATTCAGAACTAAGTGTTCTCCACGTATATGTGAGTATAATATTCTTATGAACAATTATTAATTTATGTCTTATTAATTTAAAATTATTTATATTAAAAAAATAAACCAAACATCAAAATATATATGATAAAAAATTTCATCAAAATATATATGATAAAAAATTCATCAAATATATATATATATACATATATGTCTGTTATTGTGATAAACTTTTGAAAGCACTTATATATTAGACATATTTTTGAAAGTATTTAATACAATTATTTTTGATTGATTAATATTTTATTATAAATTTTTCCTTATCTTAATGTTTTATAATAAAAATATTATTTCCAGATAACAATATATATATATATATATATATATAATTATCTTATTTTGTTTTAAATATTTTTTTTATTTTGATGATTTTATCATACTAGTTTATAATCAGTTAGCTAATAACTTATGATCTAATATTATTAATATAATTATTTTTAATTATATAATAAACAAAAATATCTAAAATCGTGGAAAACATGATACATAAACAAAATCACTTTCTTATTGATTAATATTTAATTATAAATCGTTTTACGTCTTAATCTTTTATTAGAGACTTCCAGATAAGAACAAAAAAAAAATATATATATATAGGAATTATCTTATTTTTTAAAGAAATATTTTCTTATTTTGATAATTAATTATATTAATTTATAATAAATTAGGTAATATAAAATATAATCTAATCTTATTAATATATTTTTAAATATATAATAAGTAAAATACCTAAAACATGACTTTTAAAACCACTTATATATTAGAAAAATATTTTAAACACGTATTTTTGATTGATTTATATTAATTGTTTTATATCTTAATGTCTTATAATAAAAAATATTAATTTCAGATAAAAATAATATAAATATATATATATATATATATATATATATAAGAATTATCTTATTTTTTAAATATGTTTTTATTTTGATGATTTTATCATATTAGTTTATAATCAGTTACCTAATGTAGCTTATAATATAATATTATTAATATACAATTCTTTTTAATTATATAATAAGCAAAAATATGTAAAATCATGGAAAACATGACACATAAACAAAATCACTTTTGATTGATTAGTATTTATTTATTTATAAATTTTCTATGTTTTAATATTTTGTAATAGAAAATATATATTTTATAATAGAAAATATTATTTTCCAGATAACAACAAAATATCTATATGAGAATTGTCTTTTAAAAAATATTATTTTATTTTGATAATTTATCATATTTATTTGTAATATATTAGGTAATATAAAATATAATCTAATATTATAAATATAAAAAAACTTATTATGTCCTGGTAAAAATATTATTTTATTTTGATAATTTATCATATTTATTTGTAATATACTAGTAATATAAAATATAATCTAATATTATTAATATAAAAAAAAACTTATTATGTCTTGGTTACAATTACTAATCTTACTTCACCCATTGTTCTTTTGATTATGTCCTGGTAAAAATATTACTCTTTCTGTCCTTTTTCTAACGTAAATACCTGAATAAACATTGCCAGTATTATTATCCTATTGAATTTTGTAGTGAGTGTTTAAACTATGTGTTGATGTAGTACTGATCTTTGGTTTCGTTTTAACAAGGTGCTACTGTTAGCAGGATATGAATAAGAATTAAGAAGAATAAAGAGGGGGGGGGGGGGGGGGGTTAATTGCTGATTTACAAGTATTTAGTTGATGATTAGTGTTTTTATATTGAGAATGTTGAATGAACATAACATCCCAGCAACCACTTATATATCTTTAGTCACTTATGAGTTAGGATCCCTAAAGAATCAGTTTGAACTCCTGTATGATAATAATTATACAGTATCCTATTTTTTGTTTCAAAAAACCTCTGACTAATCACGTGTGGAAGATGTATCCACACACCTGTACTAATATCTATTTCAACCATAGTTGACCTTTAAAGATTTATGTCAAACAGTAAAAATCCAAAAGAAAATTATAAGAAAACAAAATATGGAAGTAGAAAAACTTCAAAGATTTATACATATTACTGAAGAACTTTTAGCGTGTTCTTTAAGAAAAACAAAGATTCTAAAGATCATAAGTAACAAAAGGTAACTTGGTTAGACAAAAACACCCATGAACTTGTCAATGATATGTGCCACCCACTCCTTTTTGAAACTTAGATTTTACACAAATCCCAAATCTGCCAGTTCATGACTAGAGGGAAGAAATGAGAAGGGTCGCTCGATAGGGCCAAACGGATTCCAAGGTCTCCCGATAGGATCAAACGGATTGCGTGAGTTCATGTCAAAAGATTCATCAATAGTATTAGCAGTTTGATCTCCCTGATTGTTGTTTCCTTGATAATTCCATGTCTCGTTCCGATTAGAAGATCCATCAACAGTATGAACAGTTTGATCTTCTTGATTGTTGTTTCCTTGATAATTCCAAATCTCGTTCTGATAAGAAGATCCATCAACAGTATAAGCAGTTTGATCTTCTTGGTTGTTGTCTCCTTCAGGACCCCATAGCTTGTACGGCTCAAAGTTCTGAGGCAATGCTTCAAAATCAAACCCTCCATTACCCTATAACCAAAACAAAGCAAGTAAAGTGACATATAAAATAAAATGCAGATATGTAATAAAGAGAGAATGATGATATATGTTACCTGCCGAAGAGAAAATGGAACAGATGGATAAGAGGTAAAGAGACTTTGAGAAGCAATCGATGACGGTGCAGCATATGTAGGATCTTGATAAAGGGCAGGACACGGCATAGATTGGTAAACATGGTTAAACCAAGGATCATAGTGATTTAAACAGGGATATTTCTGTAAAGCAAGATTTCTACAAGCAATTTGTAATCCATCACTGACTGGTCCCCTAATTGAGGAAGTATCATAATTATCTGTAATAGCTTCCGTTTTGCTGATCTTTTCATTGGAATTAATAATGGAATTTTTTGGCGTATCCTAGCACCGTCTTGATTGTATGACGAGTATACGTATGGGAGTGGTGGTTTTGGGGGACGATAAATCTTACTACTTAGTGCTCTTGCTAAGCTCGCAGGAGAATCAACTATTACACTCTGCAAAAATTAGTGACAAAAAAAAAAGAGGAACGAGTTTAGCCAAGAAAGCATCAAATTAGAATGAATTATTAATTGATACACATAAATTAACACACATACTTGCCTTTATTTGAGTTGTGGTGAAAAGAATGTAACTATAGAGTTCATAAGAAGGTGGAATATGAAACCCGATATGGTTCCTGCCCTCCGTGCCGTAACATACCACTGCACAAACATCAAACAACATAAAAAACAATTACTTTATCGAAATATTCTCTGTAAACTAAACGAAAACTGTATATCAGGTTACATAAATCTCAAACAGAGGTTTCAGATCGTACCGTTTATAAGACATAGGGTCTTGCCATCGTGATTGAAATTATAGACAAAGCCTTGGTATCGTAAACCGTACTTAGAGACCAGTGTGATAAAGCTTCCAATGTAATCGACGGGATATGGATTTTGTGGTTTCCGTAAAGATGATGATAATGACGAATTATACTGGGAATTATCAGTAGCCATCATTCCGACCAAACTAACGTGAAATTTAAGAAAGAAGAAGAGTCTTTTAGTCTGATTAGGGTTTTTTTCCTCCTCTTGTACCTCGCTTCTTGTTTGCAGTATTGTCGAATTTGAAATAATATATATTATAAAGTTGATAGATATATATAGGAAAGATGAAATTGGAATATATGTTATATTTCCTTAAAAGATAAACATGATTTTGTTATATTTCTCTATCGGATTAAGATTTAGCATTTTACCAATGTATAAGAATATTCTATTCAAGGGCATCATTCCATCTTCTTTAAAGGATTGCGCCTCCCGACCAAGTATCGTTGGTTCCAGGCAGCGCTCGTTAAGCACCGGAGTATTTCATTACATCACCAAAATTTCGATGAACTCGGTATCATATGGCGAAATAACCGACGGGATTTGGATTTTACTGGTTTTGATAAAGATGATGACAATGGCGAGATACAACTCTCAGTCGCCATCATTCTGACCAAATTAAAGTGAAAATTTATGAGAACAAAAAAAAAGAGAGACTTTTAGTCTGGTTAGGGTTTTTTCTCTTCCTCATGCCTTCTTGTTTGCAAAATTGTCCCTAGTAAATATATTAAGTTTAAACATCCATATATACATAGATATACATGCATGGGTTTTGTTAGGTATTCTCGAAGAATTTTAAGTGTTTTAAACAAAAAGGAAAATAATGAAACAACATTCTCTAGAAAATCAAGTAGCAAAAGTAAGTTCATAAGACAAAAACAAACATGAATTTGTCAATGATATGTGCCACAGGCCCAAAGCCATACCCTTTTTACACAAAGCCCAAATCTGCTAGTTCATGACTAGAGGGAAGATGTGAGAAAGGTCGCTCGAAAGGGGCAAGATATTAGGATCTCCTTGATTATTGGTGTTGCTTCCTTGAAGACTAACCCATAACCGTCAAATCGAAGCCATACCGTTTTGAAGACCTAGTGTTTGAATAGTGGGAATCAAGATGACAGAGAACACCTTTGTATCCTATACCGTAATAAGTAACCAGGTTGATGAAGCTTCCTATTTACAATTCTGGATGTTGATATTGTGGAGGAGGTAATGATGATGATGAACAAGTCAAGGGATGCTGCAAACTCTCAGTCTCCATCATTCTGATGAAACTCAAACGAGAATATTTGGAAAGAACAAAGAGGAAGTTAGTCTGACTATTAAGGTTTCTTGATATTGCTTTTTGTAAGCTGATTGATATTTATAGGAAAGACGAAACCTTGGCACGTAAGAAAGACGAAACCTTGGTTTAAAACAAAAGGAAAGACAACCCGTGTGGTGTTGGCGGTTTCATCTTTGGGCCTCGGTGAGCCGTAAATAAGTGCCTCATGTATGACTGACTATATAGATCAATCATTAAACCTTATGAATTATGAATTGGTTACGAAATTGGAAACCTTATGGGCTATATAGGTAACGTAATGAGCCTCGGTCAGTGCATGACTCTTGCTTCATGTGTACAGTGCCGCGAAGATAGATTTAACCGGTTTTTGCTTCTCTGGTTAAATGGCTCTGTGGTTCGGTTAAGATGAGTGGTAATTTGGTTTGCTTCAATTAAAAAAACTTACGTAAAAATATTTCTACTGTTAGAAAAGATGTTTCATAAGTTGTTACATAAACAAACATATTGTGACTTTTTTATTCAACCATAAGATTTGTTGAATGATGATCATCTTGTGACTTTACACATGTTTTTTTTTTAAATGATCAGAATTTTCGTAATAAATAAAATGAAACTGTTGGTGTACCAGTAGACATTCATAATGGATGACTCGGACTCAAGTCACTCAACAAACAACAACATTGTGATTGTGTACTTTCTACCGACCATATGATTCCATTACACTTCACATCTAAATTGTTTGTTTTATCTACTCTACTGTGATTACTATTTAATGTCAGAAAAATCATTTTATTTGCGGTGTGTAATTAATCTGGCCTATGACTTATGACATGATTATGAAACCACAAATCATAAATTAGATTGAAAAACGAAATTACTTAAATTACGTTTTCAATCTAATTACCTAATCTGGTTAATTACTTAAATTTAGGTCATGGTTTTTCTTAGTTAGAATACCAAAGAAAATTTAGCAGTTAAGATTATATGGTTTTGGTGTATATCGACCAAACAGGATTGTTTTTGGGGGAAAAATATCAATAACTTGTAAGATTAATTATCAAATGATAAGCTTTACAAGTTTAGGACGAAGTATGATACTAAATTTTTCATCTCCAAATTTGAAGTTTTGTTGCAGTACTTCTTTACATCATAATATTCAAGTCTTTAAGCCAATCGAACGGCCATTGAACTAAGTAACCTATATTTTTCTCGTAGATAATTATTTAATATCTTATACTCTATATGTTTAATCTAAGATTATGGATTGCAGCCAAAAAGTCAACTAAAATAAAAACACTCTATGCCAGACTGTTTATTCTTCATAATTAATAAATGACACATATATTAATCCTGAAACAATCCACGTAAAGGAGTTGATAGATAGTACACGTACTTAACTTACAAATATATAACTAATATGTTCACAAGTCAAATAGATATTTCTACGTATAAGAGCTATAGTTCTAGTTATTTATTTGCGGTCAAAGCAAAAGCCTGCTTCTTCATGAAAGTTAGTGCATCATTACTTGCATAAGTACAGCTGAATACGACATATTTGGAAATTTTATTTACATTATGATTTTTTTTGGTAAAAACATTATGATTACTTATGACTACATCATTATTCTAATTCAGATATGTTGACAGATCGTCGATTGGCTTGATTTGGTACGGATACGTAAAAAATAGCCGATCTGGTACGAAATAAATAAATGTTAGGACTGTGAAAGGACATGATTACGTAGAAAATATCCTATAAATCCAGTTACAAAAAAAAAATATCCTATAAATGTTTTTAAGTTCTTGTATTTTGTTTACGTCTGTCTATGCTTAATGAAAGTTTTTTTACTATCTACAAAATAAATACGAAAAGTAAATATTCGTGTAAACATTGTGAATAGTGAACTTTTCGTTGATATAATTCGCAGTGGTTCAGTATTGGCCAGTTAAGCGATCCCAACAGATAAAACTTGGGAAGTTTCGAAGCGATGAACGTTTACTTAACAGAGATTTTCTTTTGGCTCTTAAGTCAATAAACCAATTTAATGACCGGGTGAATAAATAAAATACGTGACACCCATGAGAAGACTACGGTTCACAATCAGATCAAGAGTGAATCCAGGATGTTATTGTTTGATGAAAGAAGTGGAATAAAGTAAAGATTTTATGTAGGTTGGAAAAAATCTAAACAAGTGTTTCAAAAGAGAGATAGTCACAATGCTCACAAGAAAGAAATTCCCAAACTTATGTTAAAATCTAATCCCGTGCGATATGACTGGGGTATTTTTTTGAAACTTTTTTTCTTTTTGAAACTCTTTGTGACGGGGGTTTTATAAGCGTAATTTTATCCGTAATATAGTCGGAGTTGGGTTGAAACGTACCAGCAGCATATATGTGATGTATTCGTACTTCCACATTAGAAGGTACCTATTTAGATCGTGCGGATTCACATATGTGGTTGACGGTGTATTCGCATATGATCTAATGCACATGCAGATAAAGTAGACATATAGTTAAACTATGGTCCTAAATTTATCATATTAGATATCGTCTGCCGTAGTTATGATTTTGAAATCTAAATGCGAAATGGTTGTAGATGTTTTCTGCTATACCTAGCTGTAGATTTTCACTACGGAGTTTAAAAAACTCCTAGGAACCTAGTAGTTTCAGAAAATTGTAAATGTTAACATAAAATTATTCGAGATTTTAGAAACTAATTAATTTTACATATGAACTTTCCCCCATGTATATACTCCCTCCGTTTTTAATATAAATTGTTTCAGAGAAATTTTTTTGTTCCAAATTATAAGACGTTTTCGGTTTTCTATGTAAAATTTGTTAACATTCAATGTTGAATGACCAATGAAAATATATCTTCTATATTTTTACTGATTGATTTGTGGTTAGGTAAATAATTAATGATGTTTTTTTAAAAAATATAAGAAATTAATAATTTTCTTAATTTATGTACATAATACTAAAACAAATTTTTTTTTGACAATCACTAAAACAACTTATATTAAAAAAGAGGAAGTATTTGTTTTTTGAGATAAAAAGAATTAAACCAGATTTATTAAAACACATACATAATTTCCGGATGAAATGTATAGTTTACTGATAAAACATTTCCTGAATATTTAAATGGGTCATAAATAATGGACCTAATAACTTCACATTAGAAAGTAGTCATCCCTTGTCAAAACCAACAGAGCAACTCCTACTCTAGTAAAAATCACTAAACTACCACGGGGTTGTTATCTCTTGTATATATTTATGAACCTCTAAAAACATGATAATGCAATATCACTACAGGGACCGACATTTTCGGGACCATTGATCATGAAATATCTATATTATTCTAAATTTAGAATATGAACGTGAAAATCATGATGCGTGGTATATTTCAAGGAAGACAATATGACGTAAATAATACAAGAACAAGTGAATATTGTTTTGTTTTTCTTTTCAATAGTAATCCTGCGTTTTTCTCATGTAATCTCACATATCATTTGGTTAAAACTTAAAACATCAATTTTCCATCTGGTTGTCATGGAACTTTTCAGTGAGAAAGGACGCAGAGGATTTCTGTTTAGATTTTTTCTATTCGAAGACAATCTTACAGAATCGTTTTTTCTATATATCGTACTGTTTCACCTGTCCATTGCTCATTTGCTCATAGATGCTACTTTTTGTCAACACTCATAAGATACCATTTAGTACTATCTGATACTCCCTCCATTTTCTTCTATAAGTCGTTTTAGAGGAATTTTTTTGTTCCAAATTATATGACGTTTTCGGATTTCTATGTAAAATTTATTAACAGTTAATGTTGTATGACCAATGATAATATGTCTTCTATTTTTCCATTGGTTGATTTGTGGTTGTATAAATAATTAATGATGTTTTTGTCTAGAAAATATAAGAAATTATATTTTTCTTAATCTATGTGCAAGATTCTAAAACGACTTATAAAAGAAAACGGAGGGAGTATAAGTTATATCAGAATAGTTGCTAAAAAAGTTATATCAGAATAGAAATACACAAGTAATTGAGATAAAACGATAACAAGACAGATAGTGACTAGAAATTGATAGCCTGTTTGATATTTTTTCCCCCGAGGAATCAATTACAGCTGTGCATTAATATCTTCAATCATGATATAAGACTATAAGTGTATAAAGATTATACGACGATGACCACATAATTCATAGGTGAATGATGGTCAAAGTCGTCCGCCAGTCTAAGAAATGTCTATAAACATTGTGGCAAATTTTTTTTTTTTGCACACACACATTGTGGCAATTCTAACGATTCCATACTCACTTTCAAATAAACGATTTATTGTGTGATAGACGAAACAAACATCACTGTAAAATATTGATTTGGGGATTTCTCCAGGTAATCAATTCAGTAATTCACTAACACGTACTCACACACATAACTTATATGTATACCATAAAACGAATTAAAAACTTGGAAACACATAACTTATATGTATATCATAAAACGAATTAAAAACTTGGAAAGTCTCAGTCCAGGACGAATCAGCTAAATACATTCATGATATTTTTGTGGATAAATGAAAATGCAATTAAGAATTCATATAGTGTTTACTTGGAAAGTCTCAGTCCAGGACGAATCAGTTAAATACATTCATGATATTTTGTGGATAAATGAAAATGCAATTAAGAATTCATATAGCGTTTTCCCAGAATTTGAAAACTCAATGACCATCTTTTCCCCATTTTAAACTTAAGAAAAAAAAGAAAATTACACTTTTTGTACAATTGGTGCTTCTCCTATTTTCCCATTTTTGAGATTTTTTGCCTACCAAAATCTTGATTTTTTTTCTTTCCATTTCTCCCGATTTTTCTTTAGCATGAAAAATTAGTTATTGTTTTTCTTCTTTAGTCCCCTCTAAAGAATGCTAAGGGGCAATCAAAAGTAACTCTACATATTGATCTCCGACTTCCGGACCAGCATAATGGGCAGTCCGTTTTGGGGAAGGGCAAAGGGTCCATAATGAATCTCGTCACTAGCTCCAGTTATCGACCATCTGAATTACAAAAGTACCCCTTATAAACAAATAGAAATAAAAAAACTTTTAAAGTAAACGAAAAAGTAAGAAGTAAATAGTACACACACCTGTACTTGGTGGTTAGATGATGTATCATGATAGACATCTCAAGCTTGGCTAGTTCATTTCCAGGACACGAGTGGGTTCCATTGCCAAATGGCATGAAAGTATTGGGTTTTGGAGCCACCTACGTACCAAATAATAATATCAATACAAGTTAATTGCCAAAACTAAAAAGATATTGTTTTAGAAGATATATACACTACCTCAAATCTTGATGGATCAAACTTCCCAGGATTTGAAAAGATATCAGCACTATGATGAATGTTTCTGAAAAGCGGCAAAACTTTCCATCCTTTAGGTATTAAATATCCTGTAAAAAGTAAAAATAGTAAAAATAAGTTCAAAGAGTATGGTTTGGGATTCATGAAAATGATATGTAAATTTTATGCAATACCTTCATACTCCACGTCTTCTACAGCTTCTCTGAATGTGAAAGATAATATTGAAGCAACTCTCAATGTTTCTTGAATGACTCTTGAAGTTATTGGCATCTTCTTTGTATCACTCCAAGTTAGAGACTCTCCTTCTCCTTTGTCTTTCCTTATTGCCATCTGCTCTTCCTGTTAAACACCAAAAAAAACTATCAAGGACAACAACAAGAAAATTACAAAACTACCACTTTTATTACCAGAAAACGACAAATACGTGTCAGTAAAAGAACTTACAGTAACAGCTTCTAGAACGTTGGGATTCTCAGCTAAGTACTTGAGGATCCACGTCATCACACTCGCCGTCGTGTCTCTAGCCGCGAAGATGACTCCGATGATGTTATCGGCGATCTGTTCGTCGCTCAGCTCTTCTTTGTCTCCCATGAATGAACCGAGAAGATCGTTGTGCGAGGATCTGTTCTCTCTTCTCTCCGATAAGATCCTAGCGAGGATCTGCGAGAGCTCCTTGCGAGCCTTCATGGCTTTGTGGAAGAGCGTTCCAGGGAGATTAATAGGCATCGAGTTGTAGCCTTTCTCGAGAATGTAGTAGCATCGTTTTAGATCCTCTCTGTATAAAACCTCGTCTTTCCCGAAGATCGAGAGCAACGCGACGTTGAATGTGTACTGATGAAAGAAAACAACAGTTTCAGAAACAGAGGATATAGGAAGAAACAGAGATGCTCTGTTTTTTTCTAACCGACAAAAACAGAGATGCTCTGTCTTTTTCTAACCGACAAAACAGAGGAAGTATGATGTAAGAGTCTTACTGTTTTCATTTCTTGGTAAGTGTTGATCATTGTTCCATCCCAGTTTCGGAGAGAATCTTGAGCGATTGATTCGATGTCGGGAACCATGTCTCTGATTGCTTCGGGCATGAAAGCACGGAGGACAAGCTTCCTGAGTTTAGCGTGGTAATCACCTTGGTGGAAGAAGATGGCTTGTTTCCCTAACATCCTCTCTTTACTCGCTGGAAAAGTCGGTTTAAAGAGATGAGACTTGGTCACCAGCACGAACTTGGCAGCTTCGGGACTCGAGATCATCACACATGGACATCCCAATACATGTGTCTTAAACACCGATCCGTACCTGTATAAAAAAAAGACCAAACCTTTGTTTCAACACGAGATCCTCTGTTTTTGGCAATTATATTAGCAATTTTTCGAAAGCACCGACCTTTTCTGTTTCGATGCGAAAAAGACGTTAGGGTCTTGAGAATAGAGCTGAAAAGTCTCGCCGACGTAAGGCCAACCCATTGTTCCCGGCGGGAGTGGGAGTTTCGAGGGTCCACGGCGGCGCTGAGAGACTATGCACCGGAGAAAGTAGAGGAAGATAATTCCGGTGAGGAGAGTGAGAAGCAAGGCGGAGAAATCCATTTTTGTTTAATAGAAAAATCAAAGTTTACGTTCTGTGTCCAGCAAAACCCACTTCGTATGATGATAGTGGGAAGGGGGAAACAGCTGAACAACAAAGAACAAAACCAAACAAAAAAGATATTTTGTTTTGATTTTGTTTTTTGTGTAATGGGAAGATGTATTGTGATGCAAACCAAGTGGGAGGTGTGAAGGGGTTTTATAGGCTCTTCTCATGTGTTAGATGAGAGAGAAAAGATGAGTGAGAAGAGAGAGAGAGAGGGAGGTTCCTATACAGAGAAATACTGATTAGAGAGACAGCTCATTTGTGAGAGACGACGATAGCACGTGGCAAAGAGCATGCAAAAAGAGCGTGTGAGATTTTGACCAAACAAACAAACTAATTCAAGAGAAGCAACTAATTAAAAGAGATGCAGAGCCACTCAAAAGGGTTTATTATTTAGTATTAAGCCTAATCTTAATCAATTATACAAAGAAAGAAAGTAGAGACAGATGTAAGGTAACGGAAAGGTTTATGTTTTTCTTATTCAGTTATAAGTAAGTCTGGGGACCTTTTTTTTTAATTGAAAGGCTATGATTTAAGAGAAATTGGATTACATATACAAAACAACACCAAAAATTAAGTTTATAATCATAATAAGAATTCTTTGGTTATGATATTCTTTGTATAATATGTATAAAGACAGAAAATACATTTTATCTCACTGATTCATCGTTGATCTTATTTTTCTGAAACTATATTTTTCCAAAATTTATATTGATTTTTTTCGCTTTCTTTTATCCCATGATCATTTAAAAGCTTCATGAAATTATTAGAAAGTGATATTTCGCATTGCCGTGTAATCATATGATCCAACAACTATGTATGATCACGTTTCTTCGTATCTTTGTTTAGGTTTACAATTTTACTATTTTTAGATATATGTGAATTAAGAAATAGAAGATGCTTAGAATTATAGGAAAAGATGAACAGTACATGTTCGGTTGCACTATTTCATTTGATAAACATAGAATAGTACGCAATATATACTATTACATCATCTCCGCTCCTCTTCCTTCTCCTCCTCTTTTGTTGTGGCGGGGCATCACTATCATTTTTTCTAAACCTAGAAACGATTAACATTGTGATGTTTCTATGTATCAAGTTTTCTATACTATTTATTTAATAGAGATAGTATAGTATAATATGTTACTTATGCATAACGCTTCAAATAACATGAGTTCGGTTTAGTTTTAAGGAAGACTGTTGGTGAGATTGATGTCGTGTTAATAGATTTAGATCTTAAGGTGAAATAAAATATTATCAAGTTTTATATATTTTTTATCTTAAGGTTGCTCTGAATTATGTTTTATGTAAACTATTTATGCAGTTGCTACAGAAATCGTATTTGTTTTATATGAATGTAGTACCTTATTATGCGAACTACATATACAGAACTAGATAAGCATAAATTTTCCTTTCTTTTTCTTTTTTGATAATTGATTTTCATTAATAATAATAGGATACTAAGACCCAAATAAGCACCAATTACAGAAAGTAGAAGAAGGGAAGGAGACAGTTTTTAGGACAACAGCACCCGGAACCTAGGGTGGATCAAACCAGTAAAAGGCTAGTTCCGGACCAAAAGGGAGACCCAAAACGGTCATAGCAGCACACTTATCTCACAGCATATCAAGGACTAAATTTTCCTTTCTACAATATTTTATTGTTATTATATAATTTTGTACCAATAACATATGTATAAATTATAATTTTTTATTCAGAGGTTCTTGTTGTGAATTTGAGTTTCAGTTATAAATATTAATTATAAATTGAAAACCAAAAATGAAAACAAGTTGTAAAATTTTCATGTAGTGCCACGTCCTCGCTCTTTTATAAGGCATAATACCAATTATTGGGTAACCAATAAAAGAACAAAGTCCAATTGCACTCGCTGTTGTGCTGGATATAGAAGACATGAAATAACATGTTTGATGGATTAGCTCCATCGAATAGTTTCAACACTAGAACTAGTAGCCGAGCATATCTGCATTATGCAAGTCATATGAACGGTTTTTTTAGCTATCATTCCCCTCTCTCCAAATTTTCTTGCTTTTCTTTCTTTCTAGTTCATCTTCTTCATGAGCATCGTTTATGGGTGACAGTGTGCGCTTCCACAGAAACAGTAGGTTTGGTTTTTTCATTTTCCTATTTGTTTTTGTTTTTTGTATTTTTTTTTGAAACAACATATTTGTTTTTTTTTTGTTTTCAGCTTTTCTCAATCTTTTAGTTAATTTTTTTTGTTTTTCGATATCATATTTTAGATTTGGATCTACAGTTTTTTTGGTGATTGAGTTTGTTGGTGGTGATTAGTTGACAATTCTTTTTAGATTTGTCTTTATTCTGGTATATTTCTCTTTTTCGGGTAGTTATCAATAGTCTCTAAATTTTTTCATTATGTTTTCGAATTTAGGGATTTAGATCTACTTCTGATCGGCAGCATGTATGTCGTCTCTGATCACCATATTTCTCTAAAAATTTTCATTATGTTTTCTGATTTAGGGGTTTAGATCTACTTCTGATCGGCAGCATGTATGTCGTCTCTGATCACCATATGCCTCTAGAGAACAATATGTTTTCCACTGGCTCGGTTCTGTAGATTAGTTTTAGCTTGGTAGATTATCATCTCAACAGTATATATATTTGGTCATGATCAATGATGAAATTTCAGTAAAAAAAATTGATATTTTTTATATTGTATAATAACTTTAATAAATTGATTACAACAGTAGATATACATTGATATACAACTTTTGCATGATATTGCTCTATTATCAACTCTTCTAATCAAGACCTAAAACAATTTATAAACTTTAAATAAAACGTTTAATTAGATAGCATTGTAAATCCATGTTACGATCCAGTGATTTGATTTTTTCCTAGCTTGGTTTAATTAAGGTTGATTCTGACTATTTCATGTTCGTGGTAGTAATCTATTCAGAAATGCATCTAATGATTTTCCACGGTTCTCCTGTTGTCGAACAAATCTCTCGTTAACTTTGTTATCTCTTGCTATGCTGTATGTTTCTGCTTTACGGTCTTCATCAAACCTTCAAAATCCCTCTGATTATTACCGTTGAGCATAACTCCGGATGTGATCGTTTAAACTCTTTTAGTTTTAATTATTACTGTTTGGTTGACAAAAAAGAAGGATATGCATATAATTGTTTTGTTTTAACTTATTGACTTAATCTTTTGTTTAGGTTTTTTAATTTCAACTTGTGTTTAACTTGTTAACTTGATTATAATCTATAGGAAATACGTATATTGCATACATGTGTATATATGGGTAAATGACTAGCTACAACATTGCCATGAAAATTACAATAATTAATTGATAAAGACGCATATGATAAATACGCATATGTATTGTTTTTTCAAGAATATAATTAATTTAGATTTAATCTGTATGATTATACGTAGATTGCAGTAGCAAAAATCACCAACCAAACATTTCCGGGTCATATTTCTCTTGACCTACTAATGATAAAGACTTGTTACAGTAGCGTACACAACCAAATATCGATGATTACAAACTCATTAGTATTAATATAACTAAAAGCATCTTCCTCGAATTAATTAATGAACCAAATTATGGGAATTAAACCTAGCCTGATTTGATCAAAACAAGTACACATCTGTCGATGATATAATTCATATATAGCTGAGTGCATGTAAGAATTCATTCGTAGAGTTGTTAACAAACAAAAAGTAGCCCTTTTTCAAAAAAAAAAAAAACAAAACAAAACAAAAAGTAACATTTTGTGGAGGTCCAAACTTAAAATTTTCCATTCATACTGATTATTTCATCCCCGCTGCATATATATTTGACAAAATTAACAAATGTTGAATTTGGGACCGTCAAACCTTATTTGTCCCGGCAAAAGTTCGGCGACTTCATGTTGTCAAATATCCAGTGACACCTGGCTCGCCATGGTTCAGGCCTCTTTTAATCTCTCAACTATAAATACTAAGATCAACTTTTCATATTTGTGAGCACCAGTATACCACATGATTTATATAAAGATAAATGTAAGACTATTAAAAATGATTTTATAATTACTTCAAATGAAATGAACCAACAATGAAGGCTAGATTTCCTTTTTCAAAATAGACTACATCTGTACTGGACATCAAGAAGCAATATTTTCAGGAGTATATACTGCAAAACCATATGTACAAACAAAACAAATAACGGGTAGCTCAATGCCTCAACTAGTTAAATAAATTTGTCCCAGACTCCCAGTCAAGTTGAATCGGAATATGTAATTTATAGATCATACAGACGAACCCAAAATTAATGTTTTTGCAACACGAAGCATACGCGATAGGAAATAAATAGATTGCGGGGTGGTTGATTATTACGTACGAATGGTATGACCTATTCTAAGTTTAAACAACATACAATAACTAACATACTCACTAATCACTATGTGTATATATCATCTTAGGTTAACTATTTCAAAAATTTATCTAAAAATTGGTATTCCCAAAAGTAGGCACATACAATTTAATTAGTTAACTTGACATGATTTTTTTTTGTTTTTTACTACTTGTTAGTTTGCGTACTTAATTATATTATTTAGTATCATATAAAACAGGTGATAAAGTGATCATGATCATCATCAACATGCTACTGTAGTACTTGTGATTGGTTTTTGTTTAGTTTTCTTATCATTGTAAAATTGACATAGCGACTACATACTTCTCAGCTTAGTTAAAAACGGAATGTAATCATAGTTTAAAAAATCATCTAAGAAACATAATCAACAATGAAATATGACAATCTACAACGATTAGTGTTCCAACGAATTTTAAATTCAATAAATGCAAGTGAAACAAACATTAGCAATCCACGTAACTTTATAATATATAAAAATTAGGGGGAAAAACTAAATATCCGAAAGGTAGATCTTCTTCGACCGACCATTTTTTTCATAACATGCAGACCTTTATTTGCGTGCCTGACAGAAGATTACTTTATATAGAGTTACGTTGGCAATTTCCCAATTGGGTACATATTTTCTTTTTAAATGTAAATAAACAATTATATCCTTTTTACGGAAAAATAAATATTTTGCGAAGGAAAGAGGAAGAAGACAAACGGGTTATGGGCACACCATTACGAACATTGATTAATAATTCAAAACACTTACCCAAAAAGGTATATATTTGCCACAACAGATACGAGTTATGTCCCGATAAGGCAAAATATTGAATGTATATGATTTTGAATACATAATTAAAAATCCTTTTTAGTTAAACTTTACCTTTTTGCGTTGTCATCGTGACAACACAACTTAAAAGACTTTATTGAGTCAGTTCGCTATAGTGTCTACATATGGCCAGTATTGTACATTTATGTACGTACGCGGACACGAAATCAGACCTTTTTATATATCAATACTATTAAATTTGGAACATGTCCAATTGATATTAGTTGAGTCGAACTAAAAAAAAATATATAACTGCTTATATGGTCATATAAATATAACTACTTAACCTTTAACATTATTTAGAAAAAAACACGCCAACAATAAATTAGTCGAAAACACTATTATTTTTTAAGAATACTTAGATAATAACTAACTGGTCAAATAAACAGTTACACAACCTTTTCCAAAAGAGTCTGAACTGACATGTGGCAGTCTGTTGAATGGACAACAGTTTGTTGTTTGTTGCTGGTTACAACTTGAATTTTATAAAAATTATACTTTTAGAAAATATAAAACAAAGAATATATCCGTTCTTTTAAGAACGGATAATAAGTGTGTTGGTGGATTTTGAATTGCAGTTAACCGTTGACCCATAAAGTATTTAAAAAGTAAAAATTAAAAAATTAAATATTTTTTAAAAATTACAGAGAATTTAAAAAATAATAATTTAAAATTTAAATCATGTATAATTTTTTTATTATAAATATATTTTTATAATAATTAAATTAAATAATGATGTTTAAAATATATATATAACCCGTGGATGACTATAAAATTAAGCGGAGCGGGTGCAAGTACCAAATTATTTGTTTGCGGATTGTGTAGGTCATATTTTTAACCAAAACAAAATTGCAAACCCGCGGGTTGGCGGGTCAGCGGGCGAATTACCCGCAACCCAGCCTTAGCCGTGCGTATACCAGATCAATTTTTAAACTGTTATTATTTAATAAAATATATTTTGATTAAAATTCTACACAAAATATGATTATAAAAAAGATAAAAATATAATCAGAAAGAAAAATAAATATCAAAAATTAAATTTCAAACAAAAAATATATCCGCCCCGCCCTTTTAAGAGCGGGTCAAAATCTAGTTATTTTATAATTTTTCTGAAACCGTTGTCGGTTTCCGTATCGCTCTATTTATATTTTTTAAAACGATAAAAGGAGGATAAGGATTTTTCTTGGTTAAGGAGATGAGTATTTTTCCAAAGATACAGCTTGGTTTCCATTATTGAAAAACAACTGTCGCTCGCCTGCATTTTATTTTGGTTTTTAACGTACCTATTCGTTTCCAAATGCAGCGTTAACATGTTAAAATCCTTAAAAGAAATACATTACCAGGTCGAAACAAAAGTCGACATAAAAATAGATGTGAGACTAGTTGTTTTATGTGGGAGTTAGAAATCAATGATATATTATTACACATGGAACTAGTAGTTTCATATTAGAAAGGAATTTATTTATGACTTAAACTAATATGATGACTTTTCATCCATCGAAAATCACTAGACAACTACAACATGGTTAACTATTCCAGTTTTTAATTGAAAAACTTGTCAATAATTATATGAATAACAATGGGAGATCTATTGCATATGCAAAAATATGTTAAATCTTGAAAATTTTAATAGTTTAAATATTATATAATTGGATAGGCTGCCTTGAAAATATTCTTGGCTATATAACTTCTGCACACTTGCTTACAAGTATGCATTTTAAACGCATTTCATCAACATTGTATTATTTAAGCACGCATATTAGTTGTATTAACAAAACTATGTATGTAAAAGTTTCGCGTAATTAAAAGAAAAACATTGTGCTGTATTTCCTCCGTATCACTTTAATGGGTGTTTAAAAATTTTACACAAAGATTAAAAAAATACAATTTTTATGCATTAGCATTTAATTAAAATAAATCAATTAATAAGAAAAAGATGTAGTATTTTGTGATTGGCCAAAATTTTCAAATAATAATAAATTATATTTATAATTATGAGAATATCAATTATTATAAAATAAAATAAAAATTTTTAAACACAACTTAAACTACTGATACAAAGGGGGGGGGGATCTATTCTATTAATTCTGCAGTTTGCCCCATTAATAAAAGTTGGGTCCAACTAAAAAGAACTGATTTTTATATAACTGCATCAATTATATCAAAATACTAACTACTGTACGTGATAATTTTCTCTACACAAAAACAGTTATCTTATTCTCTTTAAAAGAGATTTTTATGATTATCAATTAATTTCTCAATAATCAGTAAATTTAAATATTTACAACCTGTACAGATGAATTTGTCAGCAATTAAACTCTGAACATATTGTTCGAAGTGTGGGCATGGAAAACGATTACCCAGCGTCAAAGTGTTCTTCCAGCCGCGGTGGTTTCATGAAAATCGGTTTAGAAATCAGGTTCACCAAAAACAGTTCGTTTTCAGGTTTTAAATGCTTATATCGAATTGTACATGTGAAATCTACAAATTCAGTGAAAAAAATAAGAAAAACTCAAAATTTGAGTGAATGGTGATAGATCTAAATTCACAGCTATGGTGAAAGTTGTAGAAACTACAAACGACAACAAAGGAAAAAGAAGGTTAATTTACAATGTTGCCATTTTTAGAAAATAATAATAATAAAAAGATGCTTTTGGTTATCGAATAAGTTATATAATTGCTTTATCGACAATAAAGCAGTTACCCTCCACCTTAATTCAATACAATATATATATATATATATATGTATTCCAACAATTATTTTCTCATGTTATCTTTGAAAAGAGACAAAAAACTAAAACGATCTTCTGTATAGTTGTAAAGGAACAAAGGATTTCAGTTTTGTTTTGGTAAAAAAATCTGATCCGTACAACTCACAAACAAATAATTTTGTACCCGCTCTACTTAATTTTGCGGTTATCCGCGGGTTATAGTTTTTTAAACCATAATTCTTTAATTTAATTATTATAAAATATATAAAATTATATTTATAATAAACCTTTTCTATATTATCAAAAATCATATACAGTTATATATTTTGATTTGAATAAAACAATATTTGAAACTTAAATAAGATATATTATGGTTTGAAAGTTGAGATCGGATCATAATTTTAATTTTTTTTTTCGTTTTTGTCAAAACAAAACAATAATTTAAATATGTAATTTCAATGTCAATCAAAAAGATTTATCATAGTTACCAAAAATTGTATTAAATTAAATTAATATTAAAATAAGATGTTCATATATAAAAATTAAATTCTTCAAAAGAATAATTTAAACAAAAACTATACCCGCTCTTTAAACTAAAAAAAGTCTAACGCCTAAACAAACTAAAAAAAGTCTTCACGAAGTGGAACTGAAATTAAATGAGGAGCTAGCCTAACGCCTAAACATGGTAGCGAGAAGAACTTTAAGACTCAAGTAATGACTAATGATAATTTACATGTGGCCAGTCTCTCACACGTGTCGATACTCCTCTCAACACGACTTCTAGGGTTTCCGTATAGTAAACTGATTCAATTATATAAATAGACATTTTCGTTTTTTAAAATATCTATATTATTAAAATGTTATCTTTGTATATCTCGACGTGTCTGGTACTGTAGAGAAAACGAATTTGCCTATGATTTGTTCTACTCATCGTTTTTCTTCTAGTCATTATCGTTTTTATTAACTAAATTATCTTTCAAGTTCTAATTAAACGTTGATACTGCTAATAATGTTTATTGTGTAGCTAACATCGAATTACTGGGATCGGACTTCGTTTTTTCACGATTTTTTTTTGCATAAAACAACTTTCAGTCTTTCATGAATGATTTAACTCCAATCTTTAAAACAATAAAAGAAGAGACTAGAATAACCATCTAATATAATGGAAGACAATAGTTTTAGTGTTTGACAGGGAACTTAAACTTTCTTTCACTTATTGTCAAGTTGAGCGAGGTAAATGGCTTTATCATAATATTTTAAGTAAATACTAATCATCGAAGCAAATTCAAAATACTATGCTCAATTTTTTTCAATATTTATTTTGCTTATAATTTTTACAGTTTATAACTATTCCGTAATCACTTACCATTCCCTCTAATCGTTAAAATTTTTGTGCTGATATATATTCAACTAAGTGATGCAAAATAATTCATTAAATCCATTACAAATTTATTATATATTTACCATTTTTGAATGCTATTCTCTTATTTTTTATTATTTTATATCAATTTATTGTTTTAGTTTAAAGCTAGGTATAAACACATTAATATGGGTTAGTGTGTAGATAAAATTTCACCATTAAACTCATAACAAATAAGGAAAATATAAAAATGATAATAGTTTATTATTTTGAGAGATTTACATTTTTTCTTGGAAAACTCTTTTTATACTTTTCTGTTTTTTAGTGGTTCATATTCAAATATACTCTTATAAGCGTATATAGTTTTTATATATAGTTTTCATATAGTTTTCACTTATATAGTTTTCGCTCATATAGTTCTTACTGCTAGCCTAATATTAGCCGGGGGGTAATATAACCATTTTAAATCACAAATGGTCCATCGTATAGCTATTTTCTCCAACTAAATACTTTTTGTAAAAGTATCGTGTGATGATGACATGAATCTATATAATAAAAAGATATGATCTGATTCGACCACATGTCACTATATTTCGACTGCAGATTCACAGATATATATTAATGGTTTTTTTACTGATCTCTTTATAAATAATGGCATTATCATGGAAGCTCATTCTTTTGTGGTTACAGCTCCGGAAAGACTGTTATAAAATATTTTCTAAGATAAAAAACAACAATTTAGGAGGACTCGTGTCCGGGTGTAATGTGCAAGCTGCAAAATCGTAGCATTACCTTAAAGCGACAAGCAAAAGTGAGACTGGGTAAAAAAAAAAGTGAGACTGGGTCTATTCACATCGATTGTTACATGATAATATATTTTTGTACATAAGGTTTTCCAAATGTTTCAAAAAATATATATTATGGGTTGCCATATATATGCATTAGAAGAAAAACTATACAATTTTTGGAAACAAAAAAAAAAGAAAAAAAATTATACAAGGTCCGGTGTTTTCCTTAGAGCCAAAATGATCGAAGATGAGGTGGCTTATAGTTATAGGAAACCAGACTGAATTAGAAAATTAAAATGATCATCACTAGAACTATTATTTTAAAACAAACTTTGGAATATATCTTTTCTCTATCAGTTACAAAAAAAAAATATTTTCTCTATTTTAGACTTTTATTTTGTTTAACGTAAATAATAAGATAAATGGGTCTTGTAGTTTAGTGGTATGTGAGTTCCGCCACTTAAATTCGGGTCTCGGCTATAGTGGATTAATATAGAGTGATTACCAGTCTTTTTGAATGCTTTTGTTGAACTTTCTGGCGGACAAAAAACCAGATTTCCGATGAACAGTTTTTAGATGTTAGTCGGAAATTCCTTTGGAGGCATCTAAATACTAAATTCATAAAAAAGTAAATATTAACAAAAACCATTTGACCAAAATAAAAGTAAAACAAACCATCGGAGATATTTCAATTAAGTCTCATTTTCTGCCAACGTATATTCAGCCACTAACGGATACTACACAAGACACCAACAAGGTTTATTTGTATATATACATATAAAAATCAATTATAAATTTGTATTTTATCATACAAACAGATTTTTATACTATTATTAAGAATTGATTTTGCTGATTTGTATTGTTTTCTATATATTTTAGGCTGAATCATGTTTTATATTCAACTTTTAGGATTTAGATAATGATTTATAATTTTCCATAATTTTAACATGTCACTAATTATTAAATAAACACTTCTAATAATATTAATAATAGTTGCTTATTTAGGAAACAATGACTCTAGTTGTTTTCCTTTACCATGTGCAATAAAACTATTTTTTTAATTTACAGTATATTTAAAAAATAAAAATCTAGAAATATTGTAGAATTTATTATTTTTACTAATATTTTAATATAAATTGATTTAACTAAACATAAATTTAAGATAAAATAATTTTTTATCTATTTCTTTTAGTCTAATATATTAAATTAAATTGTATAAAATTAATAAAAAACTTATAATTATCAAAAATTAAAAACTAAAAAGTATTTAAAAATTGTAGATATATAAGACACTAAGTATTTAAAATTGTAGACACGTATTTTTATCCGTGCTTTACTTTATAAAAATATTCTAAAAAAATTCTACTAAATATACATTATCTAACCTGACAGTTTTATACATTGAATCCAAATTTTGGGGATGGATTATCATGACATCACCGATATAATTGATGCCTAATCCATTGTCTTATTGGTTTTTCTTTTGTCTGCAATCGCTTTTTATTTTCTCCGTAATTTTTAAATAATCTCCGTAATTTTTAATTAAAATATGTCACTCTATTGCTTGTTACTTTTAACTGCCGCCCTCAAATAATTATACATAAGAGTAATTTTTTAAGTTGTCCTTGTTGTAATATTGGTATAACCAAACTTTAACAAATAATTGGAAGCTCGAACAAAATTAAAATATGCTTTTTCGTGTGCCTCTTTTGGCAATATATTTCTCTGGTTAGGAGGCATTTAATTAGTAACTAGATTTTGATCCGTTCTTAAATTTAGTTTTTAACTAAAAGGACGGGTATATTTTCTATTTTATATTTTTAAGAAATTTAGTTTTTATATTTGTGTTTTAGTCATATTCATGTTTTTCATTGTAATATTTCTTTTAAATGATTAATAAGAGGTTTTAATAATTGTATTAAAATAGTTAGAACACATCTATATCGATAGGTCATGTTCATGTTTTAATAGTATTGATTTATCATTTAAAAACTCGACAAAACCTCAAAATTCGTCATTAACCCGCCAACCTAAACCAAAAGAAAAATTGATTAAACTTATCATATATTTTATAATAGTACATAAACTGAATCAACTATTTAATTTAACATATAAAGTAAATGTTTTGTTTTTATATTATGTATTTTAATTTATAGGCTTTGTAATTATTATTATTTTGGTAAAAATATTTTGTAATGATCAAATATTGTTACAATTTTAGTGTATATACTTTTTTCCTTTATTTTGAAGTATATAATGGACTTAAATCTATTAATAGATTGAATTTATGATTGTTAAAGTTACTTACAAATAATATTAATTAGTAATGGACTTAAATCTATTAAAATATATAATGGACTTAAATCTATTAAAATATGCTTTTTCGTGCGCCTCTTTGGCAATATAGTTCTCTGGTTAGGAGGCATTTAATTAGTAATGGGTTAATCATATAACCTAGGTCCACGATATTCAACAATCCATGCAATAGGCCAATAGTTACATCTACGTTGTTCCATAATGCCAAAAAATTGTTGACGAATTAAAGAAAGAACGGAATTCTTTTTTTTCCTTCTCTTTTATATTATATATGATTTTAAATTACTATATACTATATACATCCCAACAAGAAAATATATTGATATCCGAGTGGAAGACATTCTTAATTCACATAACCATGAATATATATACGTGCAGAAATTTTTAAAAACAGGATCTCTCTAGCGAGTATGAAAATTTCACCACTAGATTTAACTAACTTGGGTCATTTTCTCTCGTCTTCATAATTCGTAGGATACTGAGCAGGGACTGCAACAACCAATAGGATTTTAGACACATGGTTACTTGTTTAAGATTTTTCTTTCAGTGCCATATAAATTCTCTCTTAAGTGTCCTTAGAGTATGATTAATGGAAGAAACCCTAATGAAGTTCTTAGAACATGATTTGACATTTTTCTGCTAAAAACTATATCTTATATCTTTTATTTACGATACATTTTCAGTGTTTCTTAGTTAAAACTATTTTTTTATTCTTAATTACACTAAGAGCAATTTTATTGGGTACCTAGCATAGATGTTCTAAAAGTACATTTATGTGTATGTATTTTTAGAATCTCTAAACTAAATATCCCCAGTGGGATTGCTCTAATATACCCTCTCTAACAAGTTCAATTGATCATGGTCTTACATCGTTCAATTTCTGATATCGATCAACATGACGAAATTACTCGACTATAACATTTATTCTTGTGTTTCAAATTTGATATACATTATTACATATGAAAATTCACATTCTACAAAACATACGTATATGCACATGTCGACAGATGCTTGCATCTATCATAGATGTAATATATGACAAAAGTACTCTTTTCTTCGAGTTTAAATACGAATGTCTTTTTTTTCTTTTTGAAAGAACGAAATATGAATGTCGACGAAGAGCATTATGGCTAGAGAGAATTTAATGTCACAATAATTGAGATTGATATGTTATATCGACCGTCGTACCAATATCATAACTGAGATGACATTATATTCGAGCCTCCCAATTAATTTGGAATTTCTCACCGTACGTAGAGTTCAATAAATTCAAAAGATAAAATCATTGGTTTTAAGTTTTAACGTTTTTGTCAAAAAAAAAAAAGTTTTAACGTTATGTGTTGTAATTGTTTTCCTGTACACGAGTTGGCTATGTGCCTATGTTCATAGCCTCTTGCTCAAAATATGGGTCCGATAAGTCATATTCATATCATCATACGGATACATATTCAATAAATCGTATCTATATATAGAATCGTATCTCTTATTTTGGATATGAAGTAAATATTATCTTTTCGAGACTACAAACAATAAAACTTTTAGAAAAATATTGAATGAACTGAAAGAATTGAAAGAATTTTGGTTTTCGTCTAATGTTTGAATGTTTGTTATAAAGAAACGTGGCCGTGGACCCGTGGTAAACCGATTAGTCAATATCAAGTCTTTGGAAAATTCTTCGCTGAAACGTAATTTTTGACCACACTTGACTTTCTTTAATAAAACCATTAAAGGTAAATTAAAACTTCAATTTTGTAAACTTTTTTTATTCTCCTGCTATTTAATTTGAAAGCCTCTTTACAAAAAAAAAACTCCCATTTTGTTTTACGTACATCAAGTAGATAAGAATTAGAGAAACCCTACCAAGTACCAAATTACTGTCGCTCGTAAAGACATTTAGAAGTATTGATTCCTTTAATAAAGACAGTTATAAGTACTGTTGTTTTGTATTTGTTTCTTTATATGCCCCCACACGGTATCATGTCTCAGTAATTACAAAACCAAAAAATGGACGTGACAATGATGAGTTAGATTGTCTAAACCAAGCTTGCAACTTGTATTATTATAGTATAACCTAATATCTAACTTGTTGACATTCTATAAAGACAATAAAAATATAAGCTTTACAACTTTTCGTTTTAATTTCATGACATGACAGAGATTAGCATTAGCATACAAATTTAGAAACTATATGTTGTCAAAATGATTAAAAACTCAATTTAGAAAAAAAGAAGAACTAAAGAGAAATTAGTATAGAAAAGGGAAGGCCGTAGACAGTGTAGAGGTGTCAAAATAAAATAGTTCATTCAATTCAGTTTATGGTATGTTCGGATATTTAATGAATTATCTTAGGTCAATTTATTTATTATATGAATTTTAATTTAAAATTCAGATCATCAAGATCATGAATTAAATGAGATAATTCATGATAAAAATAAAAAATAAAAATTATAAAATCTAACATTTTTTTTCTTCCTAATACCAGAACAAAAAGTTCGGGAACGAAATCCGTAACTTCATATTCGTGGCTATATCAAATTAATTTTACTTGGATCCACAAGAACACATGTCACTGATAAATATGGTAAATTTAGTTTTCGTTGGAAGCAACACACAGGTGGGGTAAAGTGTAACTAAATCCTAGTAGTATTTGATTTTCAGGGTCTACATAAAGGGAGCTAAGATTTTGTATCAATTTAGATATATATATATATATATAGAATTCGATCAGGCCCTTGTTTTAGCGTCTTGAAACTCTTTAAATTTGTAGAAATATATATATATTTAGAAGTGGTATAGAATCAAAATGGCCTGAATAAATGCCAGCTTCTGTAGTTTTCCACTTATGACCAAAACGTCGATTGTGGCTAAAGAATATTTACATATAGTTCACAAAACTTGACCAATTAGAAAATGCACGTGTCACATTTGTATTTGAAATTTGAAAATATTCACATTTTCTATAATGCTCGTATATATCTCCTCTTTTGAATTTTGACTACATATATGCTCCAGGGACTACATTTGAAAAAATAATAATAATTTTCTTACATACGTGCCCGAAATGATTTTCTTTACTTAGATTTACGTACATGGAGGTTTGTGAATGGAGAAGAACGGGTTTGGTTTCTCAACGCTATCGTTTTAATAAACCAATGAAAAAAGTCCTACTAAGAAGTTATAATTTCTCCGTTTAGACTAAAATATTTAACAAATATTGAATGATGTGAAAACCACATTTATGTAAAAAATATTGTCTTCATTCGTATGGATAATGTGAAAACCACATTTATGTGAAAAGGAAAACTTGTGTCTGAATGTGTATATAGTCTATAACTATATCCATAAGTTTAAATTTTGGTGTCCAAAATCAATTTTCCCATGTCTCTTAAACTTTGAGGAACCCCACAAACATTTACGTATTTCTTTATACCGGGCTGAGAAGTCAACTTGAAATTAATTTACCGACCATTTATTTTACTTGTCATCCAAAATATCTAAATACACGAAATGTATATAGACACTTTTCTACAAATAAACTAATACTCCCTCTGTTTTTTAAAGATACATATTCTAGACTTTTCACATATATTAAGAAATCACATTAAAAATGCACTGATTTTTGTGAATAACAATTTTCCATAATTTTTAACCAATAAAAAATCAATAAATACAATTATTTTTCTTGAAATTAACAGATTTTCATTAAGTAATACATTGAAAAAGTAAAAAAATGTATCTTTTTAAAACAATTTTTTTTCCTAGAACATGGATCTTTAAAAAACAGAGGGAATAATAAGGAAGACATAAATCGTTGAGAAAACACAACAAAAAATAGAGAACTAATCATGATTTTTGGACACCGACACGGATATGCATCGATGCTTTAGGATCCATTTACATACCCAAAAAAATAGTCTATCCGTGAGCTGTACCTTCTATTGGAGATTAGTTTGGGTCTTTCCATAGGTCCGGGATATCCCTAGATTAATAAAAAAAAAACACAACAAAAAGTATTACGCCCCATAACACAAAAAAATTTGAAGAGTAATTCTGAAACAAACGTAGAGACGTAAGAAATAGAGAGAACAATGGGCTTCACTAAGCGGTATCTATCGAAACTATGGATAGTTTTCTCTTTTACTCGTAAGGTGCGAGTTGTCGCACCAATATATTTATCTATTTAAATATGCTGGAATATATATATAATTTATATAATTTGCATTTCAATATTCTTATGCTCAAATGCCGATCCTTTTTGTCATTTTATGGTTCTTATTGGCGAGTTTTATTTAATGAAGTTTGCATTAGGATGCATGCGTATTATACTCCCTCTGTTTCATAATAAGTGTCACTTTGAGCTCATTTTCTTGTTACACAAAGAGTGTTACTTTACAATTTCAATGTAAATTATACTAACTTTCAGCTGAAAATTAATTGCAAACTGCATTAATTTTATAAATAATTTTTATTTATCTAAAATACTATTGGTCAAAGAGGTATAATTAATTACAACTTACATATATTTCAACAACTTTCTTAATCTGTGTGAAAAATGTCACAACGACACTCTTTAAGAAACAGAAACAGAGGGAGTATATGACAAAATGACAGTTCATAATCATGTATATACGTACATTAATAATGGATATAACCTGTTCGTTTTCCATTAAATCATTCATTTCATAACAATTGTTGGTTTTACAAATATACGAAATTAAAATGTTATGAGACAGCAATTATAGAAAAAGCCACTACATGTATAAGCAGCTCTCATATTTTGAAATAATCAATGTGTTTGTTTTTTGAAGTTTAATCTTCTTACCAAAGCGTATAATGCTAAGTTAAATGATATCGGACTTTATGCAATTAGCAAATCTGATTTAACTAACTTTGTGATTATAAGTATTTAGCCTATATTTTACCAAAAAAGTATTTAGCCAATATTGGTTGACCCAGTATCAATAGTTAAATAAATTAAAACGTATGTAACTTGTCAATTGCATCCTGTTATTGCAATTTAATTGCACTAGCTCCTATAATCTTTTTTCTAAAAAATGTTTATGATCATAGGAACACGTAGTTATTTAGAAAGTATAGTCATTACTCAACATTTTATTATGTCAACGCATAATCTAATTATTGCACATAACTCAATCACGATATATTAATTCTTATTATAATAAGCTGAATGCTTTTTTGTTTTTGGTCAAATAAGCTGAATGCTAAAACTCAACATATGTATTATTGCGGAACTCAATACTATAACAACTCGATCGTCATGATTCATTATACTGATAAACTGTTTCTTTTGGACAAAAACAAGAAAAATATTCTTTTGACTTTGATACAAGCTTAATATTAATGTATTGACCAATAATACTAATAAATGCAGAAGCCACGTGGTTGGGTTTAGTTTGATGAGCACCAGAGCATGAAAGCAGGTGTACGTCACACACGTACACCGTCTCAAAGTCAAATAGAAAGTCAATGTGCGCATTAACAAACATATGTACGTAGTATAGTTTGTTAACCGCAATTAATGCAATTTAAACAAGATTTATTAATGTGGTCTATAAAGAAGAGGTAAATAATATCGACTTACCCGGAAATATGGTCAATACAAATATACAATAATGAAAAAATAGTACAGGCAATGCTTTCGGGGACACGAAACATAATATGCAATGCTTTCGGGTGGGACAAGACTTGGGTTCACCCCCTATGGTGAATCTTTAAATTCACCACCTCCTTAGTAACCAACCACAATATCAACTAGATTAATAATTAAAAAATATTAAATAATTTTTTCAAAACCAAAAAAAAAAATAGTGTCAATTTTAATAATGCTAATGTCACTATCTAATCCATAAACTCAAACTCTATACCCTAAATCCAAATTCTAAATTCTAAATTCTAAATTATAAACCCAAACTCTATACCCTAAACCCAAACCATAAATCATAAACCCAAAAACCTGAACTCTAAACCCAAACCTATACCCTAAACCCAAATCCTAGACTCTAAACCCAAAACATAAATACAAAACCCAAACCCTATACCCTAAATATTTTAGATTAATATTGATGTTGTTCTTTTGAAATTTAAGGTTAAGAATTAAAGTTTGGATTTAGAGTTCATGGTTTGGGTTATAGTCTAGGGTTTGGGTTTAGAGTCTACGGTTTGGGTTTAGGGTTTATGGTTTGGGTTTAGAGTCTAAGATTTTTTAATTTTTTTATTATTAATCTAGTTGGCAATTTGATTGGTTATTATGAAGATGGTGAATTTAAAGATTCACCATAGGGGTGAACCCAAGTCTTGTCCTTTCGGGTGGGTTAAGGAGTACAGTACGGATCTGGAAGACTATTATTAATTAGGTTGATAAACTATTAAAGTAAACCATTGTGGTTTTGGAGACATTAGTTTAATCCCCGAGGATCATATGTTGAAGAGCCCATGTTTGATTGTACTTAAAACAAATTTCCAACTTGTCTTTTGTCAAACTCATGCCACAACCAAATGTAATTATTACTTTGTTTATTTTCTTTTTAATGATTTTCTTAATACATGTAACTTTTATGCTATTTATATTAGTTGAAATTATAGAATACTGAAGAAGCTCTTCTAGTGCAGTTGTTTTGTTAAGAATTTATTAATTTTCTTTTTTGCTAAATTGTAAATATCAATGTTTATTTTTTATTTTTATAAAAAGATATATCAATGCTTATATATCATCCCATGTAATTTTCGAATTTCAAACAATACGATTTTCCATTAATTATGGAACTAACTGAAAAAAAGTTATATAAAACTTTTAGCTTAGTGTAAACAAAATTAGGCGTATTTTACCAAAAACAAAATTTACTAGACGTCATTTTTAGATGGCTCAACCAATGTAGTGCGAACACGCTTGATTCAAACATAAAATCTGACAAATAAAATTACTGGTTTGTATGATTGTCTTCTAACATCAATACAGTATTAAATTAGTTTTGAAAAATAAAGAATTCTTATTTATTTTTATAAACAAATGGGCTGAAAGGAATAACATGCGCATTCATGTCCCAAAGGAATAACTACTACCCAAAGCAAAGACCAATAGACATGCATAAATGAACGATATAAGAAAACAATTTAAGAATAAGGCTCAATGACATAAGGCCCAGTAAAGGCCCAATTAAAAAATTTAAATGGTTTTTGCCGCCGCCGGGAAACCTGACATGACCCGGTGTTGGATAATGGTAAGAAAATCTACAATTTCACCGGAAAGGCTGAGACTTTATTGCTCCGGTCACATAATCTGCTCCTTTAGCCGCTCATTAGCTCTCCGGAATTTGATTCCCGGTTACTTTTCTTCCCATTTTCACATCAGAAAAGAACAACATGATCGACACTACTTCACTTCGGCTGTTTCGTCTCAAGATACTCTTATTGACCGTAAAGTGTTCGACGAAATGCCTAACCGAGATAATAAGACGGTGGAGTCGAGCTTTATGTTCATTCGAGATTTACTTAGATCCTCCATGGTGAGAGCGGAGGCAGAGACTCCGAGGAGCATCCACTGTTTCGCTCTGAAGAGTGGGTTTCTTCAAGATTTGCATGCCTCTTCACAGCTCCTGACGCTTTACGGTAAAGCAGGGGACTTTGCGTCTTCGTTGGGTCTGTTTAGTGAGCTGAAAGTGAAAGATGTGATTGCTTGGAACAGTGTGATCACTGCTCTGAACCGAAACGGTCGTTCCACGGTAGCTCTTGGAGTTTTCGTTGAGATGATTCAGAAAGGGACTGAGTTTGACTCGACGACGCTGTTACTTGCACTGTCGGCGTTGTCAAGTTTAAGCCTTTCGAAAGTGTGTCCAGTGGTTCATTGTTTGGCAATAGAGGCTGGCTTGGTATCTGATTCTAACTTATGCAATGCGTTGATGAATCTTTATGCCCAAGGCGAGGATTTGAGCTCTGCGGAGTGTGTGTTCACGCGTATGGAACAACGAGACATTGTTTCTTGGAACACAATCGTGACAAAGTGTCTTGCAAGTGGGCAATACTGGAAATCGTTGAAGTATTTCAAGTCGATGTGTGTTTCAGGACAAGAAGCTGATAATGTGACGTTTTCGAGTGTTATCTCATCTTGTGCTTCTCTTGAAGAGATCTCTTTAGGTGAATCCTTCCACGGGCTGGTTATTAGATCAGGTTATGTGCCAGAAGCTTATGTCTCTGTTGCCAACTCGATCATTTCGATGTACGCAAAATGCGGGGACATAGATTCTGCAGAAACCGTGTTTGAAAACTTATTATGCAAGGATGTGATTTCCTGGAATGCTATCCTTAATGGTTTTGCTTCAAACGGGATGTTTCAAGAAGCATTTGGTGTGTTTAAGGAAATGCAATCGTTGAATAGGATTCAGCCTGATATTGCCACGGTGGTTACAGTAACTTCCATTTGTGGTGATAGGTGTCTGTCACTAGAGGGAAGAGCAATTCATGGTTACACTCTTGGCAGGGAGATGCAGTCTAGAGCATTAGTGGTAGTTAACAGCCTTATTGATATGTACGGTAAGTGTGGCTTAACAAAGCAGGCTGATTTGTTGTTTAAGATAACAACTGACCGAGACTTGGTTTCGTGGAACTCGATGATATCTGCTTTTGTGCAAAATGGGTTTACTCGAGAAGCTAAGAGTCTGTTCAAGGAAGTTGTCAGTGAGTATTCTCGTTCAAAGTTTAGCTTGTCAACCGTGTTGGCAATTCTTCCGTCGTGTTGTTCATCTGATTCTCTCATATTTGGCAAATCAGTACATTGTTGGCAGCTAAAGCTAGGATTTGGGAATAATATCCTCTCAGCTAACTCAGTTATAAACATGTACATCGGCTGCAGGGACCTAACTTCAGCATTTTTGCTGTTAGAGACAATATCCGAAACAAGGGATCTTGCATCTTGGAACTCTGTTATCTATGGTTGTGCATCGAATGGTCACTATTTAGAATCACTAAGAGCGTTTCAAGCAATGAGTCATGAAGGGAAAGTTAGCCATGACATGATTACTCTTCTGGGGACAATCTCGGCATGTGGAAACCTCGGACTGGTCTCAGAAGGAAGATGTTTTCATGGACTAGCTATCAAGACTTTGATAGAGTCTGAGACCCAATTGCAGAACACGTTGATCACCATGTATGGTAGATGTAAAGACATCGATAGTGCAGTGAAGGTCTTTGGCTTGATCTCTGACCCTAACTTATGTTCCTGGAACTGTGTCATCTCAGCTTTGTCTCAGAATAAGGCTGGAACCGAAGCTGTTCAGCTATTTAGAAAACTCGAGGTAGAGCCGAACGAGATCACATTCGTTGGCCTTCTCTCAGCTTCAGCGCAGCTCTGGTCTACAGGCTATGGTGTGCAGGCACATTGTTACCTCATCCGCCGTGGATTTCAAGCTAACCCTTTCATCAGTGCCGCGCTTGTGGACATGTACAGTAGCTGCGGGAGGCTAGAAACGGGCGTGAAGGTGTTTAGAAACTCAGGAGTTAGATCAATTGCTGCTTGGAACTCACTTATTTGTGCATATGGATTCCATGGAAAGGGAGAGAAGGCAATGGAACTTTTCAGTGAAATGAGTGTCTCAGGGATGGAACCAAACAAGAGCACTTTCATCAGTCTACTGTCAGCTTGCAGCCACTCAGGTTTTTTAGAAGAAGGCCTAAAATATTACAACCAGATGGAGGATAAATTCGGGGTGAAACCAGTCACAGAGCATCGGGTTTGCGTTGTTGACATGCTTGGTAGGGCAGGGAAGCTGAGAGAAGCTTATGAGTTCATCAAAGGAATCGGAGAGCCACAGAAAGCAGGTGTATGGGGAGCTTTGTTGAGTGCTTGCAACTATCATGGAGATACAGAGCTGGGGAAAGAAGCTGCAGAAGTTTTGTTTGAAATGGAACCAGACAATGCATCTTACTATATCTCATTGTCGAATACATACGTTGGATTGGGAGGCTGGGAAGAAGCTGTGCGGCTACGGAAGACAGTGGAGGATAAAGCATTAAAGAAGCTTCCTGGTTACAGTAGTATTGACGTTAGCGTAGGATTGTAGGATAGTGTTTCTTGAGATTTTCATTACAAAGCAGTGATTAGTTTAGGCTGTGTGAAAAGCCATTGGGTGAAAAGTAGATAAAATAGTAATAGACAGTACATTCTTTGTAAAATCCAAATAATAACATTACAGTAAAGAAGTACAAATGCCAAAAAAAGTTCAAACGATTCAGAGAGTTTTACTGTTCAGTTAATAGAAAACCTTGCTAAGTATTCAGCAAAAGGTTGGAAGAGGAAGATGGCAATGGAAAATGTGAGAATCAAAACTGAGAACAAACAATCAAAAGCTTGAGAAGAGAAACATCTCCTTAGGACCTCAGGAAAAAAGATGGTTGCAAGCTCACATATCAACTTCCTCAGAGCGAAAGACCGTTGAATTCAGACAATGTTTTATCCAGATCATGCTCTATGTTCTGTGAATCAATAAATGACATAGAGAACAACCATTTCAGATATTGGCTTTCATCAAATGATGAGGGATTGAGGAAAAAACAACATAGGATTTTAGAGATCAAGAACCTCATGGTATAGTTGTCTTAATCGTCCAAGTAGTAGTATGAGCCAGCAGACTTTTGCTCCCTATCTTTAGTCGACTCTAATTTGTTGATTCTTGGTCTGAAATTGGTGGGATCCCGTCTGAAGGTGATGTTCAGATGCTGCAAGAAATAGAAATCATTAGCACCAAATATTAGGTTACTTTTTTTTCTTGCCCCTGCGGTGTACAACTAAGAGGAGTATAGGAAGACTTACAGAGAGGAAGAGATTCATTCCACTGAGTAGTGATTGAGGACAATTTGCAATACAATCAATGGATGGTTGTCCTTCATAGACAATGACCCGGTCTGCTAGATAGGTAGCCATTATAAAGTCATGCTCCACTATAAATGCAGTTTTCTTTGCATGGAGAATGAATCGCTTAATCACTTTAGAAGCCACAATACGTTGCTCTGAATCGAGGTATGCACTTGGCTCATCAATCAGGTATATATCTGCAGGCTGCACAAAGTTTGTGTATGCATGAGATCACTAAGACAAAGAAAACCAGCTAAGTTTCTATAGACTTCTAACAAAAAAACACTCACTTTTCCGAGGCACAGAGCTAGTGCAACCCTCTGCAGCTCTCCTCCTGAGAGATTGACAACTTCCTGATCCATCAACTGCTCAATCTGAAGCGGTTTCATCACGTCCGACACAAACTGAGGATGCATGTAAGAATCCCGAATCTTTTGATGTAGCAAATGCCTAACAGAATTTTGAAACCTCGGGCTGATCTTTTGTGGCTTGTACGAAACATTAAACTCTGGTATCTCTATGTCTGATTCTTCTGTCTCGTCTGGTTTCAACAAACCCGCCTGCAAAAATTTACCAATAATACAAGCTCAGGAGTCCAGCACTTGCTGACCAAGAGAGAGAGGATATAAAGGAAGACGAGAATACCAGCATCCGGATAAATGTAGTCTTCCCTGTACCGTTCTCCCCAAGCATCACAATAATCTGAGAGTCGGTGAATTCACCTTCCGTCACTTTCAACCTGAAGTTTCCTTGAGTTTTGGTCATGGTTGGGTACTTGTACCTAGCGTACGACTGTATTTCCTCAGCACTTTCTTGTGGAGTCTCAGCAACCTTCCAACCAAAGAAGAAACCATTAAGGACACGCTATTGATTACCTTTGTGAAGTACCATCAAAAGAAGTTTACTTTGAAGGTCAGTGATTCATCTCTAAAACGTAAATTTTCTGTGGGAACAAATCCAGCCAAGAAAATGTTGATTCCTTCTCTAACAGAGAAGGGGAGAGTCACGACACCGTAGGCTCCTGGTTTCCCATACAGACAGCAAATGAAATCCGACAAGTAGTCAAGAACACTAAGATCATGCTCCACCACAATGACGTAACTGAGGAGAAAGGAAAACAACTGTAAGTAGCTTTATTTTATATCCAAAATAATCAGAAAGATGGATAAAAATCGAAACCTATTAGGCCTAAGGAGGGAACGGACGACTTGAGCAGCTTTGAGTCTTTGCTTAACATCAAGATAACTAGATGGCTCATCAAACATGTATATCTCAGCGTTTTGTATGGCCACAACAGCGATAGCAAACCTCTGCAGCTCACCACCAGATAAATTCTCAACATCACGGTCAATGACCTGGTTCAGCTCCAGATCAGCACAGAGCTCCGCCTTCTTATCTCTCTCGTCCTTCTGGTCAAGGACCTCCCCAACGTTGCCTCGAACAGCTTTCGGGATGTGGTCGACATACTGAGGCTTTATAATGGCCTGTCGTGGACACGAAATCACGGTTTGTGTCATGAAATGAAACCAAGGCCCCCTCTGAAAAAACAAATGTTAAGAGGTTTCAATTTTTACATTATACCTTTAGATTATCTTCTAGAATACGGGTGAAGTAGTTTTGAAGTTCTGACCCACGGAAGTGAGTCAAGATCTCTTGCCAGTCTGGAGGATTCTGCACAAGAAGGAAGACTAATATTAAATCAACTAGTCCAGAAATGAAACTTTCAGACAAAAAATTTCAGAAACTGAGGAGAGATTATTACAGTGAAACGGCCCAAATTTGGTTTGAGCTTCCCCGCCAAGATTTTGAGGGCGGTTGATTTTCCAATACCATTAGTCCCAACCAACCCTAGGACCTGCCCTGGCCTTGGAACTGGGAGCCTGGAAGTAAAGACAGCGTTTTACAATGTCTTAAAACTAAAAGAGGAGTATCAGTTTTTTTTCAAAGGAACAAATAGTAATAGATAAGCAAACCTGTGCAACTTGAAAGTGTTAGCCCCATAGCGATGGGTCGTGTCTTTCTCTAAGTCTCTGGGAAGATTGATAATCTGAATAGCTTCAAATGGGCATTTCTGCAATTGTACAACAACATAAATCTATTTTAGCGTCCCAGTTATGGCTACATGTAAAGAGGTATGCAGACATATATATACCTTCACACAAATACCACAACCGATGCACAACTCCTCCGAGATGAAAGCAAGCTTGGAACCAACAGTCACCTCAATGCAAAGTTTTCCTAAGATAGACATAAGTGACCACAAAGAACATCAAATCAGTAGTATAAAGTTACAAACTAATCGATACACACGTAACCTAACCACTACAAAGTAACTAGGCAGATGCAATGAGTGATAACACAACCAATGAATCACAGTACAGCAAAAGAAAAATCCATAAGAATTAAGAGAAAAAAATAACCTGTCTTAACCACAGGACAGCTCTTCTTACACTCTTGGCGACATTTCTTTGGCTTGCAACGGTCTGAACTGACAATAGCAATACGTGTCAATCGATCTGCCATCTCTCAAAGACCTAAAAAAAAAAAACAAATACTTCAATCCTGATGAAGATTCGACATATATATACACAATCTGATAGCAGAACAAAACTTATGTTGAGAATATATTTATTGTGGCACGAACATGAACACCAACTTGATAACCAACTATTAGGGAGCATCGCATAGGCAGAAGAAAAGAAAAATCAAAGGAAACCCACTTACAATCAGAGCTAAGAAGAAAGATTTGATCACTCAATCAGCTACAAAGGTTGACACTTTCCCAAGTATCAAAAGACAAAAGGGTTATAAAAAGACCAAATCTATAAAAATGTTTTTTACGTAATCACAAGTTCTTTTGAAGAAAGATCAACGCTTTAGACACAAATCCAGATGTAAGACTTAATAGAGAACCAAACATCGAAAACCCCACCCAAAATCTATGTCGATCATCTGTAATATGAAATCAATCAGATTCAACGGCGAGAAAGGGACCTGAGATAATTGAGCGGTTCAGATTGAGCTTCGAGGGAGATGGAGATGAATAAGCGCGTGCCGATTCTTTTAAGGAACCAGCCGAGAGCACACGCACGCACCTGGGAGAGTTATGCTTTCTTTGTCCAAGTGACAAGTAAAGCTAATGTTAGGGTTTCTCTGGATTATCTGTTTCCGACAGGTTTGTTTGAACCGATTTGCTTTTTATTGGGCTTGGGTCGGTCAAATTATGGGCCTAACATTGCAAATATATATATTTTTTTCACTTTTGTGTTGTTGACATGTGTTGTCATTAACTTCTTTTGTCAAGAGTGTATAGTCATTATTGTGAAGGTCTTATTGTGGTGCAGCAGATTGATAGGCAAGAGACATGGTTTTTTTTTTGGTAGGATCACTCAACTATTCACTGCTGCTTCGAATCGTTTTGGAGCTGGTACACAGCCTTCTTCTGTTCCATATATATGCCTCCTGGCTCATCATCTTCCGATGTAGGGACCTCAGCTAGCGCCAGATTCCGTCAGTTTTGGTAACGCTGGACGTAAGAATGGTTTGAGGCATATTCAGCGTCTCTCCAAGACTTCTCTTCCTATCACACGGGTTCGATCCTCCTGAAGAAGCCATTCTTGCTCGGCAAAAATGTAACATGCGGACAAAATGGATCTAGGGAGGTGTCGTCCCTAGTGTCCATCTAGGAGCGGGGGCGTAAATGGATCCGTGCGGTTATGATCTTTACTCATAACCAAAAGATAGACAAAGTCACATGGAACGAAAGAAGTGACCTACCTACCTTGAAGACCCTAAGATCAACCACTAAAATTAAGTCCAACATCAATTCCACTATCTTCTCATCCATAAAAAATAGCCTTTTAACCTTTTTCACCAACAATCAACAAAATCACAACTTTTGAATTGCTTAGAATGAAGAAGCCGGCTCTGCGATTGAAGTTGTTCACCGCTCAGCAAGTTGTGACATATCGTTAATTTCGAAACGTTTATAAACCGTTATGTTAATTATGTCTGTGTTGTAATAAGGTTTTTAAGGATCTGTGTGATAACAATTCTGTTTTTTTTTTATTATTTGACTCTAGGATTGTTGTTATTGCGCAATTGGAGGGTGATTATAAGGAACAGTACTGTGCACGAAAGCCTAATAATGATCAGCATGGAGGAGATTCTGGTAATAACCCAAATCCAAATACTAGTTTTGAGCAACATGGGTAGTGTAGGACTGATGTGAATGGTGGTCGTCAAGTCAACAAAACCGAGATAGGGACAAGTCATGGAACTGTTTTACCTCGAGCTGACAACAAAAAGTGTATGGTTCTGGTTCTAGTCTACCTGGTTCAGCTTCTTCTGCTCAGAAGTTTAATCATCTCCCTAGTGATTGAAAGCATGGAGAGTAACAGCATCATTGATGTGGGTGGCATATTTTGTCATCTATCAGTCCTACTGGATCCAAGTGTTGGAGGTGACCATGTGGGGTAACTTCTGCAACGCACAAGGACAAAGGCTGCAAAGTCTTTGTGGGTTTCCAGTTTTTGTTGTTAAGGCGAGGAGGATCAGTGAGCAACGTTGGATCTCAGAAGCTGAAGGAAGAGAGTGCTCCTTGTATCTCCCATTTTAATGGAGTTAAACCTATTTTCTCAAATTAAGGATGAGAAACTATGAGAAACCAGACTGGATCACAGTCAATGCCAACATTATATAAATGAAGGTTGACAACTTATCTACTACACAGCTTGTCCTATCATGAATGGTGATTGCCCATGCAGCAAAAAGGTGACTGACAACAGAGATGGCACATGGCGGTGCGATAAGTGCGTGGATGAATGTGACTACAGGTATATACTGCAGCTCCAGTTACAGGACCATACAAGTCTTACTTGGGTCACAGCGTTCCAAGAGGCTGGTGAAAAGATTATGGGAATGCGTAGGATTTAACGTTATTTGATTTATTAACTTTTATTATATGATAATAATCACTGTTTTATTTAAAATATTACTTCATAAGTTATAAGTAATATTTTAATCAAAAACTATTTTATTTGATATCTCCTTATTATTAAAAAGGAAACAATTTTAAAAAGTAACCTTCAAAATGTAATATATTTACAGACATGTCATTTACTGACGTGTCAGCATAAGAGCTCTTCTCATAGTACTTTTTAAATATAGTCATTCATTCATAACTAGAGTAATTACTAACAATGCTATTTGTCTTACTTTATATACAAACCAATAGCGACACTAATAAAGCTGTATATTGTATAGTTTCATAATAAATGTGGTGTACTTTTTCAAATCTGATTGAAAACCAAAACAAATCCAATTTCTATTTCTATTTATAAGATATTAACTCTATTTGTCACATTAAAGTACGCATTTACTATATTAATATTTTGTTTTAATGTTCTTATGAATATTCTCGATAAATAATCTTAATTGAGATTTAATAGTACATTTAATATGTTTTCTCTTTCTCTATCTTTTTTTTGTTTTCTTAAACGCTATCTCTCTGTCAAAGTTAGTGTTTCTTTAGTTAGTGTCTCTCTTTCTCTCTTAACACGGACTAAAATGATCCTTGGAAGTTTTATTATAAACAAAAAGGATATGAAGATCATCTGGACATAAACCAATAAGAGTTTTAGTTTTCTAACTCATACATTATAACTAGGAAATAAAAGGATTAATGCATATGAAAATAAATGATAACAAATAGAACCATACCTTATTCAATATCAGTGATTTTTTTTGGTTTTCTGCCAATAAACTTAAAATTACATTTATTTTTTAACAATTTATTAAAAATCATAATACTATCAGAAAATATAGATTTAATATATATGCACAAATATTGTTATGTTTTTTCATCTTATATGTGTATTGTTTTGTATTGATATTTGTATATAAACTGAACCCAATAAATTTACTTTTGGATCCGCCACTGGTGCCAACTGAACAGGAGCTGACGGGATACGATTAAAAGAAGGCCACCACATGAACAGTAGTCTTCTAGCACTGGGGAATGTGATCAAGATACTAGGAAATGAGAGAAAGAGAAAGAAAGGAGCTCACATTCATTACCGTGTTAGCAAGTTAACTCGTTTGCTTCAGGTATTAACTTTTCTTTCTTTTTTGTATTATGTATGTCCTAAACTAAAATAATTTATTGGTATGTTTTTTTGCTTATGTTTTACCTCAATTTTCCAACTTAAGGATTCTCTTGGAGGAAATAGCAAAATGGTGATGGTTGGTATGGTTTTTCACATCTATAAAATATTTTTATTTTTAACGATCATTTTTTTATTCAAGCATTTGTTCTAATGACTTAACGTGTGATGCAGCCTGTGTAAGTTCAACTATTACAGATGCTGATGAGACACTGAATACACAAATGCAAATTATGCTCGCAACATTAAGAGTAAAGCAGTAGTACAGAAGTAGAAGCAGAAGTCGTGTTTTGATTATGATGCTGTGGTGAAGGAGTTCACACCATCAAATTCGGATGCAAAGAACAAAGAGTGATACAGAAGCATACGCCGTCTGCACCATCCTCTGATTATGATGCTATGGTCAAGGAGCTCACACCATCAAAATCGGAGTCTTTGCCGGTCTATAACAAGCCTGTGTATGACAAGGAGGATGTGTTACAAGCTTTTTCTGAGCTTAAGATCCCATGGACTTCTCAAGCAGCTAGGCTTAGATTTAAACAAATTTAAAATAACAATATTCTTTTTTTAAATTATATTTATATATAATTAAATTATATTTATGTTTTATATATAATTATATATTAATATTAATATTTTCTATTTTATATATTTTCAGTTATATTTTATTATATTTTAAATGTTGATATTTTATATATTTTAAAACATATTTTATATATAATATTTTATATATTTTAAATTATATTTTAGTTATATTTTATATTTTTTTAAATTTAATTTGATATATTTTATTTATATTTTAAATAATATTTTTGTATAATAATTAAATTATTTGTATATATTATATTAACTAAATATATATTTTTTATTTTATAGATAACTAAGTTAAATATTTATATATAATTAAATTGTGTTTTAAATGTGAAATATTATTCAAAATATATTTTTAATTGTAAAATTTATGAATAACATCTTTATATAAATATATTTTTATATAACTAAATAAATAAATTATACATATAGTAATATATTAAAAATATATATTAAATCGAAAAAATATATTATATATTTTTTATAATAATTTTAAGTAGCATGTACATAATGCTATATCTATCACTTTATTAAACAATTAAGCAAAAGCTTAGTGCTTCTTCGAACCAGCTTACTTTTAATTCTATTAGTGTTATTCACTGCATTGGTTTAGTTCTTCATCTTAATATGTATACATACTTTCATAATTTTTTGTATAATTAGATATTTGTGGATTTGTAAAATTGTAGAAAAAACTGAAATTTTATAAATGAACATTACCGCTAAAATTTTGAAAACTCATGAACATATATCAATATTTTCATTTTTGTAAATCTTAAGTAACTTTATGTTTTAGATGTATAAAATATAAATTAAAAATATTCTAAATAATCTTAACTATAAAAATTCATAATGGGTTTATATTCTTATTATAGGTATATTATGCTTTATTAATATATTAAAAATAGTAAGCCTTATAGAATGTTTACTGCTATTTAGGTTTGATTAATGTAGATACTTTTCTTTTGTAGTTCATTATATAGAAATTTAAATTTAAATTAAAAGTTTAAAAAACAAATATGCAAAAATGAATAAACATCTTAATATTAGCAATTATAAAATATTTTTAGTTAATCAATGATATTTTAGTATATGTTATTATATTAATTTCTTAATAATCTAAAAAATACAGATATAAATAAAATTTTTTTTTTTTTAAATATATATTATGCTGTTTAATATTATGTTTTAAAGCTATGCTTATTTTTTAACATCAAACTGTCTGTTGTTTTGCGTGGAAGCCCCTTGGTCCAATGGTTTGACTAAGGGTTCATGTAATGCTTCTACACCCGGAGGTCTGGGGTTCAAACCCTAAAAAATACCAAATTATGCAGCTTTGAAGAAACGGATTAAGGAGATCTTCAGCTTGGTGCAGGGCGTACCATCGAACATGGATCTCATAGAACGGCTCGGAGATGTGCAGTCAGGCGTGTATTCTCACAAGATGGTAGAATTGTCGGCTGTATAATCGTCTTTGTAATATTCTCATCATTGTAATAGCATAATTAATCGATAATAATCGTGGAAGCCCCCTTGGTCCAGTGGTTTGACTAAGGGTTCAATTGCTTCTACCCCCGGAGGTCTGGGGTTCAAACTCCAGAAAATACCAAATTATGCAGATTATGGAGAAACAAGTTACAAAGATCTCAGCTTGGTGCAGGGCGTACCATCATCCATGATCAACTTCCTTTCGTAGTACCCTACCCCCAGGGGAAGTCGAATCCCCGCTGCCTCCTAACATAGATCTAATAGGACGGCTCGGAGTGGTGCAGTCAAACGTGTATTCTCACAGGGTGGTAGAATTGTCGGCTGTAAAATCGTCTTTGTAATATTCTCATCATTGTAATAGCATAATTAATTGATAATAATCGACTCAGACGTTAAAAAAAAAACGATAATAATCGATCCAGACGTTCAAAAAAAAAAACTGTCTGTTGTGAAATTTCCTTTTTTTTGCTGACAAAAAAATGAAATCATATTATATATATAAAGTACATTTTTTATAAAATATGCTTTCTTTCCTTTTATGTAAATATTATTTTCCTTTTAATTATGTTAATATTTGCTTTTTATTATATATGCTATTTGAAAAATATAAAAAGGAAAAGTAAAATTAAAATTTAAAACTTAATTTGCATAAATTATTTAAAACCTTTTAATAATGATAATTAAATATTATATTTCAATTCATTAAAGGTGCTTATGTAATTAACTATCGTGAAATTAACGTGAATGCAACACGTAAAAAACTGATTTATCAGTTAATATTGTAGAGATTTATCATTTTTGTATAGTATGTATTCAAAAGGGTTCCCACTAACCGTTAAAAATGTTCATTCATAAACATTTATTATTACATAAATAGTTCTATGCATTCCTTTTTCAATTCTATTTATTATATACTAATTTAATTATAATTCACACTATATTATAAATGTTACCCAAAAAGACACCATGCAAACTACTCACTCCGTTTCATATTAACTGTCGTTCTAACTTTTAATTCTTGTTTCATTGTAAGTGTCGTTTTATTTTTCCATTGCATATGTTACATAAATTTTCCAATTATGCCCTTTGTTTAATTTATTAAGCAAACAAAAATTACATTTAGTAGGGATAAAACAAGAAATTTAATAATTTTCTTAATTTGTATGCAAAAACTAAACAACACATATATTGAAATGGAGGAAATATTATTTACTAATTCCATATATCATTTTCCACGTGTTTAAGAATATAACGCAATATATTGAACATGTTTGTATCCATTAAATTTATGTGAAATATATACAAAATGTTAAAGACAATAAATTTTAAATCAAACTCTCATTCTGCGCATGGAGCGGAACTCATCCTAGTATATTAGTATATAAAATGACATATATTGAGCCCTATTTTACAAAGTATAATGGGTTCTAAAAGGGTTAAGACTCACTTAGGGCTGAGCTTAAACTAAATGGGGCTGGACAACCTTATACAACATCCCTAGTTTTAGGAGAAAACCCTTCCGTTTGGGGTGCTTTCCTCATACGTTTGGTCTTGGGAGGATATCCTACCTACAACATGTATATATTATATGAAATGAAACATATGAGTATTTGGAAATGCATTTACATTTTTCTCTGTTGAGAATCTATATATTATCATTAAGAAAAAGAAAAAAACTTGCCTCATCATGGTACTTGGATATTTTAAATTGCCTTTGCCGGTGAATAAAAGATTGAAAATGCGTATTCATTATGTTGTCCTGTTTTACAACGAGTAAAAAGAGTTAAATAGGTTGTTGTCCAGACAAATCTATACTTGATAGAGAGGGGAGAGGATGCGTACCTCATGTGTATGTTCTTTACTCAAGAGATGCTTATTGAAATCATCGAGGCTTTTGCAATGACAGTCGCACAAATCGCAAAAAAACATACCGGTAGATGCAACAACCATTTCACTTCCACTGCTGCACTTGTGAAGAATGTGTCTTTTTGTCTCTGAAACTGGGTAGGAAATAAAAAGAAAGCTCAGCATAATTATTAGTTTTGGTGGTGGTAATGTAGTAGTGGAAGAAGAGAGCACAAACCTGCAAGTAAGCTATCCCAGAGCCACTCTGCAGAAGTGAGCAGGGCTGGCATTTCAAAAGGCCTAACTGAATATGCCAAAAAACAGTTGTAGTTACTCTCTTGTAGTCGACTGCAAATAAGTGATGAATGGGATTTTCTCGAAGCCAGTCCATCCGATATGATCATAATTGAAGCCGGAGGAGGATTATCTTCTGCCCATTCCTCAAAATTTGTAAGCATGCGACTGTGTAAGACCCCTATTTTCAACAAAAGGAAATAATTTCAGTTGAAAATTAAACCCTAATTAATTAAATAACAGCAGGGGGAAATAAATGGGACACTAACAGGGAAGGGTATGTGCAAAAACGACACCAGTGGAAGAGAGCGCAAGAAGGTGGTGATCAGGGGTTTGTTTTTGGTTGCCAAAGGCAGTGATGGAGACAGGACCAGTGTAGCCTAGTTCCTTTAACGCCCTTTCTATACTTGGACGGACCCGACGAGCATCATACCCCTCCGGAATCGGACAGTCTTTCATGTTCCACAGCACATGTATTTTTGCTGTGGCGTGTTCAGGTGTGGCCGGGTAGTTCCTTGCCCAAGTTTTCGTTACACATAAGAGTGTGTCCGGAGGTTTTATAGCCTCCTGAGCTTGACAAAGAAGAGTTGTTGCTCAGATTATGAAATAAAGGTATTTGAGATAATATATATATATATAGAGGATGCTTTGCTTACTTCCACACCATGCTTATAACTCGAGAGATGCTTCCTGAATGTCTTCAGGCTTTGGCAATCGAAATTGCATGATTTGCAATAAAACATGGCAGCAGATGATGATAATCCACCCGCCGCCACAAGTGGTGCGCCTCTTCCTTCTTCTAGTAATTCCTCCCAGTGCCAATTTTCATAAAGGTTCAGGAATGAATCGTGACAAGGCTTATTTGAATAAGCCAGATAAAGGTAGTAACTAGTGCGCTGTTGTAGCCGGGCCAGATCCCAGGACAAGTCACCTTCCACCTGATCGGATATGATCATAATTGAAGCCGGAGGTGGATTTTGACCTCGCCACTCCACCATATCTCGATACATGACTGAGCGCGTGCTTTCTGTGAATATATATATATATATATATATATATATATATATGGATGAATTAACATAAAATTTCTAGTCTAGGGGTTTTATATATATATATATATACATATTAACATCGATCAGAGAAGGACTAACCGGATCTGGTATGTGCAACAGCGATTCCGGTGGAAGAGAGCCCTCGCAGGACGTGACAAGGGGTTTGTTTTTGGTCGCCATAGGCAGTGATGGAGACACGACCAAAGTCGTTGAACGCACTTTCTATACTTTGGCGGACCCGACGAGCATCATACCCCTCTGGAATCGGGCAGTCATTCATGTCCCACCACACCTGTATTTTAGCTCTACTCGCAGCATCGTTCCCCGACATCCTCTCTAACAAAGCTCACACACAAGTCCTCCATCCCTACGTAGTACTAGGGTTTCTTTTATAACGCGCCTAATAAAAACCTAGTATTGGTGTGGGCTTACTACCAAATATGGAATTTTTGAAAACTTTATTTTATATCAAGGAGACTGGAAATATAGAATAAAATTCAATATTATTGTCCTGATATGATGATGATGATACCTTGTCTCATTAGTATAACTAGGGTTGGTCATTCCGATTTGTGTATTTCTGTATAATATTTATTTTACTTGAAAGAGTTTGGTTATAAATCATTATTTTTGTGGTTACTCCTAGGGCTGGGCAAAAATCCGAACCCGAAAAACCGAACCGAACCCGATCCGAAAAAATAGCACCGAACCCGAACCAAAATTGACTAAATATCCGAATGGGTTCAAAATTTTGGTATTTAAAAAACCGAAACCGAACCCGATCCGAACCGAAGTATTTCGGGTACCCGAATATATCCGAAAAAGATTTATATACTTAAATATATAAATATTTTTAGATATAATGTATATTAAAGAATTCAAAATATATAAGATACCTTTAAGTTTTCTAAAATACTCGAAAATATATGAAAATAGTAAAAAGTAAATGTTTAAAATAGCTAAAGTATACTAAAAACACCAAAAATAGTTAAATATATATTGTTTCTCTATCCAAATATTCAAAGAAAACCAATATATATGTTAAATTTAGGTATTTTGACATATTTGTTATTAAAATTTATATGTAATATATTATCTTTCTTATAGATTTTGAAAATTTAAAGTATATAATGAATTTTAAAAATTTAAAAATAATTTGAATGGGTTATCCGAACCCGAACCGAACCCGCAAAGATCCGAACCGAACCCGAACCGACATTTATAAATACCCGAATGGAGCTGAAATCTTTGATCCCGAAAATCCGAAACCCGAATAGACTGAACCGAAACCCGAATGGATACCCGAACGCCCACTCCTCCTCTGTTTTATTTATTTTTATCATTCATTCAGATTAAAGTTGTTTGATCGGATATTCAACCTTATTCTTGTTGCAATTAAGAAAATTTCATAATTTTATTACTGAGATTGTTTAAAGGAGTTATGTTCTGTTTTATTCTGGTAGTGTAGATTTTTTTGTTTGTTTGTTTTATTAGGTCATCTATTTTTATTTTTGCTTCTATATGTTCTTTATCATGTTGTTTTCTATTTGCATCTTTTGTTCTACTTGAAGATTTTTGTGGAATTTATAACCACTAACTCTCTAATTTTCCGGTATTACAGAATCTAAAAAGAAAGAAAAAGTAAGAAGGAAATCTTCATGAGAGCAACAAGTTTATCTGTTCAGTTGACATGTACTTCTTTCTACAGCAGATACACTTATATCATTCCTAGTTTAACTCCAATTCAAGTATCTATCACTCTCTTCCTCTTTAGTCTTTACCCTTTTTTTTTGCAATTTACACTTGGAATTTGTGAGAGAATTCTATTGTTTTTCGGAGTTTCAGTGAAACTTCATCACTCCTAGGGACTTACACCTCTTCACTACGCTGCTCAAGGTTCTACCTGGGACCTCGTCAAGTACTTGGTTAAGAAAGGAGCAATGTCAGAGAGTTGTAATGTTGAAGGAGATAATAAGGATTAAAAAAGAAAGGATTCAGAAGATGTGAACGATGGGGAGGAGAAAGAAGATGCTTCTTCAGAAATAATGACACAGAAGCTGATCATAATAAAGAAACCGAGGAACCAAACAATGGAAGTGTCTACTTGAAGTACTCTTATTAGTAACAGTTATAAAAAGATTCCATCAGCAGTTCCCAAGTACTCTAGTAACAGTTTGAATCAATCTTTTAGATTTTAAAGCTGTTGTTCTCTGAATTGCTTTCTTTTGCTGTAAATAATTTAAGATTACATCACACAACTCTCTACGAATCATTACATACTCAACAACTCTCTCACTCTCTCTCTCTCTCAAGGAATGTGTTTCTTTTTTTTTTCTCTAAGCCTTAGGAAAAAGAATTTTCAAGTATTGTGTAGCCATCCACCCGAGGATGGAGAAGTAAACAAGAACCAAACAAGCACGCTTCACTTGCACCAAGAGGTTCACTTTAGAAAGCTGGCTTCTAACTGAACAACAAGCTCGAGGGAACCAAGATTTCGCATGTCTCAAGATCCGTACGATGAAGACCGTGATAATGGAGGTTGAGAAGCCAGATACAATGCCAGCGATCACATCATATCTCCAGTACTTCCGTCTTCCATTTACACTTAACCACGATTGTAACAATTTAGAGAATCTGGAGAAAGAAAAAAAAAACAAGTGGGAAGATGATCATTTCGGTGAATAACAGGACAAGAGTCACAAGACTGAGTAACTAAACAGACAAAGATGTTGATATGATTCCGACAAAAACAAAGGCCTAAATACCCTGTGCTACAGACTATTATGTCTTCATGATTCTCCTACAATGTCTTAGAAACATGATGACGAAATGGATAAGATTGAAGCTCCCACACTAATAAAGAAAAGCATAGGGGACTTACAAGACAGCGTATTGTTTAAAAATGTGGGTAAAAGAAAGATCATCTGGTTGGCAACCGAAAAAGCCATCTTGATAAAGCTTGATCTTTGGAATCCCTAGTGTATACCAGCAGTCATAAGTTTCATTCACCTGGACGAAACAAAAAAAAAACGATTGCAATCCGACACACACAATGAGATACAGAACAAAAGTACATCCAGTCTAAGAATCTGTATGGATTAAAAGAAACTTGCCTTGTATTTATCTTTGGTGAGCAAAGCGGCACCAAAGTTAGGTCTGCACTCAGGAGGAAGGGCTTCGTTAGGTGCTTCAGAGAAAGCTAGCCTTGTTTGACCCATCAAGTGATCTGTATACTCAACCTGTGCAATTGTAAAATGGCGTTTTTACTCATAACGTTACAAGAGGCAGGAGAAAAGAAGTGTGACCTTACCTTGAAGACAGAAGCCCAGTAGTAATCGTAGCGACATCTGAATTTATCTCTCTCAAAAGGGTAAAACACATGTTGTGCTTTGATGTTCAAAGTCCAATCCCGCACACTTTGGAAGACCTTAGATCAACCGCTACATCATCCAAAATTATTCATCCAGTTAAACAAAACTAAATCAATGTGATAACTTTCATACAACCATTGGAGCTACCAAACAAACAAAAAGATCAAAGCTTTGAACTTACAGCTGGAGAGAATTCTGCAGCGAGAAGCAAGAGAGGCAGAGGAAGAAGAAGAAGAAGAAACCCACAATTCGCCGAGTAGAATCACTAAGATCCCTAAGAGAAACGACAAGAAGAAGAAGCCGATGATGGAGAAAACGATCGCTGTACAGAATCTCAAAGCCAACGAAGAGAAAACCCTCTTCTTCTTCTTCTTTCTCTTCGTCACAGACGACGCCGTTTCGGTTTCTTCCGAGTCCATCTCCTAAGAGAAAACCCTCTTCTTCTTCTTTCTCCGCTGAATTTATACTCAGACACTAAGAAATCGAAGATCCCATCTCCTTCTGACGGTGATCGGAAAAAACGACGGTCTCACCGGAAAAATCAAAAAACTTTACAGATTCAACGATTAAAATCGGTTTTTACTTGCCCTTTCTTCGACTGTCTGTCTGTCTGTCGTTGCGAATGAAATTTTCATTAATCTAAATGGAAATAAAATATCTTTTCAGACAGGGGTGCTCTCAGACTCTCAGTGTGATTGGTGGGCATATATGGGCCTGGCCATATATTAATGGGCCTAGATATGTGGCTTAATGAAGCTTGCACGGGAATAAAGAGAAGAATGGCTCCTCCTCCTTAGAAATAGCAGTTACAAACTTGTCTCTTTATGTTCGCACCTCTCCACTCTCTCTTCTAGGGCAATTCTCACAAAAGCTTTCTTCATCTTCTCTTTCATTATACATTCAAAAAAAAACCAATCGATTCATAAACTTAACCTCCACAAATCAATTTCTATAGCAAGACGATGGGGGAGATTCTGACGGGAGGGGTAATCGAGATGATAAGAAACGAGGCGGTGAAGAGCCACGAGGACATGATACCGGTTCTCCAAGTCACGGAGCTGAAGATGTTCACGGCTCAGACGGTGCCGTCCAAGGAGAGGATTAGGGTTCTGCTATCAGACGGGACGGCCTTCATTCAGGGGATGCTCGGCATCACTCTCAACCCTCTCGTCAAAGACGGCCTCCTCCAAGCCGGTTCCATCCTCCGCCTCGATCATTTCCTCTGTAGCGAGATCCAAAAGAAAAAGTAAATTAAAAAAAAATACTCTTCTTTTTTTTTTTGTAATTTTTGGTGAATGATTATGATTTTTTTTGACGGTTAGGATTGTTGTGATTTCGCAATTGGAAGTGATAGCAACGAATGCTGATATAATTGGAGCAAGAAAGCCTAATAATAATGATCCGCGTGGTGGAGTAGGAGACTCTAATCCAACTAGTGGGTTTAGGAGCAACACTGAGATAGGGGCGACTGTTTTACCTCAACAGAGACAACAAGTGTATGGTTCTGGTTCTATTTTTCAGCTAAATGGTGGTAGGAGTGATGTGAGTAGTGGTGGTCGTCAAATCAACAACACCGGGACAGGGACAAGCCATGTTGCTCAACAGCAACAGAGACAACAAGTGTATGGTTCTGGTTCTAATTCTACTTTACCTGGATCAGCATCTTCTGCTCGGGCATACAACAATCCATCTTCAGGCCCTCCAACGCGCCATCAACCACCACCACCACCCATGTACCAGAACAGGGGACCAGTGGCGAGGAACGAGGCACCTCCTCTCAACACTCCTATCAATGCGCTTAACCCTTATTCCGGCAGGTGGACCATCAAGGCCAGGGTCACTAGCAAAGGAGATCTCAGGCGTTTCAATAACCAGCGTGGGGATGGGAAAGTGTTCAGCTTTGACCTTCTCGACGCTCATGGTGGAGAGATACGTGTTACTTGTTTCAACGATGTCGCTGATCAGTTCTACGACCAGATCGTCTTTGGCAATCTTTATCTGGTTTCGAGGGGGAAACTGCGTCCTGCTGAGAAGAAGTATAACCATCTCCCTCACGACTACGAAATCACGCTGGATAACGCGTCGACGGTACAGCAGTGCTACGAGGAAGACGCTGCCATCCCTCAGAACCTGTACAATTTCCGTTCCATTGGTGATATCGAAAGCATGGAGACTAACAGCATCATCGATGTGATTGGCGTTGTGTCGTCTATCAGCCCCACTGGAACGATAATGAGGAAGACCGGGACCGAGACGCAGAAGAGATCTCTTCAGTTGAAAGACATGTCTGGTCGAAGCGTTGAGGTGACTATGTGGGGTAGCTTCTGCAACGCGGAAGGACAGAAGCTGCAGAGTCTTTGCGACTCTGGTGAGTTTCCTGTTCTTGCTGTTAAGTCGGGGAGGGTCAGCGAGTTTAACGGGAAGGCGGTGAGCACCATTGGGTCAAGCCAACTCCTCGTTGAGCCAGACTTTGTTGAGGCTCGTAAGCTGAAGGAATGGTTTGAGAGAGAAGGAAGGAGCGCCCCTTGTGTCTCCATTTCGAGAGAGTTCAACGGTAGCGGCAGAGTAGACGTACGCAAAACAATCTCTCAAATTAAAGACGAGAAGCTAGGGACCTCGGAGAAACCAGACTGGATCACAGTCAACGCCACTATTATATACATGAAGGTTGACAACTTCTACTACACAGCTTGTCCCATCATGAACGGTGATCGTCCTTGCAATAAAAAGGTGACAGACAACGGAGATGGGACGTGGCGGTGCGAGAAGTGTGATAAAAGCGTGGATGAATGTGACTACAGGTACATACTGCAGCTCCAGTTACAGGACCATACAGGTCTTACTTGGGTCACAGCGTTCCAAGAGGCTGGTGAGGAGATAATGGGAATGCCTGCTAAAGATTTGTACTATGTGAAGCATGAACACAATGATGAGCAGAAGTTTGAAGATATCATCCGTAAGGTTGCTTTTACCAAATACATGTTCAAGCTCAAGGTAAAAGAAGAGACATATGGGGATGAACCTACTGTGAAAGCAACGGTTGTGAAAGTAGACAAGGTGAACTATTCATCAGATACCAGGGTGATTCTAGGTGCCATAGAGAAGCTCAGGACAGAGACTGCAAGTTCTCTCCCTGTGAGGCCAGAAGGATCCCATTACACCGCTGATGCTGGCACCTCAGGTATTGGAACCTCATCACTCGGAAGAAGGGAATTTGGTTTACCTGCAAACCAATCAGTTCAATATGGTGGTGGTGCTATGAGCTGCTATGTCTGTGGGAACAGTGGTCATGTTTCTGCAAACTGTCCAAACATTTGAATGATCCTCTCGCTCTTTATTTTTTTTTAATGCATATCATGTTTCTCTTTTGTCATTCTGCAAACTTCAAAACTCAGTTTTTGTTCCCATTTGAGTTTCTTAGTGAAGGATGGTGATTTTTTTCTGGCAAAAATTGCATCTGTATATGTGCGTTCCCCATGAAGACATGTTAAAAGGTAGATATTTGCTGACACTGATTCATTGGCACTGAATCTGCGTACGCCAATTCTTATTTGATTAGGAGTGAAGGATTGGCAAAAAAGGCTTTTAATTGATTCTGATATCAGCATATGGTATTTGACAGCCTTGGGGTGTTAATTGATACACAACTTCAAACATCATCTATGAAGATTGACCAGTTTGGATTTCAGTCACTATGTTCTCTCTAACAATCATTGGTTAAATAGTTGGGTCTATTTTGTCAAGAAAAGAGGAGAAGGAACAAATTGACTCAGCCCCAATATACTACACAGAGGGACATATTGAGATCGGGAGAGAGGAGGTTACCTTGGAAGAAGATATGGTATGAGTATGAGCAGAGAGCTTGAAGGGACATGGTAGAGAAGCCATTGAACGAGACAAGACATGAACCAGGAAGCAAAATCCTATTGAGATTTTAGATAAGAGTGAGAAGCATTCGATTTTAGACCTTCAGTAACAGAGTCGGGTTGATTTTGCAGATTTACCGACAATTCACACGATAAAACGTTACTGTCTCAAAACTTCACATGTCTTAAGATTGAAGCTTTGAGAACTGCTTACGGAAAAACACTTGAAGAAATCATCAGCCCCTGTTCTAGTTCTGTTTTGATCTTTGCATTTCAATCATTCTAAAACAAAAAGAAGCATTCATTGTAATATGTGCATGAAATCAATCTCAAGAGAATTAACCGGATACTTAATTTTAAAAAAAAAAAATCAGATCAGAGCTATATAAGATGGACTACACCAAATTGTTCCCGTGGTCAAGACATACAACATGTTAAAGAATACAGAAAATCATTAAATGAAGACATGTTATGCTACTGAAATTCATAAATATCTTCATGCTGCAGTGCAGACACACAACAACAACAACAAAGGTTTCGTCTATTCCTATTCTTTAATTATAAAATAAAACACACACATGGGAAGATGATGCACCATTAACTGATTCCACATGGGGGACGGTGAGCTTTCATGCTTTATTCTCGAACTTTAGGCTTATTCAAAAGTTTTTGGTTCGTATGTCACAATTCCTAGCCTATGTATGACCCTTGATCATTCATGTCAGATCCGGCTCATATGATGTTGCAACTATGAGTAAACTGTAAAAGTTTCAACTGACTGGTGGTGGAGAGTGGAGACTATATTTGACTAAAATATAAATACAAGTCAGCTGTAGTTTTTTCTTACTTTGACCAGAATTTGTTTTTATCCGGCTTGGGTTAAATTAAATATAAGGGTTTCACATACAAAAAGAGAATAGTTAACCAGAGTTCTTGTTGGCAAAAAAAAAGAAAAGAAATAAAATAACCATAGTTCTTACATAGTGATATTGAACAAAAGTACAATACATTATGTACCAGACGATGTTAGTTAAACTAAAAATATCCACATAACCTGTAGAATCTAAAATATTTATATACACATTGTAGTCTTTTAATTTGTGTTCTTGTCAAATAAATACACTATAGTCTTGGAGGAAGAGTGTATGTACTTCAAAACGCGGTTTAATTAGTCAACACTTAATAATTCAGTGTTTCCGTGGATCTATCTCAAGTGACAAACTCACCGACTAATTCGGCCTGATCCCAACAGCTTCTGCTAATTAATTAGTTAATTTCGAATATATTTAAAAATATTTTTGAAAAGAATATATTAAAATATTCTCATAATTTTTATGTATACAATTCCGTACCCTACTTATAGGTTACATAGTCATGATATCTTCCGTTTTGAAACAGTGTTTTTTTATCCAAAGTATATTGGCTGGTTAGTGGTTCTCTAACAAACTTTTTTTGGTAATCTTGTCTAAAAACTTTTAAAAGTGCAAAGAAAAAAATCATTTCAATTTTTTCGAAAAATGGTTTTACATGTTTGCTGAAAACCCAATCATTTTAAACAGTCTTTTTCAGTGCGAATCAAATACATGTTACGGTAGTTGTAGCCGGAATTTTTTACTACTTAGACCAACGCATTTTGGATCAATATTCGATTCGTCTGTCTTACAGTTTCATGAATTTAGTGTATAATAATATTTCAAAACAGAAGAAATTTACAACTTTTATTCAATTAATTATGTAAACTTTAGCCCCCAAAATATAATAACCACAAAATTGGTATTTTCCGTTTATGTATGTGTATATGCATGGGAATGGATCTTTTGTAGTTAAGGATTTGGTTTCGGATTTCTCTCTCCAAAAAGGGCGATTTACAGCGATTAGGTTTCCGGGTCTCCCCCGCCGTTAGTTGGCCTCACGCCGGCTAGCGAGAAGGCATTCCTTCGCATTTTTCTCTCGTGTCATGGCGATTCAAGTGTTTAACTCGACCTCAAGCGTTCCGATAGATCCAGGTGGGATCCGTGGGAAGAGAATCTCAGAGCGTAAAAACCAGCAAGTGAACCGCGATTTGGAGGTCAAGCTTCAAACTTCGACGGTCCCTGCAGTGTCTACAGCCGTCAAGGCCCCGACTTACGCAGCGAGACTCAAATCCTCCCTCAGAAACTTGGAAAAGATCTCAGACCCCTCCTTCTTGGAGGATGGAACTCCAGTGGTTCAGGCCCCAGATTCAGTGCTTCTTGAAGCTTCGGAGCTGTGGAAAGACCACATAGTGGCACACTTCCATGGCCGCAGGCCTTCTGTGACCAAGATTCTCGCTGACCTAAATCCGGTTTGGGGGAAATTTGGAAACATCACGGTCCGCACGGTGTCTGATACTTGCGTGTTGATCTTCATCCCCTCTGTGCAGACTAGAGAGTGGGTCTTGCAGGTGGGATACTGGCAAGCAGATAGATGTGCCTTCTCCGTTTACCCCTGGACAGCTGACGGGAACTTGGCGTCGCAGGAACTCCTCTTCGCTCCGACGTGGGCGGTACTAAAGAACGTGCCTCCTCAGCTTTACTCTTTGAAGGGCATCAGCGTTGTGGCTAGTGGGATTGGCGACCCGCTACACACTGAGCATTCAAGGCTGGATCCCTTCCACCTTGGAGACACTAAAGTAAAGGTTGTCATTGATCTCGCGAAGACTCCCCCGGCAGCGGTTGAAGTTCGTGATACTCAAGGGAACTCGGTAAGAATCAATGTGGAGTACCCGAGCCTTCCACCAAAATGCATCAACTGTGGAAAGTTTGGGCATCTACTGAATCGTTGTCAGCGTCCACTAATGAAGAGAAGTCACGCTGAGAACAAGGAGTCAGGGGTCAAGGTGGTAAACGCTTCTAATGATCTGACTCTCAACGAAAGTTCTCAGGTTCCTAGTGAAGTAACTGATGAAGCAAAGTTGAAGCAAAGAGCTCGGTCGAGATCCCGTAGAAGGTCCCGCTCCAGAGCCAAAGCGAGAGCACTTAGTTCCCCTCCAGAAGTTCTCAAAATTGGTGACGGGTTACTTCAATCGCAGGAAGAGATTCAGAAGAGTCAGCAGGATATCCTTACAGTAGTGGAGGGTAAGGAATCATCTCTGTGCGATTTGTCTGTGCACCCCACCGAGATTGCGGTTTCTCAGTTGGAGGAAGGAGAGATAGAAGTGGTCAGTGTAGTGGGTCAGTGCTCTGTCAAAGCGCCGGATCCAGGCACTGCAGTCAGCCAGGATCAGGACACGTCTGTATGGTTCACTAAGAACTCGCGGAGCTATCGGCGTGCTTTGCGACAGTTCAACGAATGGAAGCAAAATGGTGCAGTTGGTAGTCCGCCAAAATCGTCAAAGATTCTTCTCCGGGGTAGCCCGCTGGAGGAGAATTGTGACGCTTGATCTCTTTTCCCCATCTTTTGTATATATGAAGCTGTTTAGTTGGAACATTCGTGGTCTTTGTGGTAGTGGTCGTCAGAGAGTGGTTAGAAGTTGGTTGCAGAGTTTGGGTTTGTCGGTTGGTGTTCTGTTAGAAACTCATGTTCAAGAAGAGAATTTGGGAAGTGTTTTGGGATCGGTTGCTCCGGGTTGGAGATTTGATCATAATTACTCAGAAGCTTCTGGTGGCAGAATCTGGCTTCTTTGGAGCCAGGCAGTGTCAGTAGTGGTTTATAAAAGAACAGATCAGTTAATTTTATGTGGTGTTTTGGATCCGGCAACGGGTACAAGTTGTTCTGTGGCGTTTGTTTATGCGAGGAACACAGAAGCGGAGAGACGGGAGTTGTGGAAGGACCTAGTTTCTCTCTCAAATAACCCCTTAGTGGCTGCAGCTCCATTGGTGGTCCTAGGGGATTTTAACCAAATTCTCACAGCAGCGGAGCACTTCTCTTTATTCCCGTATGATCTACCGGTCCGTGGAATGGAAGAGTTTCAGCTCTGCTTATCTGAAAGCTGTCTGGCGGATTTGGATATAAGAGGAACATTTTTCTCGTGGTCTAATAGGAGACCGGAGGATCCTATTCTTCGCAAGTTGGATAGGGTCTTGTGCAATGATAAATGGAGGGAGTTGTATCCGAATGCGGTGAGCATCTTCGAGCCTCCAGGAGATTCAGATCATTGCCCTGCAGTAGTGTCTTTCTCTGATATCCCGGCTACAAGAAAATGCAGTTTCAAATACTTTTCCTTCATTTCTTCACATCCGAGCTTTGCGGCAGAGATGTTAAAGACATGGGAGGAAGAGATTCAAGTTGGCTCGAAGCTATTTTCGTTGGGTCAGAGGTTAAAGAAAGCCAAGGCGACCTGCAGGAGACTTAACAGAGAGGGGTTTGGCAATATACAACAAAGAGCAGCAGACTCCCTCGCAGCTCTCAAAGAGATCCAACAGCAATTGCTAAATGATCCTACTGATACATTGTTCCGTCAGGAATTTGTAGCTCGTAGGAAATGGCAATTCTTTGAGGAGGCGCAGGAAATCTTTTTCAAAAGGAAAGCTAGAATTCGATGGCTGGACTGTGGCGACTCCAACACCAAATTCTTCTACAAAATGGTTGTGGCTCATCAAGCTCGCAACTTTATAAACTACTTGTTGGATGGAGGAGGCAACAGGGTCTTTAATAGGGATCAGATAAAGGAGATGATAGTGACATATTTTCACAACCTGCTTGGGACCGAGGATGATTGGATTCAACAGATTTCGTCGGATGATCTTAACGGTTTGCTGTCGTATAGGTGTCCTGCGAGCATCTCGAATCAACTCATCTCCATTCCTACGGTTGAGGAGATTAAATCCACTCTGTTCTCAATGAAAAAAACAAAGCCCCGGGACCTGATGGCTTTTCGGCAGAGTTCTTTTGGGAGAGTTGGGAGATTGTTGGCAGAGACACTGTTGAAGCAATTAAGGAGTTCTTCACTGGTAGCCGGATGCTAAGACAGTTTAACTCAACAATCATTTCCCTTATCCCTAAGTTTGTCGGAGCAGATCAGCTCTCTGCGTTCAGACCTATATCTCTTTGTACAACAGTTTACAAAGTAATGGCGAGGTTGCTGAAGAAGAAGCTTCAGCTTTGTGTCTCAGATATTGTGCAAAGGAATCAGGTCGGGTTTGTTCAGGACAGGTTATTGTGTGAGAATGTCTTGCTGGCAACAGAACTCGTGAAAGATTTTCATGCTCAAGGACCAACAACAAGAGGATGCCTTAAGATTGACATCTCTAAAGCGTTTGACAATCTTAACTGGGATTTTCTGTTCAAAGTCCTCAACACCCTAGAGCTGCCAACTATCTTCATTGATTGGATAAAAGAATGTGTCACCTCAACTTCCTTTAGTGTTGCCATCAACGGTGAGCTTCATGGTTTCTTTCCTGGGAAGAAGGGCTTGAGACAAGGAGATCCCATCTCATCCCTCTTATTTGTTATTGCGATGGATGTGTTGTCAAAAATGTTGGATGCTGGAGCTGTGAGAGGTCGATTTGGTATCCATCCGGAGTGTGATGCACCTTTGATTACTCATTTGAGCTTTGCAGATGATCTATTGATCTTTTTTGATGGTGCAGAGGAATCTCTCAGGGGAATATTACATATTCTTGAGGAGTTCAGGCTGGTTTCGGGATTAAAGATAAACAGGCAAAAATCAGAATTGTTGTTGGACGGAGGCAGTTCAAGTAGATGTCGTGAAATGGCATCTCAGTTGGGTATGGCGCAAGGGGCACTGCCTCTACGCTATCTGGGAGTCCCTCTCTCACCCAAGAAGATGACTAGAACAGATTTTCAGCCTCTGTTGGATAAGATAGCGGCCAGGTTCAACTCTTGGACAGTTAAGCACTTGTCCTTTGCTGGCAGGTTTCAACTAATCCAAGCAGTGATTTACTCAACCATTTCCTTTTGGGCTTCAATGTTCATCATCCCAATGGAATGTGTGATCATCCTTGAGCGTATGTGTGGGGCGTTTCTATGGAATGGCGCACCAAACTCAGCTAGGGGGGCTAAGATAGCTTGGGATTCAGTCTGCACCCCTAGAGTAGTAGGGGGTTTGGGACTAAAACGCTTGGCAGATTGGAATAAAGTTCTTGGCTTGAAGCTAATTTGGCTCTTGTTTACAGCGGGAGGTTCGTTGTGGGTCTCGTGGGTCAGAAGAAACCTGATGGGAACAGAAAACTTTTGGGTGTTGGATGCATCACGAAGTGGAAGTTGGATTTGGAGAGCTTTATGTAAGCTCCGTCCCTTAGCTCGGCCGATGATTCATTGTGAAGTGGGTTCCGGAATCACGGCAAGTTTCTGGCATGACAACTGGACATCATTTGGCCCTCTTATTGATATTGTTGGAGAGCGAGGCCCACAAATTACGGGTCTGAGTATTGATGCGGTGGTGGCTGATGCCTTATCTAGTGACGGCTGGTGGCTTGAACGAAGTAGAAGCAGAAGCCGCACCATTTTAATCCTTAAAGAGTGCCTTCCTGATGCTCAAGCAATCATTAACTCGGAGGCTGATGATACATATGTTTGGTATCCGGGGGTGACAAGGGGATCCGGTTGCTTTTCCACGAGTGAGACCTGGAGAGCACTCCATCCACTACCACCAGAGGTGTTCTGGCATAAGGCGGTTTGGTTTACCGGCCGCATTCCGAAACATGCTTTTATTGCGTGGGTGGCAGCTCGGGACAGGATGGTGACTAGAGATAAACTCATTGGGTGGGGTCTTAATGTTCCTCATAGCTGTGTGTTGTGTCAAGTTCATGATGAGAGCAGGCAGCACTTGTTCTTTGACTGCGCCTACAGCAACACGATTTGGTCTTTCTTTCTTGCTAAGATGCGGGTACGGGCTCCGAATGGGTTCAATGACGTGCTTAGATGGCTTCTGGCCCCATCCCGAAACAAGAACGAAACCTTAATCCTCAGGCTTATCCATCAAGCAGTGATTTATTTGACTTGGAAGGAGAGGAATACTCGGATTCATACGGCAGTGGAGAAACCTGCTGGGATTGTTATTGCAGAGATTCAGCAAATTATCAGACTCAGACTGGACCCAATTGCTCGTAGACAGACTCCCACGCAAGGTCTTCCCTCGGTGCTGGCTTCTTGGCTGTCTTTTTTTAATTCTTAAAGTTTTGCAGGTCGTGTGTTAAGTTTAGAGTAGTTTTCAGTGACGTTTCGGTTCGGGGTTTGTACCTTTTTGTTTATTGAATAAAATGGAATTTAAAAAAAAAAAAAAAAAAAAAAAAAAAAAAAAAAAAAAATATGCATGGGAATGGTGAGGAAAGTCGTATCGCTGATGTCGACGGTGAATCGTTCTGTCGGTGGTGGGATCCATTTATATTAATTAAATTAAATCATCTAAATTAAAATCCTGAAAAAGCGATTGGTGGCTTTAGTAAAAGGAAAACAATTAATATACTTTTCCAAACTAACATAAAATTCCGTGAATGGAGATCTAAAAACAGTAGTTGTGATCTTTCCTCCTAGACTAGGAGTATCTATCATTTTATAGAAATTCGTATTTTAGAGTATATTTAATTAAAATAATCTAAATTAGAATCCTAAAACATGTATTTTGGAGTACATTTTTTTTGTGAGTGTGTGGCAATATTCTCATTAGGTATTAGTTTTATCCACCGGAAAGTATTTTGTTAAGGAATAAAATTCAATCATAATAAGAACTAACATGTGACTATTATTTTGTTTTTTGTTTCATCAAAATTCAATAATTAAATAAAAACAAACAGTGAAATTAAGTGGAAAATAATAGTCAGAAATAAATCAACGAAAAAGATAGAAAAAGAAAGGAGAGACAGAGAGTGAACGGGAGAAAAAAAAAGAAAATAATTATGATTGTGTGAACACCCAAGAATCTATAAATGTTAAGGTTAGCTTCTCTGCAATCTTTCATCTCTCTCCTCCCCCATAATATTTTTTTTTTTTAAAACGAAAGAATCGAAGTCTCTCTCCGTCGCCGGAAAATACTCTCCTCAAGAATTTGAGGAGACCATTCGAAAAAAAAATCTAAATCTATTCTAGCTCAAGACAAGGTAAAAACCAGATCTAAAAACTTGTCAAGTTTGCTCTGTGGTTCTTCTTTTGACAGATTCATTTTTAATGTTTTTTGTGTGTTCGTCTTCATCTGTCTATTGCTTTCTCTGGTTTTATTGTATGTGTAAAAATACAAAAGATTTAAGACCTTCCGTGTCTGCCAAGAAATGATTATTAATGCTAGTTCTCTTCCCCTAACCCCTCCTTTGTGCTTTTTAGCTGTCTCCAAGCTTTTATCTCTTGTGCAGGTTTTTGTTTTCTAACTTTAAATGCGAAACTGAAGAAACAGTTTTAACGTTATCCCTATTATAGAAATCATTCATATGTATTGTGTATGCATTTATTATTTTATTATCTACTCCAATTGTTTATTGTCCTCCTCGAGTTTTGATAGAGCATGTTATGGCGGTCGAAAACTGGGGCCCAAATACCATGTGATTAACATTAAAGCAACACTCTCTATATGTCGGCAACGTTGTTTGTTTTGTCCTCTTTGTTAGATCTCAACGTCCTTGTTTCCTCAAGTCTCTCATTTGTCAAAAAGGACTGTCCCATCATTTGTTTATTCAAGATTTACCCAAAAAGTTAGTTTCCCTCTTTAGTAAAATCTCTTTTGGCAATGGCAGTGTTTCACTCTGTACTTGTCTAGTCATTTCTTGATCCAATCAGTTGTTTGACTTTTTACATGAGTACTTGTTGTTATATTTGTTCTGACTGCTGCTAGTTCTTGGTTTTGCAGTTGTTATTAAACTAGTCCAAAGACGATGAAGGATAGGGATGACAAGTACGAGAAAGCTGAGAGAGGTTCAACAAAGATCTTGCCCAAGACAGTTTTACTGATTCTACTATGTGGGCTCTCTTTCTATCTTGGTGGACTTTACTGTGGGAAGAACAAACTCCAAGTCAATGACGTTGCAAAAGCTGGATCGTCCTTGGATGTTGTTGACTCTCCTCAAGCCAATGCTGTTTCTTTCCCGGAGTGTAGTAGTGACTACCAAGATTACACTCCCTGCACGGATCCAAGGGTACACTCTATTTTCTTATTTAGTCCTTGAATCTGTAAAAAAAATGATTTAGCTAATTTTTTTTTGTTTTTTTCGATTGGGTTAGAAATGGAGGAAGTATGGAACTCACAGGCTTACTTTCATGGAACGTCATTGTCCTCCTGTGTTTGATAGAAAGCAATGTCTGATTCCTCCTCCTAATGGTTATAAGTCACCTATAAGATGGCCTAAGAGCAAAAACGAATGTTGGTACAGGTAAAAAATATTTGCTTACTCTATATATATATCTCCCTGTTCCCAGAGATTTGAGGTTAATTGTCAATTTTGATGTGATTTAATATTATCAGGAATGTGCCATATGATTGGATCAACAAGCAGAAATCCAACCAGCATTGGCTGAAAAAAGAGGGTGACAAGTTCCATTTCCCTGGCGGAGGTACAATGTTTCCTAATGGAGTTAGTGCTTATGTCGATTTGATGCAAGATTTGATCCCTGAGATGAAAGATGGGACTATACGAACTGCCATCGACACTGGCTGTGGGGTGAGTTTATTATACATTTTCTTGAAAATTTCAACTTAAAACATTAAAAGAATTCTTTCTTTAACTTCCTAGATCTTTTTGCTCTGTTTTTTTAAAAGGTTGCAAGCTGGGGAGGAGATTTATTGGACCGTGGTATCCTCACGGTGTCACTAGCTCCACGAGATAACCACGAGGCACAAGTCCAGTTTGCTCTAGAGCGTGGCATCCCTGCCATACTCGGCATCATCTCGACTCAGCGTCTCCCTTTCCCTTCAAACTCATTCGACATGGCTCATTGCTCAAGATGCCTTATTCCATGGACTGAGTTTGGTAAATAAGATGTTCTTTACAAGGCCGTCCCTGAGATTTTGGAGCAAAAAATTCGATAATTTGATAATTTATGACCATATAAAAAAATTTCAAAAGTTTTGGTGGCTCGAGGCGAATGTTTCATTAGGGTTGGTTCAGGGCCGGCTATGGTTCTTTTATCATCTGACAATGCTACTTTTAACTGAAACTCATGTAACGTTCCTTTCTTTCTCAGGTGGAGTTTATCTCCTGGAGGTTCACCGTATCCTAAGACCCGGTGGGTTCTGGGTCCTATCCGGTCCACCGGTCAACTACGAGAACCGCTGGAAAGGATGGGACACGACCGTCGAAGCGCAGAGAACAAACTACGAGAAGCTCCAGGATCTCTTAACCTCGATGTGCTTCAAAATGTACGCTAAGAAAGACGACATCGCGGTGTGGCAGAAATCTCCGGACAACAAGTGCTACGACAAGCTGTCTAACGACCCCGACGCGTACCCGCCGAAATGCGACGACAGCCTCGAGCCGGACTCTGCTTGGTACACTCCCATACGCCCTTGCGTGGTGGTCCCCAGCCCTAAGCTTAAGAAGACGGGTTTGGAGTCTACTCCCAAATGGCCTGGGAGGTTGCACTCGACACCCGAGAGGATCTCTGACGTCCCTGGAGGAAACGGCGGGTTGTTTAAGCGGGACGGTAGCAAGTGGAAGACTAGGGCTAAGCATTACAAGAAGCTGTTGCCTGCTGTTGGGTCTGACAAGATAAGGAATGTGATGGATATGAACACTGCTTACGGTGGTTTGGCTGCTGCTTTGGTCGATGATCCTTTGTGGGTGATGAACGTTGTGTCGTCTTACGCTGCGAATACGCTTCCCGTTGTGTTTGATCGTGGATTGATTGGAACATATCACGACTGGTAACATTTATCAAACTCTATTCTTTTTTAATCAGTTTGAGTTTGCAATACATAATGTGTTATGTTGTGACATAGGTGTGAAGCTTTTTCGACGTATCCAAGAACTTACGATCTTCTTCATGTTGATGGTCTGTTTACATCTGAGAACCAAAGGTAATCAATTATATATCTCAAAGCCTTTTTGAAACTCATTGATGATGTGATGAGTGCTGAGTAATGGTGTGGTATTTACGCAGGTGCGAGTTGAAATATGTAATGCTGGAAATGGATAGGATCTTGCGTCCTAATGGGTATGCGATTATACGCGAGTCTAGCTATTTCGTGGAGAATATAGCATCGGTTTGCTAAAGGACTGAGATGGAGTTGCCGTAAGGAGAAAACTGAGTCTGAGTCTGAGAACGAGAAGCTCTTGATTTGCCAGAAGAAGCTTTGGTATTCATCTAACGCAACGTCAGAAACAAAATAGTAGAAGAAAAAAAAGCTTGAGCTTAAAGCTTTTGTCTTGTCCGGAGGTTTCTTGAGAACAAAGTCACTACAACAAAGCATCGGTTCTTTGTATCGCTTTAAAGCCAAGAAAGCTTTTTAAAAGCGGCTGCCAATTATTATTTTTGTTATCCCAGCATATTTATCAACTTTTTCGATTTTTCTTATAGTATATGCTTGGTGAGATATATTATTGATCTTTTGTTTAAACTGTAATTTTAAATTGTCGAGATTTCTCCAACGTTAGGTATATTGATTTGTGATACAGTTGTATTGTTTTACACGTTAATGAGTTGGTGGTCCATTAATCCATTACAAATATTTTGATTTTTATCTTACTTCTCCTCTTGTGGGTTTGTTTTATCTTTTCAACAATTGTGTGTCAAATAAGTAACATAAGTACATAACCATTAGCGGTAAAGAATTGGTTCGTGTTTAAAAAACTGTAGCCAAAAAGTTAAAAGACTGATAGGAATATTTTAAAACTGAATAGTAAATATGGTCGGCTTGGTTAGGTTGAAGGTTCGTTATTGAGTATGACAACAATTTTAAAACATACTAGATCTTGACCCGTGCGACCGCACGGGTATTAATTTTCAGTTTTAATTTTTATTTATTTATACTAAATAGTATATTTATAATATTTGATCGTTTTATATTGACTAAGCTAGGGATAAGTATTTGGGTATCCACTCGAATTCAGTTAAAATTTATTCGGGTTTGAGATTTTCGTGTTTAAAGATTCTACCTCTATTCGGGTATTTATAAACTTTGGTTCCGGTTTGATTTAGATCTTTGCGGGTTTGATAACCCGTTTAAATTATTTTAAATTTTTTAAATTTATATATATTTAAATATCCTTAAATCTAAAAAAAATAATGTAAGCTAAAGTACCTAAATTAAAAATTAAAATAAATTTAATTTGAATATTTGGATGAAGAATAAATAAATATATATATATATATATATATATATATATATATTTTAAGTATTTTGGTGTTTTGATTATTATTTATCTACTTTAGATGTTTACTTTTGACTATTTTTTATATTTTAAATCAACTTAAAATAGTTGGATATTAACTCGAAAAATAGCTAACATATTGAAGTATATAAATATGATTTAAATACATTCGGATATCCATAATATTTCGTTCGAATAAGGTTTAGTTATGGTTCTCTATATACCAAAATGGTAAATCCGTTTGGATATTATCCAGTTTCGGTTCAAATTTGGTAATACTTTTTTGTTCAGATTTGTTCAATGAAGAGTTGATATTATAATTTCCATGAATTGTTTGTCCAATAAAAATGTATTTTTTTTTGAATTTGACATTGTTTTAATTGAGAAGTTAATGAAATGTATTTAATTCAAATTTAATTTTAGAAAACACATTAATGTAAGTGGATAAGACAAAGCATTAAAATAGGAAATATAATTTAATTGTGTATTTAATTCAAATTTAATTTTGGAAAACACATTAATTAAAGTGGAAAAGACAACATTAAAATAGGAAACATTATTTAATGTCAATGGCATGAAAGTGTAAATAACACTGAAAACTAAGGGGTATTTTATATGTGTACTTCTCTTTTAATAATATAGATTTTTGAAACAAAAGGAAACTATAAAAATCGATACTAGTCCATGAGATCTAATTAAAAAGACCAAAAGTAAACGATCTCCTTTAATTTATACATCCAAAACGTATATTCGGGTATTATGCAACAAGTTTAAACTATATTAGAGGGAAACAAACGTTGTGTTTCTTCTAGCCTTTTAACACTCAAACTATTTAAATTTATTTCCCTCCATATAAAACCTAGTACAGCATATTATTACAGAGGTAAGTCCATTATTTGACTATAATTACCAATTTTTTTTTCAGATCAACCTGACTTTTTTCATTCATTTTAGAGTTAGTATAATGATATCGACAAACCTGAATTTAATTTCATCTAATCTATTAAAATAGAGTCATAATTTTTATTTACTTATAAATGTTATCACTTAAATTTTGGACCTATTCATATTTTACTAGAAATCTCCTTAGTTTACCTTTCAATATTTCAAATTCTCCACTCCTATTTTTATGGCTAACAACATTAATTAGTTTCATCCTAACTATTATATATTCATAAAACTTTCAACATTTATATTTTTTGAAACTATCGACATTTTATTGTATTTAATTGTTTCTTATTTATATTTGCATTAAACTTTTCAAAGTCTAACATAGTTGTTGTATACGATAACAATTAATAACTACGTACAATCTATAAAATAGATCACTATATGTTAATAATATCGAATAAGAAATCTAAACAATAAGATTATAAAATTACACAACATAAAACACTAAAATGTAAATCATATATATAAAACATTTATGATTATATCAAATTTTTATATTTATAAAATAAAAAATATCTGCACGAACGTGCGGGTTCAAATTCTAATTAATTTTAAAGGAGTTATTTGCTCGATGAAATTATTCACAAAGCAGATTTAAGGTGTAATCTAGTTTTATTAATCCCCCCACCCCCCAAGATACTATTTAATACACAAATCACGAAAGGTCAAAGAAATATTTATATCAGTTAGATCGTGGAAGGCCAGAATAAAAGAACAGAGTAAAGAGGGAGGCGGCCACGTAAAGATACCGCGAAAATCCTCTTAATCGGACGGTTCATATAGGGGAATGACATCACCGACTTGATAATCTGACGGTTATATATAAAAAGCACACCGTATATTAATGTATTGAGGCACAGAAGATGGCAAGTTTAAAAAAAAAACGCGACAAGACCAGCCAATATCAAAGCTAAAGGATAACCAACCAACCGCACACAGAAAGAGAAGAGAGAGAGAGAGAGAGAGAGAGAGAGAGAGAGAGAGAGAGAGAGGAGAGAGATTGATAGTTGCTGTAACGGAATCGAAAAAGTAGAAAGGTGAGAGAGGTAGAAGGAAGCTCTGGATATCCGTCGGCGGCGACGGTGGTGGTTATGCCTGTTGGCTGGCTCTGAGGTAGTAAGTTGATATCTCAGATCTCCGTCTCGTGTTTGCTTATTACGAATTTGACTAGCAAAATATCTTTTGATGTTTTCATTGGATCTGATATGTATGCATGCCTGTTGGTGATATTTCGAGGCTGATTTGATGTATTGATCGAATCTTAGGATTTACAGAGATCGATTTTGGGTGGTACTGATAGATAGATAGATATTCGAATTAGAAATGTTGTAGTATGAGCTCTAAGGTGGAGTTTGTGTTATTATCTCATCTGCATTTTTATTTTTTTGATTGGTCAGTTGCGTAGATTTCTCTGATTGGTTCGTATAATATCGCTGCTACAGGTTGTATCAGGCTTGTTACTACTAAGTGGATTGTATTGTTTCTGAGATTATGGAGAAAGTTTTCGTCTGGCCAAGCTGCTTCCATCATCAGCTTCTCTCTTTCCAAGAAGCGCTCGATTGGCGTTTTCTTGTTCCTTCTCATTTCCTTGTTGGCTCTTTCGTTAACTGCACTTAGTTTGTCAAATACTCTCCTAATCAAGTTTAGTGAAAGGCGTCAGGCAAATAGGTATGTCTTTTTTTTTCTTCTCTCGATTGAAGCTGTTGAGAGTGACAGTTTTGTTTTTGTTCTACACGATTACAACTTTACTTTGGGCTGCTATGCATTTATTTCATGTTTTAATGCCTTGTAGTATAATATTCGAATGGTTTTAAATTTAATTGATTTTATTAGATATTTTAACCTTCTTTAATTGGCAAAGGCAAAATCAATTTAAGAAATGGTAAAACTGCTAAAAATTAGGAAATTTTGTTTCTTTTGCAGGGTTGAAGTCTGCATATTCTTCCTTCGCATACTCCCAGAGAAACCTCTTAATCCCCCCCCTCTTTTTTCCTATGGGCGCTTGTTGAAAAAGAATATATCACTTTCGTTTTCAAGTTTACATGATGCTATTTTCTTGAGTATGAACCCCCTGAGTGAGTTGTTGTCTGCTTCAGGTCCTTCCTGTTAGCCAACACATTCTTTCTTGTTGATTCCTTTGTGTCTTTGAGTTCTCAGTATGTCTTTTCCTCTTCTCTTGCTGTCTTTCTTTTCCCTTTATGGTCAACCCATTGGTGCTCATTGTAAATAACGGTCAGTCTACCCAGCTGGAGAATCATTGATTTTACTGCTTTTGTTTCTACGAACTACTGAAAGATAAATGCTATATAAATCTTTCAGAAGTTCTTTACATACATAAAATAAAATAAAATAAAGAGGCTACTTTGCTTTACCCGAAAGACTATGGACAGGTAGCTCAAAGATCTCTCAACTTTTTTTGTAACACCTTTTGGTATCTGTTTCCTTGATATATTGCTTCTAAGTTTGCTTGTCCCTGACATGAATTTATAGGTACAAGTTAATAAAAGAGGTTGGTGATGGAACTTTTGGTACTGTTTGGCGAGCTATCAATAAGCAGACGGGTGAAGTTGTAAGTTTCTTTCTTTGAGAGATATCGCATAATGATCTGTGCTTGATTTTCTTACCAACTGATGTTTTCTGTGTGCAGGTTGCAATTAAGAAAATGAAAAAGAAGTATTACTCATGGGACGAATGTATAAATCTGAGAGAAGTGAAGGTGGTGAACTGTCTTTGTTGACATGATCTTTTGTTTGTTTAGCGTGTGTTTACTTATTCATCCCCTTTTCTCCTATTAGTCCCTTAGGAGGATGAATCATCCAAACATCGTGAAGCTGAAGGAAGTAATCCGTGAACATGATATCCTATACTTTGTCTTTGAGTACATGGTATACTTCTTCCTGCTTGTAGATTGCTATTTTTGCGTACACTGTAATTCATTTAACTGAATCTGCGCATGTCATTCTTACTGATCAGGAGTGCAATCTTTATCAGCTTATGAAGGATCGACAAAAGCTTTTTGCAGAAGCTGATATTAGAAACTGGTGCTTTCAAGTCTTCCAAGGCCTTTCTCATATGCATCAGCGTGGTTACTTCCACCGCGATCTCAAGCCAGGTAATTGATAGCCTTGAGGTGGCAATTTATATAAGCTATGAACAGTTGCTGAGCAATCCTGGTTCAATAGTTTTCAAGAATATATGTTTATACTATGTTGTTGTTGCAGAAAATCTATTAGTCTCTAAAGACATCATTAAGATTGCTGATTTTGGTCTGGCAAGGGAGGTTAATTCGAGTCCACCTTTTACCGAGTATGTTTCTACACGCTGGTAAGGTTCACTTCTCTTCTTTTTTTCTTTCTTTTGTGGCGCAATGCGTCTTTCTTTAGAGTCATATGTCGAGTTGATGCTACAAATTGCTGCCGTACTGACCCAAAAGTGTTTGTACTAATAGGTACAGAGCACCTGAAGTACTCCTTCAATCATATGTATACACATCAAAAGTTGGTTAGTATCCTTACTGTTGTAAGCAGTAAATATATTTCTGTATATTGATCTATTGCTAAACAATGTGTTCATTTTTTTTTTGCAGATATGTGGGCGATGGGAGCTATTATGTCTGAGTTGTTGTCTCTTCGTCCTATATTTCCAGGGGCTAGGTAAGTTAGCAGTGATTGATTTGTGGTTAGAAATGTTGCAGAGTTAAAGCTAATAAACAAGTGAAAATGTTGTCGTACCATTCTTGCAGTGAAGCAGATGAAATCTACAAAATCTGTGATGTCATAGGCAGTCCAACTGAGGAGACCTGGTTAGAGGGACTTAGTCTTGCTAACACTATAAACTATCAATTCCCTCAGGTGTTGTTCGAGCTTGAATAATGTGTCTTGAGCCTCAACATTTTATCTATTTATTAAGAACTAACTGTTGTCATCTTGCAGCTTTCTGGTGTGCCTCTTTCAAGCTTGATGCCATCTGCTAGTAAAGATGCAGTTAATCTGATAACGGTAACTAACAGTTTTTAAAAAGAAGTTGCCCTATAGCTGTGGCCATATTTCGTGACACTAATCTTTATCTTTTTTTTTCATGTTCGTTCAGAGGCTTTGCTCCTGGGATCCAAGCAACAGACCAACTGCTGCAGAGGCCCTGCAGCACCCGTTCTTTCAGGTACACCGGAGAGTAATTTCTTCTTCTCTTGATCAGCTGATTTAAACATGTTCTTATGTGGCAGAGTTGCTTTTATGTCCCACCATCTGTCCGACCCAAGCCATCTGTTGCAAGAAGTCCGTCTGGTAATCTTTTTAGTTTGTTGGTTGCCAATATCAGGATGTGGATTATTATCTTTTATTGAGATTGTTACAAACTAAATTTCATGTCGTGATTTTTTTTAGTCGGACCGAGAGGATCATTCGAGCAGCAATCAGTGAAACGGCAACCAGTGTCTCTTGCCAAAGCTAAGACATTCAACAGCCATGCTTCCCCAAAGTCGAATGCTGCTTTTGGTAGTGGCGTTCAGAGGAAACTTGATTTGTCTAAGCAAGATGCTACGAAAAACACTAAACCGGTGAGAAGTTCCGTCAAAGACTCGATATACAAACCACCCGGAAGAAAGAGTCCTTGTAAGTAAAACCTCAAAACCACCTTTATTTCTTTGTAACACGTTTAGTGGTTGTGTCTCTTTCAGTTGATAAAAGCAAATCCATCCAATTGCAGGTAATGCAGCAAGTTCGTCAGTGAACAAGAACCGTGTCACTCGTGGTGTATCTGAGACTGCTGATAAACTCTTGAACATGAGCATCAGAGGAACCGTGGCTAGAAGACACTCAGTATCTGTGATGCAGCAACAGCAGCTGAGGCCGCCGCAGATGAAGGCAGGTAGTGTAGGAGAAACACGTGACATGTTCCTTAGACCAACACAACCAACCACGAATGCCTACTCTAGGAAAGTCGCCGGCTGACATAAATAAACCTCTCAACACAAGCCTCTTATGAGGAATACTTTTTACTATAAATATCGTAACTCTATACTCTGGTTTGTCTGTGTTCTCAAAAAAAAAAAAAAAAACTCTGGTTTGTCCCTGTAGTCTTGTGTCTACAGGTCTTGTTTCATTTTATTTTCTTACTTATGGTCGTGTAAATGGTTTGTATTATGCGTGACGATTAACTTGGTTGTTTGCAATAAAGTTCGACTTGGGACTATTTGTGTAGTTAGGTACTTCCTAAAGTGCATTGTAGAAAATTAGATATACTACTCGAAGTATCTTCGTGTACGTGTTCGAGTCCGAGCCGGTATGCATCCGTTTTACCCGGTCCAAGTACTGATTTAGTTTCAAATTTCAAATTTATTTAGTAAACCGGATCGAATTGTACGGTTAAGTCTGGCCGGACCGGTTCTCTTTTTTCTTCGTCATTATCCGAGAGAACTAAACGACGAGTGGTGTCAGTCTGGGGTGTTCGTCGGATAAAAGGCTAATCGAAGAGTGTTTTGCATTTGCGAATCGAATTAAAGGTGAAATACAAAGAAGGGAGCAAAGATCGAAACGGACGAGAGAAACTTGAAACAGTTAATTCGTTAATGGTAAGAAGTCTTAGATGTTCTGTTATTTGTCTTTGTTTCTTCTTAGATTTTTTTTCCCAGCTGTTCTGAATGTTTTCATCAATTGTCTAGTTTGCCACCAAGTGAACTGGTTTCTCTTTTTTTTTTTTTTTTTTGAATTGAATGTTAAATTTAATTCAAAAGAAAAAAAGACCTTGCTTACAATTATATGTGTTCTTTTCTAATCTTTTCTAATCTTTCTATACAAGAAAAGAAATTAAACAAAATCAAACTCTATTGCTTCAAACTCTTCCTCCCCTTTCGACTTCACAATCTAGTGCTGAACCAATAAGCCATCCCTTCTTTATAGTCTTTATCACCTCTTCTCTGAATCACAGTAAGTTGGTTTCTTAGATTCTTATCTAGCCTTTTTGTCAAGACTCCTACAGGAGTTGCTTCCTCCCCATGCCTCCTTCTATTTCGCTCCCTCCAAATAGAGTGGACTGCTGATTGAAATAGATACCTCATAATAAACTTCTGGATTCTATCCCAATCCAAACCATTAGACAGCATCCTCACAATCTCTATCCAATCAACAGAATACTTTTCCTTGAATATACTTCTAGTTAGACCTCCCCAAATCTCCCGCGAGTAGGCGCATTCAAAGAAGAGATGGCCTATAGTCTCCAGTGGCGCTTTACAGAAAACACATGATACATCAACACTCCCATTCCAATGTTGCATTCTTTCTCCTGTCGTTAGCCTTCCTTTCATAGCAATCCAGGTAACAACAGAGTATTTTGGTGTAGCATGCTTAAACCATATCGCTTGATGCCAATGACAAGAAGGGTGGTTTTCTCTTATACTCAGCCATGTATCTTTTGTAGAGAACTTCTTCTTATAGACTATAGTTTCCTTTCCCATTTTTCCACAAGGAGATATCTTCTTCCTCTTCTTTCCAATTTGTTTTGAACTTCTCAATCTCAGTCTCAATTCTGTTAAGAATTTGAGATCGATGATGTTTCCTTCTATGTCTCAAGCAGTCCTCCACTTTAGCATTCAACATGATACCCAAAGCGATATGACTCCCCTCTCCTGCAACTTCTTTTAAACAACCCAAAGAGCTCCACCTCTCATGCCAAAAGAAAGTATTACTGCCACTACAAACCTCCACTCTGTAAAACTGTTTCGCAATCTCTCTGCTTTTGAGTATTTTTCTCCATATCCAGGATCCACTTTGCGAATTCTCCTTTACCGTCCAAAATGAGCCTTCTCTGATAAGATAAACTGGTTTCTTATCAGAGAAACTGGTTTCTCATATCTCCCGAATCTGTTAGATTAAAAAAAAAAAAAAGAAAACTTTATTCTTTTGAATATCTGTTGGTTTAGTCTACTTCTATCGATTTCAACGTGCATTCTCTTCAGGTGGTGATGATCATCAAGGGTATATTCAGGAGATATGAGAAATGGAATCCCGTTCATCCCACTTATGGAGCCTTTTGGGGAATGGGGATTGGCATTGGCTGCGGCGTCGGATGGGGACCTGGTTTTGGCCCTGAGGTCATTGGCTACGTAGGTGCTGGCTGCGGTGTTGGTTTCAGTGTTGGCATTACACTCGCTGGTCTCGGCATTGGTCTCCCCACAAACCTTCTTCTTGCAGCTCCTTATAACAGTAACACATATCTTCTTCTTCTCGCAGCTCCTCCTTACAAGTATTATTCTTTCGTCTGCTAAACTTCTCTGTTTCAGCTGTAGAAGCAACTAGGAAGGGTGCTTTTAAGTTGTTTGGTAATAGTCTATCAGTTGATGATTGGAGCGATGTTTTGCCTGGGTTGCAGAGACAAGTCGGTGAGATGTGTTCTGGTTTTAGCAAGAAGCCGCCTCGCTTAGATGATGCCATTGACTTAAAAAGCTTGCCTTTGTTCATTCCACATGATTGTGGAAGATCTGGGAGCCATCTTCTCCATATGCGGCGCAAAGGTACACATTTCACTCTCTAAATTTTCTTTCTCTATCAATGTTTTCAAAAGTTCTTCTCTTGTCACTACTGGTAAGACATATTGTTGTATTAAGATGTTTCTTTTTGCTAATACAAACATTATATGGCTTCTATATCCTGAGGGCATTCCAACACTCTTCAGTCTCGTGCTGTTATTAAGTTAGATAGATTCGATCATTTTGTTTGTTAGGACAAAAGTGGATAAGAGAAAACAGTAAGATGTAATTAAACTTTCTTTTCAGGTTTGGAGGACAAGAACCATGGAGGGTCATCAGCTATGTAATGGCATTTTAGACAACGAGGATCTCAAGGAACTGAGACACTCCATACGAGAATTTGATTGAATGAAGAGTTACTTTCGTTTGGCATGTGTGTGTGTGACTACGAAATATACTCAGCACAAATCAGAACCTGTTTCATGTCTTGGTTGGAGGGTAGACACTTTTTTTTTGTTTTTTTTTGGCACAGGAGGGTAGACACTAGGAAACAAACCAGAAGCATTTGTGTGTGAGTCCATGTTACAGTTACTTCTACGAGGTTGGGGATTTGACAGGAGCATTTATAGACGGTTCAGGTTAGGTAAAGGGGGAACAGAGTGCATAATTGTAGTTATGTTACACATCAGGATTGTGCTTCAAGCACTTCATCCTCTTCACTCATGTATACCATTATAAGTTTTCTTTTAACTCAATGACTAAAAGGTTTTGAATCCGTAGCTCAGCACAGAGCAAGACACAGTACCATGTAATGTCTTTCCAATTTTTTTTTTGTGTTTATAAAACAACAAAACAAAAACCCAATACACTGCTAAATCTATAATCTATCTGGTCATAATTACTGAATTTGATGCAGGAATAATTAGCTGCAAACGAAAAAAAGACTTTTTTTGGTATGTAGTTGACACGTCATCTAATGTGTCCATACGCCGTCGTATTCTTATCTGCCTAACCGAATATAAGCTTGCCGTCAGCGACCTTCAATAGTCAGCTTTAGAGGCATTCATACATGACGACAAACTGAAAACGTGTGTTTCGAACTGATCTGGGATGTCTAAATTTAAATTAATTAATTACAGTGTGACCTACTGAATTTAATTACCGTATTAATCATGTCTTGTTTATTTATCCAACAGACATCTTTGGCGTGATTTGGTTTTTATTTTCCACTTAAATCAATTTCATTTCCTCTCTCTCTATACAGTTTTTCCTTAGAGAAGAATTCGATTTTCTATTTTTGTCAAAGTTGAAATCTTTTCCGGAATTTTGAACTCTTTAAATCTTTGCCGGAATCCAACACCAGGTTCCGGCACCGGAGAGCCGATGAACAAAAAGGTCATGTACTAGTGTTCGATCATATAGTTCCGGTTTCAATTTTCTGGGGGGAAAGTTGTGAGCCTTGGAGTTGTGAGGAGAAAATGTCAAAGGAGGTGGTGTACGAAGGGTGGATGGTGAGGTATGGAAGGAGGAAGATCGGAAGGTCGTATATTCATATGAGGTACTTCGTTTTGGAGCCTCGTCTTTTGGCCTTTTACAAGAAGAAACCTCACTACTCTCAGGTCTAAACCCCCCCACATTCACTTTCTTTCTTCAAAGTCTTTTTTTTTACTTATTATTTTATTTTTAAATTTGTTAGTTTGCTTGTTTTGTCTGCAAGTTTCAAACTTTCCCCTTTGGGTTTGTTGAAAATCAGTGTTTAAGTGTCTCTGGGTTTCCAATATATGTTTGTGAGATAGTAGAGTGGACTGTATAAGGAGGCACTATGCTATAGGCAGAGAAAAGTCTCAGACTTTACTATTTATAGGGTGTGTTAGATGGCATTTTGAGTTTCAGGGGTTTTCTTCTTGAACGAGTGATGAATGATGGCTTTCTACACTTGGTGAATACAGGTTCCTGTCAAGACCATGGTAATTGATGGCAACTGCAGAGTTGAAGATCGAGGCTTGAAGACCCATCATGGTCATGTCAGTAGTCTCTTTACTTTACCCTTTCTTTTACTATCCAAGTGAAGTGCTTTTATGTGTTTATGGTTTTGTGAATTGCGTTTAAAAAATTTCTTTTGTGCTTGTCAACTCTTTTACTGCAGATGGTTTACGTGTTGTCTGTCTATAACAAGAAAGAAAAGCACCATAGAATAACGGTATCTTGTCTTTACTTCCAAAAAATAGCTAGCACTACCTTTACCTTGTTACTTAATTATGGAGTAGTATGTTCTTTGCTAGATGGCAGCGTTCAACATCCAGGAAGCACTTATGTGGAAGGAAAAAATTGAGTCTGTTATAGACCAGGTCTGTCATATGCCTCACTGTCTAGAGTTGCGTAAATTGGGTGCTTTTATCTGATTTACCTCACTGTGTGTTTGCACTGGCGCAGCATCAAGAGTCTCAAGTACCAAATGGTCAGCAGTATGTTGCATTTGAATATAAGTCTGGAATGGAAACTGGAAGGACTGCTTCATCTTCAGATTATGAAAGCCAGTGAGTCCCTCCTTATCTGATATAATTTCTCTATCTCTGCTGCCATGTTGATCCAATTCACTTGACTCAGGAGACGCTTATAGGACCTTTCTGACTTAGTCATAAGTTTTCTTTATGGAACAATGCTCTGATACTCTTAACTCATAAGCTTGGCTTGATGACAATCCATGTTTTTTTTTTCCAACTAAGTGGTCTGTGGTGATCGTGATTGTAAAATAAAATATGAAAATAACAAAATTAGGAAGACAACCATCAATTACAAAGATGCTAACAAGATGTTGAATGTTGGGAGTGAACAATAGTGTTTCAATGATTGTCACTATTTTGTTCATATTTTTTTTTAGGTTCAGTGCACCAGAGGATGAAGATGACTCTAGGCGTCGTTTAGTTAGACGGACAACTATTGGGAATGGTTTGTTCCGAGTTCATTTATTCATGAGCTAATCTCTTCAGCTGGCTGTAATCTAATCACCTCAAGCAAATGTGCAGGTCCCCCGCCATCTGTACTTGACTGGACTAAGGAGTTTGATGCAGAGTTGGCGAACCAGAATTCTGATAACCAAGCTTTCTCGAGAAAACATTGGCGTCTACTTCAGTGCCAAAATGGTTAGTGGTCTTGCTGCGGTTGCAATGCAACACAATTTATTATTTTCCCATGTTAAATCACAAAAAAAAAAAATATCTTATGTGGAACCCAGAGCTCTCCTAAGTTATCTGCTATAGGAACTGGAAGATTAATTTAAAGGAAAGAAGCTAGAGTTCTGGCCTTATTTGTTTTTGTTTTCTATACAATTTGACAGGTCTTCGGATTTTTGAAGAGCTTCTTGAAGTTGATTACCTTGTATGGAAGTTTCTAATAGCTTTTCATTTTTTTATTGCGTGATTTTCCCTTTGATTTTGGATTATGTACAAACTTTATTTTGGGATAAGAACCGTAATTTACAGTGCTACGTGTGTGTGCAGCCGAGAAGCTGCAGCAGGGCAATGAAAGCTGTTGGCGTAGTGGAGGCAACATGTGAGGAAGTATTCGAACTTGTGATGAGCATGGATGGCACTCGTTATGCGTAGGTGTTTCTCTGCCTTCTTTTTTTTTCCATTTAGCTTCCATTTGTTAGAATAGGCATTATTTTATATGGAAAATCTCTTAGAAATTTTTTTTGTATGCATTGCATTGTATGACTAGTGTTGGGTCTATAATCTTCTGTTTCATCCTTTGTAAAATGATGTCTTTTGCCCAAAATTTATGTCTAGTATGCATCCAGACGTGTTGTTCTAGTTGGTCTGTATCTGAAGTTGTCTATGTTCCTCTTTTTTTTTTTTCTGTGTGATGCAGGTGGGACTGTAGCTTTCAGTATGGTAGCTTAGTGGAAGAGGTGGATGGTCACACAGCAGTGCTCTATCATAGACTTTTGCTCGACTGGTTTCCAATGTAATGTTGCACTTATAATAACATCGCCCAGTTACAGTCATACCTTCTGAACGTAAACGTTTAATTTTATTCTAATTTTACCAAATGTCTCCAGGGTTGTGTGGCCTCGTGACCTTTGTTATGTCCGCTATTGGCGCCGGAATGATGATGGGAGTTATGGTACCTTTATTTTCCTCTTTACTCATATGCTATAATCTGGAAAGATAGTTTTACAATAGCTTGTTGGTTATTTATTTTGCTTTTTCTGTGAAGTTGTGTTGTTCCGTTCGAGGGAGCATGATAACTGTGGCCCACAACCTGGATGTGTTCGTGCTCATCTTGAGAGTAAGTTTGGGAAACTAAACATTTCTGAGAGCTTAATATAAATGTTATGATTGTTGATGTAGTGCTAACTAACCTGGTACTCTTTTTTGTGTTTCTTCTCTTAGGTGGTGGATATAATATTTCCCCACTAAAGCCTCGAAATGGGAGGCCTAGAACACAGGTGCAGCATCTGATACAAATTGATCTAAAAGGGTGGGGTGCAGGCTATCTTCCTGCATTCCAACAACACTGTCTTCTTCAAATGCTGAATAGTGTTGCTGGTACGTTCTTCCATGCTTCCTCCCCACTTGTTTCTTCATGGTCCTTGCTGGCTATTTATTATCATCCGTTGTGATCCATAGTATTGTGCTCTCATCACAGGTTTGCGGGAATGGTTTTCACAGACAGATGCGAGAGGTGTTCATACCAGGATCCCTGTTATGGTTAACATGGCATCATCTTCCTTGAGCTTGAGTAAGAGTGGAAGGTCTCCGCACCAGTCTGCCTTTTCTGTTGATCAAACAAATGCCGCCAACAGAAACTCTGTGCTCATGGATGAAGACTCAGATGATGATGATGAATTTCAGATCGCTGAATCAGAACAAGAGGTTTTGAATATCAAGCAATTTTGATTATCTAATATTAAGCTGCATGTGGAATTGAATCGTCATTCTTGTGTACATTTTTTCAGCCTGAAACAAGTAAAACAGATACTGATGTCAAGAAAACAGGTGAGCACCCTATAAAAATCCTACCTCTAGCCAATTATGATATCTAATAGCAACGATTATATATGTGATTTGAAACTTCAGAAGAAGAACCAGCTCAGAAGATTGATCTGTCATGCTTCTCGGGTAACCTAAAGCGCAATGAAAGTGAAAATGCACGTAACTGCTGGAGGACTTCTGACGGGAACAACTTCAAAGTTCGTAGCAAGAATTTCTGTGATGATAAAAGAAAGGTCTGTGAAACTTTTTTGTCTTGGTTCTTTAGAATGGTTCGGTTCTTGCATCCTGCTAACTTCTGTTCATGTCCATTTATTATCCTATACTGAAGATTCCGGCTGGAAAGCATCTTATGGATCTTGTAGCTGTTGATTGGTTCAAAGACAGTAAAAGAATAGATCATGTGGCTAGACGTAAGGGCTGTGCAGCACAAGTAAGATACTTTACGACTTGACTTTTGTTCGTTAATGTCCCTTCATTAGTTACCATGTTTTATTTCCCTTGCTTGTGGATTCATCTTAATCGCTTAGAACTTCCCTAAAAACATGTTCAGGTTGCTGCAGAGAAAGGTCTATTCTCAATGGTGGTAAATGTTCAAGTAAGTTCTGCCCATCAAACTAATATTAAGATTCAGAACATAATGTACAAACCTCAAAGTCATATCTCTATGTACGTTTAAAACCGTTTTTTGTTTGTTTGTTTGTATAGGTTCCAGGGTCAACACACTACAGTATGGTGTTTTATTTCGTGGCAAAAGAACTTGTACCTGGATCCCTGTTGCAACGATTTGTGGAAGGGGATGATGAATTCCGGAATAGTCGGCTAAAGCTTATACCTCAAGTTCCTAAGGTATCTTTCTCTTTGTGATTACTACTAGTGCAAAGTATAACATTATAATAAACCGAAACAGGGGTCATGGATAGTAAGGCAAAGCGTGGGAAGCACGCCATGTCTCCTAGGGAAAGCAGTGGACTGCAACTACATTCGTGGCCCGACATACTTAGAAGTGAGTCAAGTTTATACAGTGTTTGAATTCGAAGCTCTCTCTGTAAACCATTAATAAATCACATGATTCATGTGTGTAGATTGATGTGGATATTGGTTCATCAACTGTTGCGAATGGAGTGTTGGGCCTTGTCATTGGTGTGATCACATCGTTGGTTGTCGAAATGGCTTTCCTTGTACAGGTAAAAATTTATCGACAGAAGGACACATAATAATATTTATAGGTTGTGCTATCAAGTAGTTGTATACAAGAAACATGGGTTTTGGGTTTTTGGCAGGCAAATACAGCGGAAGAATTGCCGGAGAGGCTTATAGGGGCGGTTAGGGTTTCGCATATAGAGCTCTCTTCAGCCGTAGTTCCGAATCTGGAGTCCGGTTAATAATAATAATAATAATAATAATAATGTACGACTCCTTTAACACCCACCGCCCTTGAGAAATTACCATCAAACTTCATATATATGTTGTGTCACATAAAAAAACTTTGGTTCTCAACAAACACATGAATGTATTATCATCCTCTCCATGCTTCTTCCGTGGAATGTATCTTTTGTGTTTACTAGCTCGGTTTGGTTATTTCTTCTTGGTATTACGGTTTAATCAATCAAAACAAAACAAAACAAAAAAGCATTCGTCCTCATTCATCATCTTCATTGTTCATCACCATCTCTGAGTCAGGGTATTGATCCGCCACTCTCCAGAACGATGCACCTTATCTTCGGTGGTTTTAGTTAAGGGATTTATTGTTTGTTGACCAAAAAAACCTGTCTCAGATATTTGAAACAGACAAAAGTTAAATCTCAAACTCTCAGTTTCCATCATGAACTGTAAGCTGAGCTCTCTATGGTTAGTTCTGTGTTGTTCCAATTGATATAACCACCGGTTTGGTGATTCCATTTTAATCTTTCATTTAGCTATATATATATGTTCAATGCTCTGTTTTGTGTTATTAGCTTTGAGAATTAGTAAGTATGGTTTCTTGATTTTGTCTTAACAGTTTTGGAAGGGCCCCAAAGATGCAGAAACAGGGTGATTTTCAAGCTTCCTCACTTCTTCAATAATCCTCCATACTTCACGTATGTATGTTTGTCAATCAACCAATCTCTCTTCTTCAATGTTTCCGTCTTTTTTTCTCTTTTCCCTCTCTCTCTCTCTCTCTCTCTCTCTCTCTCTCTCTATCTCTCTATGTCTTCAAGTTTGTATCTTTTTCTTTCTTCAGTTTGCAGCCTGTGAGGGACACTCGTGAAAAGCAAGTACAGCTCTGGAAAGAGCTTATATTTTGGATTACTGCAAATCCCAAAAGGTTTTCTTGATCGCCGTTGAACAAGACTTCCCTCTCTTCTCTAACTCTCCTATTGATAGTATGTGCCTTTGCTATAAAATGTTTTCCTGGTTATAAATAAATATCTTTAGCTACCTACTGTTTGCGTCTCTTTCTATGTATTCAAAGATCTTTGAAAGCGTTAGTCTTTAATCATTTGATTCCTACGTAGGAACTCTAAGTCATGAAGCAAGGGAAACCGTTCCTCTCAGCTATTGTTGGAGAAGGTTAGATTTTCATTGACTATCATCATCTCATGTCATGGCTTTGGTTTTGATGTTCTTTTAACACAATGTATTACCATTCTTTTATCCGTTTTGACAGGGCGTGCTGAGTGGCTAGATAAAGGGCACTGGAACAGAATCACTTGGAACTGGTAAAAGAAAAGCCTTCAATTTCTGTTTATGATTCTTTTTGTTTTTGTTTTGCACAATGTGAATAGCAAATGTTCTCTTCTTTCAGAACTTGAAGGGATTGATAGGACGATTCTAATGAGCGCATTGAAGCTGCTAGAGAACAAGGGCAAGCTTGCATTGTTCAAAGGAACTTCAGCAGATGATGAAGGCGTCAAGTTCTCTGTCTGAATGCTACTCTCTGTATAAACGTTTTTTTTTTTGGGAGTTTGAAATTAGCTTATGAACCAAACGGATAAACAACTTTTCTTTTTATAATAGCAATCATTCTCTAGTCACAACAACTTTTGAGTTCTGTAGAATGAGAATGATATATTCTCTTTATATGAAAGAATCACTTATCCACAATGCTTCACCAAGGATTTTGCTGTTGATCTTTTTAACATATTTCCACGCCACTCTTTTAAAAATGTATTAACTTATAAATCATTTTTAATTAACTGACTCTAGAATTCGATCTTTATTATATACTCCCTCTGTTTCATTATAAGTGTCGTTTTAGATTTGTGCACACGGCTTAAGAAAGTATTTAATTTTGCATATTTTCAATATAAAAACATCATTACCGATACAATTCAACCAATAGAAAAATAGAATGGAGAATAAAGTTAATAAATTTTGCATTGAAACTCTAAAACGACACTTATTTTGGAACAAAAAAAATTTTCTAAAACGACACTTAATATGAAACGGAGGGAGTATATAAAAGTCTGATATAAAAGGTCAAGATGAGTTTATAGTAGCTAGGTTAATATATAACAAAAAAGTAACATTTACCTATCTATTGTATGAAAAAATAATTAATTGAGAAAACAACAAAAAAAGGTATATATAGGAGCAAAACTTAGAAAATTCCATGGTCTTCGTTCCCACTTTGACGCATCATAAGAGAAGAAAACCAATAACAAACATCTTTAGACCAGACATAGAAAGAGAAGCAGAAACCAGTTTCTCTTTTTTCCTTCGAATTTGCAAAGAGAAACAAAAAGAGTTATGGGAGAATTAATATACCTTACATGGAATGCTCATCGACTAAAGGTGATGGTGATGATGATGTTGATCGTTTCTTGGAGATGTGTTTTGGGATTGGAGAACATAAATCCTATATTCTTCGATGAAGGTCTTTCTCATTTATTTGGTGAATCTAATCTCATCCGATCTCCTGATGATCGCAGCGTTCGATTACTCCTCGACAAATACACCGGTAATCTTCTTGTTTTTTTTTAAGTAATTATATTTAGATATTATTAGAACAAAGATTTCTCAAGAAATACAATTAATTTAAGTTAAGATATTACTCGAGTTTTAGGTTTTTTGATGCTGATGATAATCTCTACTTTTAATTTTGTTAGTTGCATAGATTATAGTAATGAATAGGACTGGAATGGTAATTCGATGGTGGTAACATGATTATGCTATTTATCATACATTCAAATCAGGTTATAATGGTTTTAACACGATCATGCGATTATACCATCTTTTACCAAACATGAACTTTTGCAAATTAAAGTTCAAAAAAAAAAATCGTTTGCAAAATCTTGATCTAGATCAAATCATCATGTAAAAAGTAAATGACGTGACATACGCAATTTTAATTTATTCCACCGTTTTCCAACTTTGTTAATAAAGTTTCTTGAAAATATGTCACTACTTAAAGTCGTTGGGTTTTTAATTATAAAGCTTTAATACGAAATTATATTCAAAACTGAATTCGATAGGGTCAGGATTCATATCTTCAAGCATGTATCAACATGGATTTTTCAGTTCGTTGATAAAGTTGCCGGGAGCTAACACGGCCGGTCTTGTTGTCGCCTTCTACGTAAGTCATTAATCTTTTACAATTTCTTAAAATAGGAAGTAAAAGTGATTGAATGTGAATCAACATTCAATCCAGACATCAAACGGCGATGTTTTTGTGAAGAACCACGACGAATTAGACATAGAGTTTTTAGGGAACGTTGAAGGGAAGCCGTGGCGGTTCCAGACGAATATGTATGGAAACGGTAGCACAAACCGTGGCCGCGAAGAACGTTACCGTCTTTGGTTTGATCCTTCTAAGGAGTTTCACCGTTATAGCATCCTTTGGAACCCTACCAAAATAATGTTAGTTTCCTCTTTCTCACTCTTTTTTTTTTTTTGAAAAAGGGCATTCAAATTAAAAACATAAAAACATACAGGGTATGGTTTTGCAACCATAAAGTTTTAGAAAGCATGATGAGACAATCCTCATATCAAGCTAAGCAATAACATAGAAGAGAGAAACTTATTTTACATAAGCTTAGTGAAACAAGATAAAGAATAGATAAACACTAAGGAGTATGGTACAACTCACTCTTTCTTTTTCTCAACAACTTATGATCATTGTTTAAAAAATTGTTAGGTAAATGATCTGGAGGATAAAATAGTATTGTTTCGAACTAATTAAAAAAAACTCATAGTTAGGTAATCTAGAAAAGGAGTTTTTCCAGTCAAGAAAAAGATAGTGCATGTGTTTTTGAATAGCTTTGATGGTGTGCATGAAACGTGAATGGTTGTTGACATGTTGTGTATTTTAGTAAATGAGAATACATTTCTTTAACAAGTGTCTCCATTTCAAATGTATTCTCATTTATGCGCATGTGAGTAATGATACTGTTCACTTTGTACTGGGTTTGTATATATATGAAATATGATCACACTTTAGTTTGATTAAGACTGAATCGGTTTAGGTCATCAAGTTTGAAAACGAAATGGATAAAACTTGCTCTAATAAGAAAATAAAAGTATGGAATATAAAAATGCATTATAATTTATAACAATGTCTGTTATTTTATAATTTGCAGATTTTGGGTAGACAATGTGCCAATAAGAGAAATCAAAAGAAAAGCAGAAATGAAAGGAGACTACCCACAAAAGCCAATGTCTCTCTACGCAACCATTTGGGACGCCTCAAGCTGGGCTACTTCTGGCGGTAAGTTCGGCGTGGACTACACATTTTCACCTTTTGTCTCCGAGTTCAAAGACATTGCTCTCGACGGTTGCAATGTCTCCGAGTCACTGACCACCGACACCAGAGATAACTACAACAACATCAATTGTTCTGCCTCCGACCAACTTCTCATGACCAGCGATTACTCAACCATTAGTCCTAAACAAGGAGCTGCTATGCGACGGTTCAGAGAACGTTACATGTATTATTCGTATTGTTACGACACCGTACGATACGCTGTGCCTCCGCCTGAATGTGTGATTTTGACAGCTGAGAAGGACCGGTTTAAGGATACGGGACGGTTGAAGTTCGGTGGTAGTCATACTAAAGTGCATAGAGTACGTAGAAGACGGAGGCGGAACCGGTCCACGCCGGTGGTATCGGCTGAACTATAGCATTAATTTTTTCTTTTTGACATCGAACTATAGCAGTAATTAGTTGAATTGATTCCCGAGTATGTATATATATTTTGTTAAAGATTTCAACATGCTTTCACGTTTATATTTTAAAATATTTCTCATATAGAGCACACATGTTAAAATTTATAACTATGAGGTATGTATAATCAATGAAAAAAAAATCTAAATCTACCAAAGCGTAAGCTTCATTGTTACGTTATTATATACCAAAAAAATCTTAATCTGCTATTTTTATTTTTAATTACCTTATTTTTTTAATGATATATTAAAATGTAAAATATTATTTACATGGAAATTCTTGGCTTGTCTATTACCACAAAAACAAGATTTTGTATTCTACTATTAAAATGCAAAATCTTTAACGGCATATAGCTTGAAATTGTAGCTTTTGAGAAATAGGTTTAAGCTTATACCAACATTAATCTAGTAGTAAAGTAGTTCTTAGAATATTTCTAGTGACACTCTATTTTTCGTCTATATTTTATTCTAAAATTGAATAATTTTATTATATAATAATTTTTAATTCAATAGTAATATTCTATTATATAATAATGAAATATAGATGAATATCACTTTTTTAATTCTATTTTTGAATAAATTATAGAGAAAAACATAGATTGCCATTGGAAATGGACTTATAGACCAATAAAAACAATAGATAAAAGAAGGAGCTAGTGAATAAATAGGCTGAAGTTAAACATACACTAGGAATAGACAAAGTCTTTCTATTCTTTCTCATTCTATCAGTAGACGAATCATTATTCGTATTAGGTGACAGTTTATATGTTCAGATTAGTCATTAATGACTACGTTCGACCCAACGAATGATGGGTTTTTACTAATTCTTGGAGAGATTTAGAACACATCCAAATATAACAAATATATGTTTCTATTGGGAAAAGAAAATTGGGTCGACGGGTCTTTTTTCTCATCTATGTGTGTATACGAGTTATTAGTGTATTAATATAAGAAAAAGGAAATCGGATTTTAAAAGTATTGTAAGATTATTTATTCACATAATAATAAAAAACTCTAACATGTAATAATAAAAAAAATTAAATGGGTATTTGCTTCGATACGTTTTATTCTTTGGCTTTTTCAAAGTTGATTTGCATTTGTTCACTACTAATTAATCTGAACTTTATAAATTGTTTGTACCAAAGAAGAAAAACTTTATAAATTGTAAGCAACTGCTTTTATTTTTTATTTTAACTCGCGCGTGTTGTCAATAGATGACAATAACATTCCATGAACATAAAATAAAGTCCATGTTGACTAGTATATTTGGATCATTTGCATATACCCAACCAAAAAGTCAGATTGTTTTTCTCAAGGTATCAATGTGGTTTACTTTAACAGTACTTTCAAAGATATTGATCCCTCTGATGAGTTCACAATAGTATAGAAAAGCTTTTACGGTTCATGTTAGCAAGCAAATTGCAGAATCCCATGGATGTGGACCAAAAACAAAATTTACAAGCCAAGAAACCAATAACTTCACAAGCAAACCCTTAGACAACTCAATTAACATAATATTTGATTCTTATGGTTTTTCCTCTTCTCAAGAAACCAAACAAAAGGTGAACATATATAAAAAGTTTGACATCTTACTCTTACCTGATAAAAACATGGGGAATATATATAAATCCAAAAGGAAAAGAAAAAAAAATCGTTGTCCATTGGTTCATTTCAAAAGATGTTGTATACATGCACCCAAAAGAAGAATTGAGAAAAACGAAATGAAACCGAACCAAACTAGAGAAAACAAAACCGGAAAAGTTTTCAATTAGACTTCCAAAAAACCGGTCATCCTAAGAACGGAGTTACGGTGACGACTCAACTCTCTCCCTTTGAGGGTACAAAAGGAAAACGCCATTCGCGCCTCCATTCTTCGTTTTCCGATGATGATATGTGGCGGCGCCATTTCTCCCTCCTCCTCTTCTTCCTCCTCCATACGCCGGTAAATAGTTCTCGACGGAATTCTCACCGGAGATGACTTTTTCTCCTTCGCCGCCGTCTTTGTTTTGTTGTTTACGTTCTTGCTACTATTGTTGTTGTTCCTAGTATAGTATTCATCGGAAAATATAACCTCGGATTCTTGAAGTTCTTCTGACATTGAAAGGTCGAAACTATCTTTGCCAAAAACGTTAGGGAAATATATTAGTATATGTTTTTATTGAAGAGCGTGGTTAGGACAAGAAGACAACTCTGGGGGAAAAGTGGAACTTATATAATCGCTAAGCAGAATCTCATGTTTTACACGTATATATATGTATATAAGTGTGTATATATACGTTCAAGTATTAATAATATCTTGTGTTGCATCAGATGGCGTCATCGTGAATGTGTTTGAGTGAAGTCAAGGGATTCGATGTGATAATTGATTAATCATTAAGGATGTGACAAGTATCGTAAATTACACAAGACTTTGTATACACTTACACATCAATTTGCCACAAAATAATCGTAATCTGTGCGGGTATGTAATTAATAACATCATAATACTTCATTTGATTCAAAGTTCCGCATAAATGACGTTAAGGGAATTTGAACAATGCCAAAATTATTAGAAACGGGTAAAATATACTAATTTCTAAGTTTTATACTTTTAAAGTTATAACTTAACTATATGCTTTACTCGTTTCAAAATAATCTATGTTTAGAAAAAAATTATTTTAAAATATACATTTTTATATTTTCAATTTACTTTTTAGATAATACTGGTAAATTAGAAACTTCAAAAAAGTTAGTTGTGTTTATTAAAATTTTATTTACTAAAACTTTCAAAAATTAATTAATTATAAAATAGTGTATTTTTAATCAAAATTTAATATATATTATTAATGAGTGAAAACTCTAAAACATGGATTATTTTGAAACTGATTGAGTAATTCATTTACTCCTTTTATTTCAAAATATGCAAATTTTAGAATTTTATATATTAAGAAAGTATGTTAAATTTTGATTATTAATGTTGAAAATGTAAAAATATATTTTCTTGAAACAATAATTTTTAAAATGTGGATCTTTTCGGAAATGAGTATTAATTTCCAAATTTCTGATATATATGCTATTAGAAAATAATTTCAACTATTCGAAAAAATTAGCATACAAATTATGTGGAGCAGAAAAATAAATCCAGAAATAATATTTTAGTAAATTATAGTTCGACATCGAAGTTCTTTAACATTTTCTTTATCTGACATTGCTCCTGGCTCTTTAAATAAATATTCCCTATGTTTTTTAAAGATGTATGTTTTGATGTTTTCACACATATTAATAAAACACATTAACTATACATCATTTTTAAAAATTATCAAATTCTAATGCATTTTAATCAATAGTCTTTCAATAAATCCAATCAATTTTATTGAAATTTGCAATTTTTGTATAGGAAACATAAAAAATACATCTTTGTGAAACAATTTATTTTTCTAAAACATCTATCTTTAAAAAATAGAGGGAGTATATTGTGGATGTATGTATTCTAGTTAACCATATACCGGTGATTATTAAATTAGGTTTATATTACATTTCAGGAAATACAATTATTTTACACTTGCTAGGAAATTTCAATGATTGGGAAGCTGAGTCGGTTTAACGCTACTGAACGCAAGTGCTGCGCGTTTCGTGGCTACGCGGTTACTCGCTCAACGCTATGTATGATATTCCCTTCCACTCGTGCGCTAACTTGAGCCACACGGTGCCGTGTCCGAATTATCCAGAACTGTCATTGGCGATTACGTGGCGCCGTTAATTAACGGCCAATAATTTGTTGCTTTCGGAGAAGAAAAAGGGAAAATATCAAATGTGGCTTAAAAAGTCTATCTTCTAAATTGTTAAAAAAACTGCATATTAATGTTGATTCTAAAGGAAACAAACTACGTGTATGATTATTATTAATGTGCGATATACAAACTAATAAGTGAGTACGAAATGAAGTTAATCTTTCAATCATATAACACAATAACTAAGAACAATATAGTTTCAAAAAAAAAAAAACTAAGAACAATATAGATAGTTAGTAAAGTTTAAAAAGTAAAATATTGAGGCATTTCTTGAGATATATTATAACTGTTAATATCTTTGATATTTCTCTGGGTTTGGTTGAGTGATCCCAAGGAAAATTGAAAATTTGGTAATGCTATTTTTAGTTAGATTTTCTTGATAAAACAAATTTAACCGTGAAGTTGTGCAAAAGCAAGATTTTATTAATTGAGGCACAATTATTAGTGAGCAAGACATGCCTTGAGGAGTACATATAACTAAAAGGGTTACTGAAAATGATTGATTCCATCAATCTACCTATCATAGAGTTAGGACCTTCGATGATTGAGGCTAGTTTTACATTAGGGATTATAACGAAATCAATCGTAATTTTGTCAGGCTAAATTTTCTTTTGTGATTTTGATTATAGTTGTTAAATCTTACAAAACTAAAATTAGAGAATCATCGGTGTGAAACAAAACAAAACGAAACAAATGCCTTTAGTGCAAAGCCAACAAAACAAAACAAATATGGAAAATACTGAATGGGAAGTATATCAAACTTTAAGTAAATAAAACAAAATGTATTTTTTTTTAAACAAAACAAAATGTATTTAAGTGGTAATTCAGAAGTATACAAATTATCAGACTTTAGTTAGGTAATAGTTTTGAAATTTCGAATGGTTAAAGAGTTTTCTTTGATCAGAAAACAATACTTCAATTTTTTTTTTTTACAATACTTCAAATTATGACACAAGTTATTGTTATATGCTCCTTTTAGTATTGATATTTATATGACTAGTGGTGTCTTTTGCGTTTTTTACGTGTTCACAACAAAACAAACACGGTACGTAAATGCATCATTGCACAAACCATTATTTATCATATGATTTAATATTGGAGCAATTCGGTGAAATCAAATTTTGTTCTTATCCTACTATACATTTTATAAGTGAAAATAGACAATGAAAATGAACAAAAAGGTAGACAGATAGAGTCAAGTGAATTGGACATTGGACGAATTCGGGCATTTGATAGATGCATATAATCTCGTCTAAGCTCATCACAAAGACAATGACTTGACAAAACGTAGGATATTGTTGGACAAGTGTGGTTCCTACAATCCTACTCCTAGTGGTCCCTTCGATAATTTCATATGTTGGATACTCATAATTTGAAACCAGTCCAAATACATACAAACTCTAATAATTATTTTGCTCGTTTCACGTATCGTGCTTTGTGATCTTGGTGCATACTGCTTTGCTAATATTAAGAAAAAAACATAAACATAAATCTTTATCAAAAAAAAAAACATAAACAACATTCTTACTTTACATTTCGAAAGTGAAGCCATTGTTTTGTTTGATAAAATGGTGAAATAATTGCTTAACACTATGTACGTACTGTCATTTTTAATTTTACTATTGTTTCATATATATGTATTATCATTACACACTCTACATAGTATTATGCTATCATTAATTTCCATATAGATTTTGTTATTTTAAATTGTTCTATTTCTGTTTAGCAAAAGAAAAATTGATATTTCCTGGCTAGAGTTTTATGAGATTTAGTGCATTAGTGCTAGCATAATCACATCCCTCAATGAATTTCAAATAAGTGTATATGCTTGCAATCCGGTGCATTAGATGCATTTTTCTTCTCTTTTTTCAAATCTCGTATGTTTATAGTCACATCATGCATGAATCATAGATTGTGCCTTTATTAATTTCAAATGGTATTAGATGATATTAATACAACTTGATTGGGGAGAAGTGGAGATAGAGAGAAGGTGTACATTTTCTAATTAGTTATATATCAATCTATATGGAACCTTCTTAACCACATGGACGTCGATGTTAATATTCCGTTAATAACTGTTTCACCTATTTCTTCAACCAGACACTCCTACTATACATGGCAAATTGGAAATCCATGTGCCTTACAGTGAAATAGAAATAGTGAATCAGAGATAAATGTAACTGTGTACAGAGTCAGTTCTATTCTTAGGTCTAACCTTTTTTTTTTTCAAAAAAAATCCTTTTTTGAAAGAGATGATATTTTTAATGGTATAATCAACCGCCTAGTTTCAGGTTCACAGTTATACAACGTTAATTGTTCTATTTTCTGTCTTAGATGATAGACAGCATGTACTAAAATGAAACACCTCAAATCACCCTAATCAATGCGATAATATCACGGATCACATATTCTAAATGTGAAATCTAATACTGTAGAGCTAAAATTTTGAATGATCAATTCAAGTAAACTAATAGATGATCAAAATATAATCTGTCATGTATCATATGTAAAAAGAAGTTCTTAATTTTACCCAAAAAAAGTTATTAAAGTTATGCTACTTCGACCCCAAAAAAAAGAAATAGAGTGATATATGCAGTACTGGATATATGTATACACACGGTCTAATCATTGGGTTAAAACCAACTTGATTTGGTTTACTAAAACAATAGATCATATGTCCTACATAATCAAACACCGAGTGACCGAGGAACTCCAACCGCTGCATTAGAGTCAAAACATCTTCGGTCATAAACATTAGAGCACCTCCAATGGTGCAACCCACCATTGGAGTACTTAGGTATATAAAACTAATTTTTTTTTTTTTTTTACTTTTTGAATAGTGAAGGACTCTAATCTTAATTTTGTGTCCAATGGTATTCCTTATTTTGGAGTCCTTAACAATAAAAAATATTAAATTTATAAAACATTGAAATTGAAATTTTTTTTTATTGAATGATTAAATTTAAACATACATTAATTATACAGCATAATCAATTACTAAACTTGTTCCAAATATTTTCGATTAAATCATTTTTCAACTGGTCGTGTATATGTCTATCCTTGACTTGATCCCGTATGCCAAGCATATTACCAAAATGTGAAGGCATGTTGGTAGAGATATCCACGTGTGAACATCTGCTTGACTCTCCTTCGTCAAACTCTGTTGTATCAAACTGAGTGTGATCTTTACGTTCATCTTCGACAATCATATTGTGCAGTATGACACATGCTCGCATAACCATCCCAATTTGTTCCTTGTCCCACAAAAGAGCCGGGTTTTTGACTATCGCAAATCGAGCTTGCAATACTCCAAAAGCACGTTCCACATCTTTTCGGGTTGATTCTTGATATTCAGCAAATAACTCTGCTTTGGGACCTTGAGGGTGTGAGATAGATTGGATAAATGTTGACCATTTTGGATATATACCGTCGGTGAGGTAGTACGCCAAATCATACTGGTGTCCGTTCACCACGTACTTTACCCTTGGAGCTCGACCATAGTAAATGTCATCAAAAACAGGTGACCGATCGAGGACGTTAATATCGTTTAAGACACCTGGAAGCCCGAAAAAAGCGTGCCATATCCAAAGATCTTGTGAAGCTACAGCCTCCAAGACTAGAGTCGGCTTTCCTGATCCACGTGTGTACAATCCTTTCCAACCTTTTGGGCAATTCTTCCACTCCCAATGCATACAGTCGATGCTTCCTATCATTCCAGGAAAGCCGCGTATCTCTCCAATATCGAGTAGTCGTTGAAGATCGTCAGGAGTGGGTCTTCGTAGGTACTCATCTCCAAATAACTGTATTACGCCTGCTGTGAAATGGGTTAAACACGAAAGTGCTGTGCTTTCACCAAGTCGGAGATATTCGTCAACGGCGTCAGCCGCACAGCCATAAGCAAGCATACGAATAGCTGCCGTACACTTTTGTAGTGCAGTTAGACCTAACCTTCCGACTGCATCTCTTCTTTGTTGAAAGAATGGAATATTTTGTGAGAGGCGATCGACAATACTTAAGAATAGTGGCTTGTTCATGCGGAAACGGCGTCTGAATAAATGAGACTCAAATATTGGATGTTCACTGAAGTAGTCATTCCATAGACGGTCGTGGCCTGCTTCGCGGTTTCGTTCGATATATGCACGTTTCCTTTGTGTATTTGTTTGATTCTCGACGATGCTGTTGTAAGTATCTTCAAAACATGATTCTAAAGCGTCATCGATAGCCGCATCCAATCTTTGATCGACTCCATCTGTCATATTTGCCTATAAAAAATTTTATACAAGTCAATTTTAATCATAGTCTTGCAAGCGTAATCTTTGTCTTTATTTAAAAATTTATACAAGTCAATTTTAATCATAGTCTTGCAAGCGTAATCATCATCTTTATACAAGTCAATGGTTTTTTTTTTCTTAAAATGAAGAATATAGAAAGAGTGTTAACTATTTTTGTCTGAATATATACAAAATGAAGAACCTGTTTGCAGAAATAGAGCTTGTACAAGTAGAGATTGTAGAATAAGAGTTAATTAATAAAACAGAGGGAGAGATTGTTCTGAATACAAGAGAGCAAAGGAAATAGCTCATTCCGAGTTCTACAAACACACTTATAAAGAAAAAGAGATAACAAGATGACAAGGTACCCGTGACTTCAACTACATTACAAATCCGTGACTTAAAGTACTTGTAAGACAGAGATGACAAGGAAAAAGAGATAAAGAGAGTCCGTGACTTGGTTCACATGGAAGACAGGAGCTTTTGTCTTCATCAGGCACATGCTTCTTGTACTTCACCTGAAACAAAAGAAAGTAAATATATTAGTAAATGTTAAGACAACGGTTAACAGCTCAAACGGTTAACAAACAATCAACACAAACAATCAAGGCAAACAATCAAACACTCACAACATTTCAGACAAAAGTTTAGCTTTTACAGCAAGTTCCATCTCAGTGAGTGGTTCGGCCTTTGCAACCAAACTTGCAAGCAAACCTTGCTTTGAGATTTCTTTTTTGATCTCCAACAGGCCTTCTAGCTTGGCCAATTCTTCTTCTTTTGGTGTTTTCTTCCTCTTCTTAGCAGCCTTTGCAGCTTTAACCCCTATTGGTCTCTCTTCTGGCTCTGGCACTGGCACTGCCCTTTGATCATCCACTGCTTTGCGCTTTGTGGAGCACCATTTGACATCATGCCTAAGCTCTCTCCACGCGTGCTCCAAGGTGAACTTCTGTTTCATGTCATTGTGGTAGATATCCAACGCGGCCTTCATCACATCATTCTCATTTTGCCCGCTACTCTGCCCCCTCAATGCCAGGTCGTAACACCCAACAAACTTGCACACCACTTCATTGATCCTAGTCCATCTTGACTTGCACTGCCCAAGTTCTCGTGGGGTTGTCCCAATCAGGAGAGGATTGGAGTTGTAGTACTCTACAATCCTCTTCCAGAAGGCACCCGCTTTCTGGTCGTTCCCCACAATTGGGTCTTTAGAGGTGTTGAGCCACGCACCAATGAGGATTACATCCTCCTTGGGTGACCATTTCCTCCTCTCTTTGACAGTAGCCTCATCAGAACATGGGCTAAAAAAAAGAGGTTCGGATGAGCCAAGGTCAACTACCCCTTGGCTCGTTAATAGGTTAACATAACTACTTGGGTTTGCCATTAACAAAGAAGTCTCTCCGTTACTCTAGTAGAAACGGAGAAGATTAAATAAGAGGTTGAGACCATTGAATCCTAGTAGATATATGTCTTATCCGAACAGCTACAGGCTATTTAATGATGTTTTAAACACTAAATTATCAGTAAGGCACAATTTAATGTTTTCAACCTACAAATATACTGAGTAAAATAGTTAATGGTGTGCATTTACAACCTATCTTTTCAGTTTCGATTTCAAACTTAACTAAACTTCAAACTTAACTACTTCAAACAAACTAAACTAAACTACTACAAACACCAAAACAGACTGCAAAGAAACAACTAAACTAGTTCAAAACGATTACAGAGTACAAAGAAACTAACCTCAGGGGACTGTGTCTCTGTCTCTCTCAAGTTCCGAGACACGCATAAGCAGCCTCCTCACCTGCTCCTGAACACACAACAGAGAAAATAATCAATACGAGTACAGAAAACAATCAATACAATAAAAAAAGATCTAACCTTAAGTGCGGTGCACTCTCTCACAAGCTTCTCCTGCTCGTAAACACGTTGTTTCAGCCTCTCAACCTCCTGTTGGATACCCATAACCCATGGTTGCATGAAATGCAACCCATCATTCTGCCAAAACATATTTTTTTTTGTCAAACAGCAAATCAATAATGAAAAGAAGATAGAAAGTAAGAGACAGGAAATATCAAACCTCGTAGTCCTTGCAGATGAAGTATCTTTTCCCGGGGAGGTAATCATACGTATCCTCTTCGTCGACGAACTCCTTCGTGATAGATCCACAGGGGCACATTTGTGGAATTCCCTGTTGCGCATCTGAAACGGCATAAAGCATGTTGTAGTAGTCTTTGTGTGCTTTCATATCACGCATTTCGTCCTCCATTACTGAACCTGCAAGAACAAATCCCTTATCAGATTCGCTATATCACTATAAGGAAAGGACAAGTAAAAGAGTGACTACAAACTCCTAAAAGCGAATCAAAAGCCCTAATATAAAACTCGAGAAGACAAAAATATCAACAAGAAGAAGAAATCGTAACATCAGAAAACTGAATCGAGAAGAAAAAAATAGAAACAATCGAAGAGAAAACAATCCCTAACCGTAAAGAGCGAGGAAAACAACAATTAACCGGATCAAGAAGAAGAATATAGCAAATTGAGAGACGAAACCCTAAATCGATAAAAATTCCCAATTCGATTTGAAACCCTAAATCTGTTTATACCCCACAAACGAACCATCAAAACCGTAGAAATCAACATGCATCAACCCAAAATGCATAAACAATGACCTAAAATCTCTGATTTACCTTCGACGCCGACAAAACCCTAATCGCCTTTCGTATCGCCTCTAGAGCTCTCTTGTTTCTTTTTTCTTCTCGAGACCGAAGAATGAATTTTTTTTTTGGTTTTGTCAAACTCATCGGTTCGACGCGCCAATCAGATGTCGCCACGTCTTTAAGGATTAATCCTTAAAATGGCTTAGCTAAGCACTCTTCCTTAGCGGGCTCGCTAATTATATTGTTAATATAATCAAAAAAAAATAAGGAATGGGCCTAAGGAATGGACTAGTCACCGCGTTGCGGATGGTCTTAGCAAGCAATAAGCAATACTGAAAAATGGTCCAAATTCAGCCCATCTTTAATTTCAAAGCCCAATGTATACACTCTAGTCATCAGTGTTGGGTATGGGTTTGACATCCTCCAACAAGGCCCATTAGACAATGAACAAAGCCCATATTGCTGGGAAGCCCTAGACATCTTTCTTCTATAAATAAGGAACTACTTCCTTATTAGGAAGGATCTTCTCCTCTTCTTACACTTTGAACATATTTTCTTAGAGATTTTGTAGATCTTAAGGTTCACTTTACACTTGTAATCATCTTTGTAATGAACCTTTAATCAATAAAATATCTTTTATGTTCAATTTCTCATTTGATTTCTTTGTTGATTTTTCCTAAGCCTCAAAGATTTAAGAATCAAATTCTTAAATTTTTTATTGTTATGATTCTACAAATACACCATTTTTGGATCAAACAGTTGGCGCTAGAAGGAGGGGGCCAAGGAGAACAATTTTCAAAGCATATCAAACTTGAGAATCAAGATCGAGAAGGACCAAAAAGAAAAAAAAAGGAGATTAAGCTTTCTCCGACACGAGTTCATCGCAGTCGCTTCATCAAGTTCGGCTCTTTTCCCTTCCATTCGTCGAAACATCTCAGTCTTTCCGTCGGGCAACTACGAGACCTGGCGAACCATGGTGATCTCCGAAAAAAGGAAGATGCTTCTTCAAGCCCTGTTTCTGTCTCTCTTTATCCCTACATCTCATGGTTTCAAAGGTTCGGCTCGGTTCCAGGCTTCTTCAAGCTCTGTTCATCAACCTTTCTCGTCACATCCCCAGCCTCATCAGAGTTCTTGATGGAGATAAAGAGAAAGTTTGAAGCTTTATTATGAAGCTTTGTCGTTGATGCCACCAAAGGACCACCAACGAGCCCAAGACTCCGAGCTTGACGTCCTTTGGCTCATGAAAGTTGCAGAAAAGCACCGGAGGACTTCAAAGTGATGCGTGAAAGCAAATCACTTGCTGGAGCAAAAGAGCAAGCTCGAAGCTTTATTACGAAGTTGATAAAGCTCTGGTTTTGATACCACCAAAGATCCTCCAAAGTTCGAAACTTTCTGGTTGGTCAAACTAGTCGCTTCCTGCAAAACGACCACAACCGAAGCCTTGAGCTCCACAACCGGCAAAACAAAGCCTTTCCACAACTTGCAAAACGAAGCCTTGAACTCCACAACTGTGTCTGATCCATCACCATCCGCTTAGACCAGAGATCGAGGGATGAACTGTGTTTTTGGGGTCAAGCGAGAGTCTTGAAAGGTAGTCAATCTCGCGACCAAAGGAAGAAGACAAGGAAACAGAGGCGGATGAGGTATCGGAGCAATGGAGCAAGTGTATTTGATCTCCAGCGTAATCTTGCAACAAGCAGTTTCTGAATCAATGACGAAATCCCATCACACCTCCATTGAAGGCTCTTGCTTCCCTTTGCCAACTTGCTTTGTGATACGCAGAGCTCACCACCATCTCAGCTCAGACAAGAACGATCCATTAGGAGTTCTGCAAAGTCATATGTGCAGTTACAGTTACCGGAAGAAAAGGCACCAGTTTTTGAACAAGAAAAGCTTCATGTTTATGTGCTCTAAACCCATCTTGCGTTTGAGAATTTAGTTCTCGACTTGACACTTTGCCGAGTTGTAAAACGTTTTTCAAGACAAACTCAGTGAAGGCAAGGTCTGGTTTCTTCAATCAAGCTCTCGAGACAAGCTTGCCGTAGCCGGCACGAGCTCCTCGTCAAACTTCTCATGAGACATCGTCATGGCCCATCTCGTCAAATTGCAAAGGAGGTGCAGCCTCTTATTCTCCATCAGCACACAGCTCCCTGGACACGTATCTCTTATGCTCGGTGACTAAGCTTGAATCCGCCAAAGCTTAGCAACCTTAACCGCAGGAGTCGAGATTATGGTTTCCTCACCTGTCTCTTCTTCACCAAGCAAGCTCTACCAATTAAAAAGATAAGTTCTTTTAATTAAAACATTACATACACGTGTTATGGTAGACTAGCATTGTCAAACAGGTTGTCCCGTCCCGTCCCGTCCCGTCCCGCCGCGGGCTCACTTGTTGCGGGTCATTGCGGTTCAGGCCCGCGCGGGCTGCGGTCTCCGATTGGTCGTCCCAAACCCGTACCGCCGAATGCACAGTCTCTTGCGGGCCAGCCCGCGGGACTTAAGCAAAATGCACTCTTTTGGTTCTTGATGCTGCTAGCTGCTCCATGACTGCTTCATGACGAGTCAAAATGCTCCTTTGTACACCTAAGTTCACATAACAAGATAAACATGAGACATGTACATAGACAACATGAGACATTGTTGTAGCTAAAGCTTCATTGTGTATTGAACTTGTAGATTACTTTATTTTATATTCTTTTTGTGACAAAACTCCATGACTTCTTAGTTCACTAAGTTCATGAAGTAAAATGTATCTATTGAAATGAGTATCCATGTAAAAGATGAGATGATAAAGTCTGAAACAAATTTAAATTCAAGAAAAACTTCAAATTATAGTATTCAAGCATCTTTAACCAGCAAAACACCAAATCAAACTAAGATAAAAACACCAAATCAAAGTAAGATAAAAACACCAAATCCAACTAAGTTAAAAACCAAATATAGCTAAAGCAAAACAGCAAATCAATCTTCATCATCTTCATCTTCATCTTCTCCATTGATAATGGAATCAAATGATGGCAATTTCCCTTCACCACCACCACCACCATCACGATCACCACCACCACCACCACCACCATCACCATCGCCATCGCCATCACCATCACCATCACCATCACCATCACCATCACCATCTTCATCGATTTCTTCATCTGTATATGAAGATAATGTCTTTTGCTTAGGATACCACATAATAGTAGTCAAAAAAAAATTATAATATGAGTTAAATTACCATGTGCATAAGATTCATATCCCTTGATCCAATTCCTAGTGCATATTAGAGCTTGCACATTCTTGGGGAGTAGCCGACTCCTGTATTTATTCAGAACTCGCGATCCAATGCTAAAGGAGGACTCCGAAGCCACTGTCGTAATTGGAACACTTAGCAGATCACATGCCATTGCAGCCAAATCACCAAACCGATGCGCATTATCTTTCCACCAATCAAGTATGTTCAAGCTCTGGAAACTAGTAAAGTCCAAAGCTGGTTCTTCAAGATAGGCTTCTAGAGGTGTCTTTCCACTCACAATGCCACTCTCTTTGCGAAATGCAAAGAAGTCCTATGAATGTTTTAATAAAAATATATCAGATAGATTAAATATAAAAGAGAAGGTAATTTTAAAAATAAAACACTGACCGTGTAGTTCCCAAACATTCGGCTAGACACTGCCTTAGTGGCTTTTTTTTGAACAGACTGACGAGGCTCAGTGGAAGGTGAGTTATTCTTGGACTTTTTGTTGTAGGTCTGAAACAGATTGTTAAGCTTCTCTCGCAAGTTCTTCAACTTTGCATCACGTGTACTCATGTCGAGCTTCCCTAAACAACATTGGACAATCGAAAGCTTAAACCGTGGATCGAAGACTGCTGCCATAGCAAAAAGACAACTAACTTCATCCCAATATTTGTCAAACTTCTCTTTCATTGGTGGCACCATGTATCTGACAGCATCATCTTCGCTGTCCTCATTTTTCTGAAGCCAATTATGGATCAGCCAAACTTGATAAAAGTACAAGTTTGCAGTCGGGTAATTTGATCCCGACATCAGCGATGTGATCTCAGCAAAAGGTGCCAAAAACTCGGAGATATTGGCTGCTCTATCCCATTCCTCAGCAGTGGGCGCTGTCTTAAAATTCTTCTTATCAAATATCTCCAACTGAACAAATGCTTTACGGTACTTGATGGCTCGCTCAAGCATGTAGAAAGTAGAGTTCCATCTCGTCGACACGTCCAAGATGAGCCACCCATCGTCTACTGGACCCGTAGCATCCACACATCTCTGGAACAGTGTTTCTCGCGTTGGCGATCCTAAAACATACTTAACACTCTCTCTTACTTTGTGCAAAGCGCCTCCTATAACCTTTAACCCATCTTGCACTATGAGATTAAGTATGTGAGCTGCACATCTGACATGGAAGAACTCGCCTCCACAAAGTAAATCATCAGACAAATTGAGCTGTGATTTCACAATATCTTGCATCGAATCATTACTTGTAGCATTATCTAGTGTCACTGAGAACACCTTTTTATCAATTCCCCATTCTTTCAATGTTTCAAGGAGCTGAACTGCAACATTCATACCATTATGTGGAGGTGGCAGAGCACAAAACGTCAGAATCTTGCTATTCAACTTCCAATTCCGATCAATGTAATGTGCTGTCACACACATGTATCCTTCCCGCTTCACCGATGTCCACAAGTCAGACGTGAATGAGACACGTCCAGGGAGAGTCGCCAATTCTCTCTTCAGTATGTCTCTCTCACTTTCATACAACTTGTAGACATCTTTTCTCGCCGTGTTTCGAGAAATGGTTTTGACATCTACATTCAAATACTTCCATGTCTCTCTCACTCTTTCATACTCGACGTAGGAGTATGGCAGATCATGCTGAACGATTGTCTTAGCTACCAATTGTCGGAACACAGTATGATCATACTTGCGAGATACCACTTTCCCCTCGAGATTGAGTTGTTGCTGGGTTCCTCCACTCCTAGGAAACATTTTACACCTCAGACGATGCCTTCTCAACCCACTGGTTCCATGCGAGTGTGAATGCCATGCATACTGATTCCTGCAATGGTTGCATGCAGCTTTCATAGTTCCATTGGGCTTATGAACCACCTTGAAATCTCGCCACACATCTGATCTCTGCCTTTCTTCCCTTTCTTCTTCACCAATCTCATCCTCATCCAACTCTTCTTCAAACAATTCATCGCCAAGTTCTGGTAACTCCTCAATCGTCTTCCTCTGTGACACTGCCTTCTTCTTTTGCGACTGGGTAGCCGATACCTTTCCCTTGCCCTTTTGTGACCGAGACAGTGGCTTCCTTATACCTCCACGAATCACAGCTTTCTTTGGTACATATTTTTCCTTTCTACACGCCTGTGAGGAGGAGCCAATACCACCGTCTATAGTGGATTGCGTCATGGGTTTCCTTGTGGCTGTTCCAAAAGTGCTCTTCCTGCGAGGCTGACTTGTTTGGATCTGTGGAGTGATTTCAACATCAGAATCATCACTATTATCGTTTAGACTGATAATTCTTCTTTTGCTTCCTTTCTTCTTTCCACCGGAAGCAATAGCAGTATCAGCCCTTTGATCAGCGATCTGTTCAGCTGCATCAAGAGCAGCTAAGGTAGCTAAACTCGCGATGTCCAGAGTGTTTGGTGGAGAGTAATCGGTATCCATCGTGAACTGCTCTTCTGAATCGCTCCTGGAACCCATCTTCTCTCAAGTTTTCAGTTGTTTTTTTAGGGTGAAGTCGTGAGAACGTGACTACGTGTGGCTTAGTGTATATATTAGGGTTTCTAAATATTGGCTTATATTTTTAATTAAAATTCCAAATAATATTAATTAAAGTGTAAATAAATTTGCTTGAGGACAAGCACTTTAAAATCACGTTCTAAACAAGTAAACAACCAAAGCAACATAAACAAGTCAATGTTCTATCATCTACGAAAGCAACCTAACACAATTCCATCTACGAAAGCAACCTAACACAATTCCATCTACGAAAGCAACCTAACACAATTCTATAACTAGCATCTACAACAGTAAGAAGAGTTTATTACTTGTTCTGTGAAGAGGAGCAGAAGATGGAACAGCCTCCTTCCTTGTGATGCCAACACTACATCAGCTTGACAAATCAAACACAGTAGGAGGTGGCTGGTAATCACTGGTCAAGCAGGGGTGCGCTCAAAACATACATCAAGTCAGCTCCATAACATGCTTATATCGTTTTGAGCCTACCCCTGCTTTCACAGTGATTACCATCTGCTTCCTTGTCCACCTACATTAAGAAAAGGCATTAGGCATATAAGTGACATGCTATTAAATTTTTAAAAATTCAAGCATATACTAAATACTTATCAGAGATTTAAAAATCCAGCATATATTGCATAATTCAATCATACTAGATTTATTCACAAATAACATGAGACTTGTCTTCATTTTCCAGGAGTCTTGCTATTAAATTTTAAAAATTCAAGCATATACTAAACTTATAAAAGAAGAGTTTCATACTTGTCAATCAAGAGGAGCAGAAGATGAACCAGTCTCCTTCCTTGTGATGGCATCACTCCATCCCCGGGAGACATATAACAAAGAAAAAAAAATAATATCAGATATATTCAATGTAAGTTTAACAAAAGACATTCGCAAAGCAACTTACAATATCGATGTATGTGTTCTCCTTCCTTGTTCACCTACAAAACAAATGACGTCAAATAAGCATCAACCAATTATATCGCTCAAGAAGCTTAAAGTTTCAGATTGGTAACACCTGACAAGAAGCTTAAAGTTTCAGATCGCTCAAGAATCTTTGCACCTCGGTGTAACGGTGTTGATTTCTTCTTCACTAAACAAGGAGGCAGGTGGTGGTGGGGGAACAAGTTGGTGTACGACCAAAACATACATCAAGTGAACACCTTCTATATCGTTTTGAGCCTACATCAGCTTGAACCACCACCACCATCCGCCTACTTGTTTACAATCATATATTCTTTTCACCTACAAAAATAACAAACATTAGGACACTGGTTTTAACTAACCAACACACAGACAAAACAAGACACAGAGACACATAGACACATAAACACAGACACTTGTTTTAACTAATCTAACCGACACATAGACAAAACTAGTTACTAAAGAGTATCTATAGTACAACTGTAAAAGAACATGAACATGTATGCAGCGAAGGAGAAGCTTAGGTGGTGGATCTTACAACAAACAAAGCTAAGGCGTTGGATCTATAAGACGAAATGAAGCTCCAGTGGTGGATCGAAGCAGAGAACAACCTGAAAAGTGAAAACGAGTAACTGTTAGACTACCAAAAAAAAAATACTCCATCTACATAGATCTTTCATTACCTCCGACATGCATGCGGTCACCGTCTCTGAAGAAGCCATCGCCGGAGATGCTTCTTGGTTTACGGTGGCAAAGGGAGCTCATCGAGACTTCAAGAATCGAGAGCTTCGTAAAAGGACTTCTCTCCGGAACATGCATGTTTGGTCTGTATCGCCGTCGTTGGAGCTTATCACCGTCGCTGGAGCTTCATTTCGGTGGCGACTCGTCTCTCTGTCTCTATCTCTCTCACTAACGCTCTCTTTTTTTTTTTCAGGTTGCGATGAAATGAAAAGACCAGAAGCTGCGGGACTGTAGGTTAACCCGCGGTCTCCTTCGGCCCATCCCGCGAAAGGCCCATCCCGCACAGGTCTTCTCCCGCGAGGCCCGCGACACTGCGGGATACCAACTCCTAGGCCCAAACCCGCCCCGCTACAGGTCTAAACGGGCCTATCCCGCGGTCCAAGCCCACTTTTGACATTCCTATGGTAGACACTATAACTGTGGTTTAAATCATTAAACAATTCTAAGCTCCTCATTCTCGTATAACCTTTGATGAGATAGACTCATGTTATTGCTTTTACAGTTGGCAGCCCATGATATTAATAAGTTTAACAATTATTATATCATCATGTGAAAGAGCCGAGCATTAACATGAGTTTAATCATCGCTTGCTTATCAACTACACAAAACTTGATTATTTCTTTTGGTTTGTATCTAATCATGATCATGCTTTTCATGAACCAGAGTTGATTACGATCATTGAGCCAAAAGTCATTGAGATGGTCCTCACGCTTCGAAAGAAGAGCTCGAAGTCTTCGAAGTGGCACAAGATTCTTGGGAAAACAACCATGAAGCATCTCACCGTCGAGCCAATTGTTCGGTACTCGGTGTTACTCGGCACGGATCACTCTCTCGTCTTCACTTGGCACATATCACTCTTTTGCCGTTATTCGGCACGGATCACTCTCTCGCCGTTACTCAGCACAGATCACTCTCTCGCCGTTACTCAGCACGGATCACTCTCTCGCCGTTACTCGGCACGGATCACTCTCTCGCCGTTACTCGGCACGGATCACTCTCTCGCCGTTACTTGGCACGGATCACTCTCTAGCAGTCACTCGGCTCAGCTTGCTCTAGCAGTCACTCGGCTCGCTCCCTTGCCGTTACTCGGTGCATATTGCTCTCTCACAGTCAGTTGTGGCGATTTGATTGTGACGGTTCGTTCATGGTGGTACGTTCATGACGGTGTTTGTGGTGACTTGTCCTTGGTAGTTAGTCGACAGACACTTCATCCATGGCGACTCGCTCGGGTAGTTCAGAACACTGTCCACACAGATCGTTCACGCAACTATCCCCGAGTAAGATGTCCGATTGGAATCGAAGTATGTCTGTGACAGCTCGTCCGAGACAGTCCAACCATGACACTCCGTTTATGACAACCTAGCTATAACGATTTGTTCATGACAATTCGTCTACGACATGAGTGTGTGCTGAGTTCATTGTCTCATAAACCCTATTTGTGAAATCCGCAGAGATCAGTTTCATCTCTCTCTCCGAACTTGGGGGGACTTACTGTTGGGTATGGGTTTGACATCCTCCAACAAGGCCCATTAGACAATGAACAAAGTCCATATTGCTGGGAAGCCCTAGACATCTTTCTTCTATAAATAAGGAACTACTTCCTTATTAGGAAGGATCTTCTCCTCTTCTTACACTTTGAACATATTTTCTTAGAGATTTTGTAGATCTTAAGGTTCACTTTACACTTGTAATCATCTTTGTAATGAACCTTTAATCAATAAAATATCTTTTATGTTCAATTTCTCATTTGATTTCTTTGTTGATTTTTCCTAAGCCTCAAAGATTTAAGAATCAAATTCTTAAATTTTTTATTGTTATGATTCTACAAATACACCATTTTTGGATCAAACAATCAGGTTGACTAAAAAAAATTAACCAAAATTGCTTCGGTTATTAGTCGGTTTTTAGTAATTAAATAAACCGATTCACCTCGCTTAGCAAAATCGCTTCATCTCTGTGATCAAATCATCACTCGAATTCGAATCAATAAACCCTGAATCAATTTGTACCGTTCCTTTTAAAAAAAATATCTTCAGTTTAGAACAGTAATGGCGCTCTGTAACTTTTACCTGAATCTCGTGGGATTCCCCGCTGCAGGGATAATCAGTGAGTTCCACTGATCTTCTCCCTCAGAAGTTTGCTTTTCATTGCTTGTTGGGGATGGATTGTCAGACCAAACTCACCTCAAACATTGCTCGAACATCCAAGTTGTCTGAAAGCGAAAGGTTTGGTTTTGCATCAGGGAAAAAGCAAAAAAAAAAAAAAAAATGTATTTGTAGTTTTACTGCTGTTCTGTTTTAGTGTCTCATTGGCTTTAAAACTTGATTCGTTTGAAATGAAACACAGCATGTCATAATGGTGGACTTTGACTAAAGTCTGGTTCCATATCTCTCTTGAATAAGTGTTTACGTTTTCTTGTCTTGATTGCTTGGTTAGTAAGTTTTTTGTGTGTGTCTATTGTAGGAAGGAGATAAAGAAAATGGGGGAAGAAAGCACATCATAGAATGGTAATAAAGCATTTTCATGATGATTTACAACTCTCAACTGGCAGCTCTCCGGACTCCCAAAATGAAAAAGAGGCTGTTTATGGAGCTCTGAATTAAATGGGTAGCTTGGGAGGTTGAATTTCCCATCATTGTTTCAGCTAAGGCTTTGCAAATATTAAGACAGAGAAGCTAGTGACACCGTGTGATCCAAGTAAGCAGCATGACTTCCTGATCCTAAAGTCCAAGTGCTGCTACCGATTGTGTCACGAGTTCACTGTTCTAGTGAAAAACTTAGGTGGCTAAGTGGATGTTAAGCGAAGATGGAACCTTATGATACCCTCTTATTCATTCTATATATCATATCTATGTAATTTTTTTTTTTTTGTTTTGAGAAAAATATCTATGTAAATTTCCCCAAATACGTCTCTTGATTGTAATTTCAAAACTATACATTTATCAAGAAGATGCTAGAAAGAATCTGCATTAATAAACTTATCCATTTTCTTGATAAAACAAATGAATTGTCAGTGTTAAATGACCATTCATGCTTTGTAGCGTTCATAAATTCTTGCATGTGGTTGGTGTAGCTAATCATCATTTCTTCTGTTTTTTTTTTGGAATGGTTTCTTTATTTTGGTAAAGAATCCAGAGTGGCTGCTTAACTAACATACCCTGTCACAAAAACCCCACAAGATCATGCTTCAAATTTATGAATCACTGACTTCAAAACCTCAAAGTCACATTATAAAAACAATTCTATTTATCATTCCTTAAATGCTCCACTCTATCTTCATTACTTACCAGCCCTATTCTAATTTCGTCTTCACCAATTCTTTTGGTTGAACCTGTCTGGACAAATGCTTCACAGTTTGGTTCCCAAAGTGAGATTAATTTTAATTTATCACTGAAGAACAAGAAGCATGAGCAAAGGCAAAGAAATTATGAATTTCCAACTACCATATTTTATAAATAATCATGATGATCATCGTCATGACATAGTGTCCCTTCCTCTTCCCATTTAATGTTTCTTCCATCTACCTCCATTAATACATACATCCATACCTCACCCTCAAACCCAACATGATGCGTCTTAACCGTTAGATAGCCACAATCCCAGGACACAGGACACATGATAAAGATTATGCAAGTGGCCCTCACTCACATCTCATGATTTTATTACAATTTGCATTCTATAGCAAAACAAGCTAAACAAAAGAGTAAACTTAGTCATTGTCTCAACTTCCTTATACATCAAATAATCCATCAACAATCCAATCATGATTGGAACATGTAGTTCCTTTTTAATATAAAGTTCTTTACTTTTTCTGGGAAACTATAGTAACAGAATTATCACATTACATACAAGCTGGTCCTGAGTACAGTAAGAAACGGAGTATTAATAACAAACATATTTATACAGTTATTTTACATATACACAAACATTATCACCGCGTGACATTAAATGCTTCTTCAACCATCAAAAGCTCAAAACTTCTTTTTCTTTTTTTGTTCTTTTGTCATTCCCTCCATATTCTTCTGACCTCTATTATATACACCCATTTACATTCTTCACGTTCTCAAACCAGTAGCTCTTTCTCTCCTCTTCTTCGCGCATTCTCTCTCTTACCGGATAAGGTTTGTCTAGAGAGATGGCTAGAGTTTGTGTAATGATTATGATGATGGTAGCTATGGTCTTGAACATGGCTATAGGTGAGCCTATAGCACCATGCTACTTCATATTTGGTGATTCTTTGGTTGACAGTGGAAACAACAATCAGCTTCAGTCCTTAGCGAGAGCTGATTACTTCCCTTACGGCATCGACTTCCAGTTTGGTCCAACCGGAAGGTTCTGTAATGGAAAAACAACCGTCGATGTCATCAGTAATCTTATAACAACACCCCTTGTTCTGTTCTTTTTTTTGTCCCAAAACATGTAAATTGAAAAAACAAAACAACTAACTTGTTCTGTTTTCGTTGAAAAGCTGAGCTTCTTGGTTTCGATGACTACATTACACCGTATTCTCAAGCAAGCGGCGAAGACATCCTAAGAGGAGTAAACTACGCTTCTGCAGCTGCTGGTGTTCGAGAAGAAACTGGTCGTCAGTTGGTAAGTCATTCCTTAAAAACAGAACCACATTTCATTTAGGCTTAAGTTTCTTAAGTATGAAACATAAAGTCTCTTTCCTTTGTTTGTTTCAGGGAGCTAGAATAACGTTTGCAGGGCAAGTAGCTAACCACGTGAACACAGTGTCACAAGTGGTGAACATACTCGGAGACGAGAATGAAGCTGCTAATTACCTAAGTAAATGCATCTACTCTATAGGGTTAGGCAGTAACGACTATCTCAATAACTACTTTATGCCTCTCTATTACTCCACCGGGAACCAGTACTCCCCGGACTCCTTTGCCAACGACCTCATCAACCGATACACCGAGCAACTCAGGGTTTGTTCATTTACTTGTGCTATGTACTCTGTTTCCTCTGTTTTTAGTCCTCTTGGATCACAAGCGGTTGATATGTATCTCTGTTTTTTGCTTGGTTTGGAGTAGATATTGTATAACAACGGAGCGAGGAAGTTTGCGCTAATTGGTATCGGTGCAATAGGATGTAGCCCTAACGAGCTGGCGCAGAACAGCAGAGACGGGAGGACATGTGACGAAAGGATCAATTCAGCAAACAGGATCTTTAACAGCAAGCTCGTGTCTCTGGTCGACTATTTCAACCAAAACACACCGGATGCTAAGTTCACTTACATCAATGCTTACGGTATCTTCCAAGACATGGTAGCTAATCCTTCTCGCTATGGTAAGACTCACCACTTTAATGACTTAAACCATAACACGATAGAAAAATATATTTGCCTGAAACATTTCTTGATTAGTTTACATTAATAATGGTTTTCAGGGTTTAGGGTGACAAACGCGGGGTGTTGTGGAGTTGGGAGGAACAATGGACAGATAACTTGTCTTCCAGGTCAAGCTCCTTGTCTGAACAGAGATGAGTTTGTGTTCTGGGATGCGTTTCATCCAGGGGAAGCAGCGAATGTCGTGATCGGTAGTCGATCTTTTAGGAGAGAATCTTCATCTGATGCTCACCCTTATGATATCCAGCAGCTTGCTTTGCTTTAGTTCATGAAAGTTCTTCCACACAGACAAAGAGAGAAAGAGAGAGATTTAATCTTTTGCTTTGTTTGATACTTTTTTTTTTTTTGGTTGCAGAAGAACTGTTTCTGGTGTGGTCCGTTGAGCTGATGTATTATGGTTCTATATAATGACATGAATTTGCTGTTCTTACATGTGATTAAAAACGTGGAATGTTTGACAATCTTTGTTAGCATAGATCTACGAAGAACCAAGAACTAACTAAACTTGTCAGTAGATGTTGTGTGATACACACACATTTACGTATTTGATTCTATTGAACATGATATGATAACTTCTTTTTGGATATTCTTCTTTTGAAATGCATGAGAGAAAAACGGGCCTAGCCCACTATTTTGATGTTTAAAACTAATAAATGGCCCATAAATTCAAGTTACACATAAGTTGGAATGGATCTGAACCAGAGTGAAACGGTAATTTGATGATATTTTAGTTAATATTTAAAATTTTACTTCAGTTAAGCTTTAACTGTACAAGATTTAAGTGTAAAGGGTATACAAGTTGAATGATAAGACACAAAATGTTTTCAAAAAATTTACTAAAAAAAAAGAAGAGAATTAATACAGAAAAGTTAGAATATATGGACCATCACTAAGTACATGTACTGGTTGAAATTCGTAGCAATGGGGCCAGATGTTGCATTCTCTCCATATCTGGTAAATGGAGGCATGGAAAATAAGCTTGACAATGAGCCCTATCTGCTGGTTCTAAGAGTAGATATGGAGCCATCAATTAAAACACAAGGGCATGAATTGGTAGAGTAAAACATTTGAGCTAATAACCTAATAATGTATACTTGTACACATAGTTTTCTTTTAACCAAAGTAAGCACATTGGTTATCTTCATATAAATAATTATAGAAATCACTGATACAACACTCGTGAAATAAATAAACAGATATTACATATTTAAATAACATTGCATTAGCTTTATATTGCTCATTTTTTAACCCAATACATGGTTCTTATTCACTCATCGACCCTTCAGGCTTCACCCAACACTACCTGCAAAACAAATGAAACGAAGTTAATTTTGATCAAATTAATGCTGCAAGTTCAGAAAACCATCCAACACCAATATTTGTTTTCTTACACTAACTGAAGAGCAGTTTGGTCTTGGCGACCCGCGGATGAGTAATGGTGATTGTTAGGTTGCAATGCAGCGACTTGGAAATAGTTCCGTGAATCAAACGGTTGAGGTTGAGTTTGAAGCGGTTGCATAATCTGCTCATATCCTCCTGGCATAAGATTCATACTTGGATTGTTCCCCTCATTTTCAGCTATCTATATATCATAGATATGTATTTAGTGTTTCATTATTTTAATAAATTTTTGGTGTTATATATGCAGGATTAAATCTCTAGGAAGTTAAAACAATATGCATCTACCTTAGCACGAAGAAGCTCGTTATCACTATGCAAATCAGCCTCCTGCATAGACTTTTCATTACAAATTTGCCAAATTATCATATATACAGATTAACAATGGAAATAAATTGGATATAAGATGTGCCTTACTCGCTTCTGCGTGTAGTCAATTTCGGCAAATAAGAGTTCATTCTGTAAACACATTTTATAAGGAATATTTTATCAATTTAGCAAAAATGAATATATAAATAAATAAATAATTTTGTTGGAAACAATTTGATTTGGAGAACATTTATACTTAATACAATTACCTTCTTAGATCGGATTCGATTAATACTTCGGTCTAATCTGCCTTCCAAATTCCTAAGCTCTTTGGGAGACATTGACCCTATTGTCTCACCCATCAATTGCCTACTTAAGTTTTCAAAAGTATTAATATATGCTAATCGATAATAACATATGATTCCCTTTTTTTAATCAACGATAGTTATAACATATAATTTAGTTCATCAATTTCAAGTCATTTAATTAGATAAATATTAACCTGTTTGAGTTTTGTATGCTGATAATTTGTTGACGCAATTTGACCGATTCTTGTTGATAATACTTGAAAGAAAAAAATATATTTAAAAATGTCATATTAATAAGCAATTTTGGGAAGAAAAAAAAGCTTCAAATGATATGTGTAGTCTTAAGTTACCTGTGCGTTAATTTCTGCTACCGTTCCGGTGTTAGTATTATCCGATATTGCCTTCTTGTACCTCTCGATTGTCCCTTTTACACTGCAACAGTTTTGTTAAGGGAATTAATAAGTTAATCAAATCTGCATTTTAAAAAGTACTACCAATAAAATTTATGCTTAAATCAGCATTTAAGAAAAGTAAGAATAAAGAATTGTAAAGGTCAAATCGCACACTTTAGTGATGTTAATACGAAACCTTAAAGAGCAAACATCGGTTCTTTTGAGTCAGAACAAATGAAACATAACGTGACAAATGATGTGAAGAAAAATATTAGATAAAAGAAAATAATTAGACTTTTGATAAAAGAAAAATATTCCTTAAATTTGTAACAAATAAAGAATTTCAAGTTCAAAAAAAAAAACAAATAAAGAATTTCTTTAAGCAAAATAATCGGAACCCTTGGTCCTCTGAATCCTTCAATTTATCGAGCTAGTGATTTATTGCAACTGCCATGTTTGGGAAAGTAGAGTGACAAGATTGGTCTGAACCAGTCTAGGGTTTCAGACATCTGACACGTGTCGAAAACCCATTACACATTGGTAAATCCAGTAGACATTTGATAGTTTTTAATTGTTAACCATCGGATTAGTTTAACTAGAATGAAACCAAATGACTTGTCCGAGTAACATCACAACGTTGCATAGTTTCCTTATTTGGAATATCATTATATTACTATTACACAATTTTTCCTTTTTGAGTTCTATGTATACGATACATATACATACTACGATGACATATCATAGACTATGATGCATGGCTGTTCAAAGAAAAAAAAACTGTTCAGAAAAAAAAAAGACTATGATGCCTGAGCCTTAGATGGATGGTAAGCCTTTTTTCAAAAAAAAAAACCTTAGATGGATGAATCACGACCGTCCATTTTAGAATCATAGAAAGGCAAAGACTGAATTTTATTTTATTTTCAGAAAAGACTCGCAACTAATTGGACCCGTAATCTCACTTTCTTCTCTATCCCATGAAGAGAGAGAAATGAGAAAAGCCCTAACTTTGTCTCTCTAGACAAAGACAAAAATATATATTTTTAAAAAAGTAACAGGAATTGCATAAACCTATCTACACCAAACAAAAATTGCATAAATGTATCGATGGCCAGATTTACTGATTCAGTGATCATGAATCTTTTACATCTTAGAAATATGAAACGGATTAGGTACATCCTAGTAATTTGTCTCTTTGTGTATTTTCTTGGTGTATATATATATATAGTTATATACACATAATATGAAGTCAATTTTTATTTTGCTTTCATTTTGAGGAATAATTGCTTTGGGTATTGTCCAAATGTGAAATCTAATATTAAAGGGTAAAAAGCAGTACTATGAGATTTTTGAATTTATAGGTACTTTACAAATTAATTCATCATGACTCATGATATAAACTTTTTTTGTCAGAAAGTCAAGAACTCGACTGCTTTAAAAAAAAGTCAAGAACTGAAACTAACAAAACTTTTTACAACTAATAAATGTAAATGATAAATAAAATAAATAGCATCCGTGTGATGACGTGATCAAAGATTCTGTAACAAAGACAACAAATCTTATAGAGACCAAACCTAACATTGCGCTCAATACCAACCTCTAAGGAAAACACACAAAAAAAGGCTTTGAAATATAGACTGTAGTAATAACGAGAAACGAAACTCTGATTACGTTTAGTACCCACTGAATAAAAGATATTATTAGGTAAATGAAGATTAATTCTTGATTGGTTGATTGAAAGTCTTTGTTAGCTTTTCTTTCTTTGGACATGAGCAATATATATTTTTAGGACATGAGTTGACAACTGTAAGCGATTAGGAAAAAGAGACTTTTATGACGTGGTAAACTGACTGTAATCCATTTAATTTGTCATGTTTTTGAATTTTAACGTGGTAAACTCACGTGGATTCTAATGAAAATGGGAAATTACGTGTGGAAATAGCCATTACTAGTTTGAGTTTGGAATCTGAAACTCCAATTGAAGTTCAAAGTAGTTGAAACTTTTTAACTCTTTTGGCTATGATACATTCACAAAGACAAAATAAACTTAACATCCATAAAGACAAAAAAAATAAACTTATGAACATATTTTTTTTGCTTGTATTTCCCATGATTTCTATCACTCAAGATTTAAACATTCAAAAATCTATTTTGCCATATTCTACACTCACTTGCCTTCACATGTGGTTGCATCAAATACATGATATGATAATTCATGAGAGAGAAAGAGGCAAAGATAAGAAAGGAAAGAAAGAGAAAGGAGAGAAGAGAAAGAGGGACACAGATATTAACAACAATGTAGAATGGGATGATCACAAACCAGAAGACATGACCTCACAGTCCTTACTCTCCCAATTTGTTTCCCAAAACCTACTTTTATAGTAATAAAAATCAAGATTTTACCTATTACAACACCAGATCTAAAAATATATCTAAATCTTGAAGTACTTGTTAGTAGAAGATATAGAAAGTGATCAGAATTTTGTATATATTACAGAAATGAGTGAAGAAAAAAAACCCAACAAAGTGAATCTTAGTTCTACAAAACTGAATCTAAAAGTCCACATTAGAAAAGCTGATTGTTTATTTTATTTATTTACTATCTAACGCTCACTCAGATCTCCATAACTTTGTACCATTTTCTCACTTTATCTTATATAACAAATTCCCTATAATATATATTATAAAAAGAACATGAATTCGAACTAGATCTAGATCATTTCCAAACTAATTAAGATAAACATTTATATGTACCAACAAAGATTCTCACAAATGTTGTGTTTTAATTTTTGTGTTGACTTCAAGAAAAAGTAAAATATTATCCCACCCATAAGAGGGTTCCAACCGTATAGATCGAAAACCCTAGTTAAGATTCGAATTTTAACATAACCCTAAATTAATTATAAATCTACTGTATTAGATAGAAACCAAGAACAGAGCAGAAGAAGTATAACCTGTTGTTTGAGTACTCATAGAGACGACCGCGGCTAGAGAAGACGATGAGTGCGACTTCAGCGTCACAAAGAACAGAGAGTTCGTAAGCTTTCTTGAGCAAACCATTTCTGCGTTTGCAGAAAGTGACTTGGCGATTGGTTGTGTTCTCGATCCGTTTGATTTCGATCTTTCCTCTCCCTCCAGATTTCCTCTGTGGAGAGAAATCTCCTCCTAGCTCCATTTGGTAGGCCGTGTTTGACGTGCTACAAAGCCATAATCATTTAGGGCACGATTGATCAATCAAAAACAAGAAAGCATCAACAAAGGTTCTTGAAAAAGGCTCCAGCTTTGTCATATTTTCTATTCGTTTGAATTGTGGTTGAGATCAAAGTTATATTAGAAAGATTTGATTTAATCTGTTGCTGATACACAACTAAAGCAATGAAGTAATTCATATTCTCCTAACAAGCGTTAACCATGAGATTTTTTTAAAAATATATATGTTGTGTGGGAAGAAAGGATTGACAAAAGAAAATAAGTAAAAATAATGAAAATATTTTGAAACTCAAAGAAACAAGTAAATCTAGACTGTGAAAACACAATTTTAAGAGCAAAGAAGATCATTTATAGGATTCTGAATCTTGGCATACTCTAAGAAAATAGAAGAACAATCAATTATAAAATGGAAAAAGGAAACTAAAGAAGAACATAGATTTGGTATAAGGGCCAAAATAAGTGAAGCAAAGTATTATAATGAAGTAGATAATGTTTGGAAGGATTGGGGAACACCAAAATATTAGACTGACCTGTTGGGGGAGATGAACAAAGAGGAAACTTTTATTTTTCTTGGAAAAATGATTTTCTGGAAAGTATGAGATTTGGAGAAGTTCCAGAAAATGGAAGGTAAGGTTGTGCTGGTGAAGAGATAGGTATATACTAAAGGAATAATTTGTTTTCTTTAAATATTTCTCAAATTTTATCACCGTTTTAGTTCACCTTTTTACATCCATATAGTGTACTTGTCAATTTCTGCGAATCACTTTTTTTTACACACTAAAGCATGGTTTCATAAATCAAATCTAAGAGATAAGTATGTGTTCATCTTTATTAGATGGTGATGTACATGTAATTTCTAAAACTTATATATCAGAATATGAAACTTACGGTGAAAAATCATCATAATTGATTAGATGTGTGTGCTTGTTTGTTTTTTTGAATTTATTTATTTAAAATGTTACCCATTTTAAAATTAAAACAAAAACTAGATATTATATTTAAAAAAAACATTTTGAAAAATACCGATCTTAAAGTTATCTTCATATAAATCAATGAGTATAGCAGCTTTTGGAAACTCGTGAAAAAAAACTAAAATATAAGTAGAGGGTTTCTTTGTGTTAAAAACAAAGTAGAGGGTTTCTTACCATAAATAACACCCACCATACGCCTAGAATGTTCATAAATATGATACTTTCAAGGATATCCCAAATTGAGAAACTGTTGAGATGATGGAAATGGAAAAAGAAAAGAGAGTTTTGTTATCGGTGGATAGTTCTTGTGTGGTCTTTCACAAATGTCTAAATGAAAAGAGGGTTAAGTGTGTTACAAAAAAAAAAGAGGGTTAAGTTGGGCAATCACTCATGAGATGCAGACTCTACTTACTATTACTTGTCTTTCTTTTCATGTGAAAGTTTTCGAGGCACTAAAATCTTAATTTGGGTTTGTCAAAAAAAAAATCTTAATTGGGTAAGTAAATCTCAGTTCATTTTTTTTTTCATTTTTTTTTCAACAACAGTTTTTGATATTCGTCTTTGTTTTTAATAAATGTTGAACTTTTCAAAGAGGAAAATTTATCAAATCTATTCCCTTTTCTCTTTCGAAATTTAATGTCTAAGATCTCTTTAGACATTTTGCAGGAAAAAGCGTTCCACTAAACACGGCAAATGTATATCTATATATATTGTTAATGGAACTATGGAAGCTGTGTATATTAATACAAAAAGTTGTACATGTAGATATATATGTATACGATTCTAAGAACAATTGTTTCTTTTTCTCTAAATGAATAGGAAATTTTAGATTTATACATTTCTAGGGTGAGGTCCAATCCAAACCATGTTAATTAAGTTAACTTTCCATAGGAAAACAACTTCTCCTAACAAAAATAGAATATATGACTCCTTAGACTCATGTTAGGTGATCCAAGAGTTTTAAGTTTTAACAAATAAGTCAACTCCTCGTTAACTCTAAGAACAATTGTTGTACTTTTGATGTGCTTAATATTATTTGTAAGAATATTTTCCTAAGTGTATTTTGAATAGTAACCAAAGGCAATATAATTATTAAATGTTGCTTTTAGCTTGTTTAACTGAATTGTTAATTTATTTTACATATGTGAACTGATAAGTATATATTGTAACAAATAAGAAATATTCTGTAGGCATCTATTTGGCAAACTGAACGTTAGTGTGGGTACGAGTGAAAAGATGTACAAATGAGAAAATTAGTCAGACTGTGAAGAAAATTAACATAATTTTTATGTGTTAGTGTGATTTGGATTTAATGATGTTTACTTGTTGTGATATTGACACATACATATAATTTTAGACTAATTAGATAAATAGGGTATTAGGGTTAAGGGGAAATAGGGAGATGAACCCGTACTTTTATGGGGCTGGACAAGACGTATGGCTTAATTAGGAAAGTTATTTAAGTGTAATGCTTCTGACTCACTAGAAGGTGACTAGACTTTTTCTCTCATCTCCAGACTACTTTAAATCTCTCTTCTCTCTCTCTCTTTTTTTTGCTCTTCAAAATATATTCTCTACAGTGTTAAGTCTCATTTTTATGTTGATATCTAATTTTCTTGTTGATTATAACGAACTTTTCTTTTTGGAACTAATAAGCTGGAAATATTGATTTTTGTGTATATAGTCAAATTAAGACTCAAACTCCAGAGTTAAAAATTCTAAAATGGGATAGTCTCAAAAATAGACTAAATTTTTTACTTTAATGGTTTAACAAGCTTTCTTGATTTGTTTTTCCAACACAAGCTTTGTTGATTAATTAGAAGAAATACTGTTAATCCAATGGTATGAAGGTTTCATTTTTTAAGTACCGGACCAAAATTTAAGTTCTTCCATCGCAATTTTAATAAAAGTCGACCACTATATGTTTTGTATGACAAGAATATCAACTTTTAATTGTCGAGATCCCCAGCATTTTTTCAAAGCGAAATATTGTGTATGTGGAGGAAATGAAATGTGTAGATTTTCTAAGATTTTTCTTTATTGAGTTCAAATAAACATATTGAATTATTGAGGAGCAAATTGCATAAATGAAGTAAGGTTATGCCAAGAGAAGAGGAAGAATAGCATGTGATGTGTAGCTTTGATCCCCAGCTTTATGAACCCATTTAAGGTAATGTGATAGAGATATAAGAAACCAGTATACAATGCATTTTCTGATATTCATATTTATGTGCAAATAACTATATACACCCACTTGACCAAAAAAACAACATATACACCCACGTGCAAGGTACTTCATTTTCTTTTTTTACCTTTTTATTTCGTAATCCTAAATATAATCCCAACTTAATAGGATACCTTCTCTAAACTATTTTTATTAGTAAGAGTTACAGTAAAATTGGTAAGAAATTACTTAACTTAACACTGCAATTTTATTTCTCGAGCATGTGAAAATAATTGATAAATGTATGAATTAGTAAAATTACAAAGTGGTAAAAAGTAGATGTATTATATATATATATATATATATATATATATATATATATATATATATATATATATATATTTATTAGGTCATTTATAAGAGTTAACAACTCAGGTCCTTTACCGTTTGCCGTCAAAAAAAAAAAACAACTCAGGTCCTTTGGATCAAACTTTCATGGTCGGAGTGGGTTTTTTTAAAACTGTTTCCTATGTTTTAAATGATGTATGTTTTTGTGTTTTACATATATTAAGAAAAATATTTAAAATTGATTATAATACATCATTTTTGTATTTAACTATTTTCATAAGTTTAAGCCAATGGTATTTGAATAACTGAAATTAATCTTTAGAAGTTGAAATTATAATTATTAATAGAAATATCATTTAAATCATGAACTTTCAAATTGGTTGAAATAAAATACCAAATTTTTCATAAACCAGAAAACACTCAACTTTTATTGAGAAAAAAAAATTAATTATAAACTTCCATTGACCATATCATTTTAGTCATATCATTAGTCAAAAGTTATAGTTAACTAACAGTATTCCTAAAATAGCTTTTAAAGTTGATGGTTTGTTTTGGCAAAATAAAAAATCAACAGTTTTTTTCAAAAATTGAAAGTTAACTTTTATTTAATAAATAATATATAATTTATCATTATTTTCAAAATAAATTTTAAATAACTTTTATTCATATTCTAAAATAGCTGCTTAACATATCATTAGTCTAATAATTATTAGTTAAATAATTGTAAAGAAAATTATAATTATGTCACTCTGTAACTATTCATATAGTCCTGGCTGGATTATGTTTCATAATGTTACAGTCAATAATTATTTTAAAATATTAGTACATTTTAAAAATAAAAAACTTTAATATTTTTGGTTTGAATTATTTCTTATTTATATTCGTGTTATAGTTATCAGAAGTATATTTTCAATATTAACATTTTGAAATTTAAAAAAACTGTTGATTTATATTTGTGCCAAAAATATCAGCTTTAAAAACATTTAGGGTTATTGTTAGTCAACTATAGTTGTAGACTAATGATATAACTAAAATGATATGGTCAACAAAAATTAATGATTAAAATGGTTTGTCAACAAAAATCAAATGTTTTTTTTTGTTTACCGAAAAGTTACTGCTTTATTTTAATCAAATTTAAAAGTTGATAATTTAATTGACATTTTCCAATTATTAATTAATAAAAATTCATAAAATGTAAAACATATAATATCAATAAACTTTTAATTTTAAATATTTATCTCTTAGAAACAGATGGAAGTTGCTGTCTACCATAATTTGATCACCATTGTTTTTTCTCAAATCTGTAACTCGTCAATTTATTTACAAAATAAATAACTAACCACTAAGCGTTATGTTATTATAGGAAAAGTTCCAAACAAGTGCCATATAGGAACGATGGAGCCTTTTAAGTCCTTGAGGGTAAAGCTTACTTTGATGGAGCTTTGACGATGGCCCTTTTTGCAAGCATAAGCTTCTGAAGCTTCACTGCCTTCTCCAGAAAAGAGCATTCGTCGTATGTCAATCATCTCATGAAACCTTATTAAAAAGTCTTATCGTTTAATTTGGATTCAAACCTTTTGAAAAATTAAGTAGGTTAGTGTCACAAATGTCAACAACATTCCCGATTAGATCCTTATTGATTTGTTCATAAATCATTTTTATCACTCTGATATAAACTCCTCTAATTCAAATCCTTGGATAGCTCACCCTTACTCAAGGAGACCAGACTACTTTAACTAGACTATAAAGAGAGGAATAATCCCATAAGGCCACAAGACATATTTTCCGTGACTACCACTACACCTAATGGGCTTATACGAAGTCCAAACATGACAATCTATATATTTTTTTTTTGTAACTGAATCTATATTTTTATCGAATCAGCTTACAAAACAAAAAATTCCGATATTTTTTTTTCTCATTGGACAATATATATTTTTTTTTGGAAAAAGGCTTAACAATATATATTATTAAGACGACCATTATGGCATTATGATGATTTGTTTTTCTACGTAGTTCTAAATTTTTAGATTATAGAAAAATGGAGTAACTTATTTGTGTATGTAAAAAGGTCCACGATTTTTTTCCTATTCACAAGATATTGACTTATAAGTTATATAGATTGAAACGCTTGTAATATAACACGTACTATAAGCTTACGAACTTAAAATGTCTCGAAATTCATTAAGGAAAAAAAGCAAAACAAAAAGAAAAGTCACGGGAAGGGAACTGTTTTCTTCATATCTGTCTCAACGACATCAAAGCGCAAAGCCTTTCCTAAACCGAACCCGATAATCAGCGACAACATTCTTTTTCTCCGGTCCACAAATCTCTTCTCGTGACGGCTTTAACGAATATTCAGTCGAGATTCCATGTTCTTCATCTCTCTTTTTCACCAGCTCCGGTTTGATCCTCCCTAGATTCACATCTTGTGTGGCGGAGCCAGCCACAAAGTTTACCGGGGTCAACAAAACTGAAACATAGATTTAAGTGTACTTTGAGAAAATATTACCGGGGTCATTGTATTAATTTTACAGCATTTCACCAGTTTTTTAAACCAAAAATACAAGTAAAATTGTTGTCATAAAAATTCATAGGGATCAAGTGACCCCCCTAAAACATTTTAAATGCTGTAAAATTAATATAATGTCGAAAATGCATTTAAATGCTGTAAAATTAATACAATAACCCCCCTAAAATATCCCCTAAAACAAAACAAAAAGAAACTAATAATATCATATTGAGTTGGTCTTAAGAGCATCTCCAATGTAAAACTCTATTTTTTCCTCCAAAATGGAGTAAAAGTGAATATGGAGTAAAATTGCTACAACCCTACTTCATTTTTCACTCCATAATAGAGTCATGAATAAACAAAAAATAGATTACTCCATTTATGGAGTAAACTTCAAAATGGAGTGAGATATGGAATTGGGTTGGAGATGCCCTAAGCGGTAAACATTTTAAATTTATATATTTCACGTGACCGGCCCTGCATAAAAATATGGTTTATTTTTGCACAACGACTAATTTTTTACCACGATCGATTTGCCAAGTACACCAAAATTTCCCGTAAGACTTGGCAAGATTTTTAAGCTCCGGCTTTGCAACGAGCTCTGGGACCCTTGGAGTTACTAGAAGAGCCATCTGGATCTACAAACAACACGTACAATTTTATCATCTTTGATTCTTTGTTTAATAATAAACATACCGGAAATGTATACAAAAATCAAGAACCTCATAATCATGGGAATGCCAAAGCTTTTGTTCCTCCGGTGAGAGGCTTTCGAATAACTTCTCTGACACTATATATTCGATCCCTAGTAATTTAATACAATAAAAAACACATCATAAATCCTAAGTCATAATCTAACGCAAAAGCTTCAATACTCAACGTTACAACCTGGACATTTATACGTATAATTGTTGGGATTCGAGACTACGTCAGAGAATACCTCAGAGACTACGTCAGCGAATACTTCAGGGACTTCGTCAGTCAAGATTTGGTGATGGAAATCAAACAAGATTGCATAACTTAAACCAAGACAAGAATGTCATATTAGAAAAATGAAATATCACTTTATTGAAGGTGATAGGTTCCTGGAAATATTATTTCTCATGGAGTTATAGAAGTTGCAAGTATTTTGGAATATTTCTTAATAGGTTTATGGAAAGAGGCGAATGCCCTAATCCAACTAGGTTAATGTAATAAACTCCTACTATATAAGAGGAGCTCGTGTGCATTCTTCTCTCAATGTTGGCAAGGTCCGAAAAGTCCAAACGTGACCAAGCAAGCCGGTTTGTGGCTTGTGAGAGAGAGAGAGGTGCTATATCTTTGTACTTAAGATTATATTGAATTGCCTTGTTGCTAGGCCCTAGAGACGTAACCACATTTAGGTGAACCCTGGGATATCAAATTCTTGTGTCTATCTTCTATAATTCTGTGTTCTTCTTCTGTTCTCCATAGATCTACAAACTCATACTTTCTAACGTACTACGATAAGTGCATCAGAGAGTGCTTCAGCGAGTTTGTGTGGTGAGTTTTCCCAACAATAATCAATGTCTATGTGTACCTATGAGATGAGCCTTAGAGGAACTCGAATCGTAGACGGCACACTGGAGAAAGTCTTGGTTTACACGGTGACCGTAGATATGAACTTCGACTGACGGCCAGGATCGTGGCTATAGCAACGAATGAACACATGTGCAGACTCATATGTCTGATCGGTTTCATCGACTGCATCATAGCCGTTCCTTTTTCTCGCATCGCCGTAGTGGTCTTCGTAGGATCTCCCATTGGCTCCTTATCTTCTCCGATGCTTGCTGGACACGCCACGGGAGCCTTATCACTTGACGCCATCGCGTAACGACTAACAAGCCTTGTTGCATGTGGAAATATGACGTCGATGATTTGGATGTAACACGTTATTAGAGAGTTTAGATGTGGCGAAAAGTAGCGATTTTAACGTTGGCGTTTTGTAGACAAAGTTACACATGGTCGATTGTTAAGCTCTGGCAATGTATTGTACACTTGGCAATGTCAGCGACTCCGTATTTTGTGCTTCTTTTTGACGAGTTCTATAAATACTAGTAATTTTTTGAAAATTATCCTCTATAAATATGAAGATCGAATATTTCGCATAAAAAAGGGAGGAAGAGATCGATATAATAATTAATACAGCCATACGTAAGGCCTGGTCAAAGCTGTTATAGTTTTAGCGTCTTTCAAATAAAACCGTCACTTCGCTTAAATGAACAAAAAGAGCTATTATCACAAGAAAATGATCTAAGTATAATTTTTATTATATACTCCCTCTGTTTATTTGCAGGTAGTTTTAGCAAAATAGATTTGTTTCACAATATAAAGTGTTACAGATTCCAAAGTAATGAAATATATAATTAAAAAACATTTAACTAAAGAGTGTTACTTTTGAATTGAATGTTCTTTTTGAGAATAGCAATAACCTTGCTCTATAATTAAATGTTCCAGAAAAAATGAATGTGTTATAGATAAAGCAATGTATTTTGCTTGCTGATTTCTAAAAAGTTAAAAAATCTTAATATGCGTGCTTTTATGTTAAACTACCTACAAATAAAAACAGAGGGAGTAGATTTTATAACACGTAGATAACCGTGTACAGTTATCAAAATTACACCGTTTTCAAAGAATCTAGAAATGTGAAATAAAAATAAAAACCCTCTATAACTACCCAATTCCGCGACGATTAATGAGCCGTCTTATGCGCATGTATGAAAACATTTTATTGGAATCACAAATATATACATGTGTATATAAATATGTACATTTATATATACAAAACCTTCAACAGCATAAACACAAACCAAACTAAATTATTGGAGCGAGGAACTGTTTTCATACATGCGCGTAAGACGGTTCATTTATCGTCATGGAATTGGGTAATTAGGACATCTCCAACTCAACTTCATTTTTACTTTAAAATAGAGTAAAAGTGAATATGGAGTAACAAATGCTCCAACCCAACTTCATATCTTATTTTATTTTGAAGTTTACTCCATAAATAAAGTAATCTATTTTTTTTTATTCATGACTCCATTATGGAGTGAAAAATAAAGTAGAATTGGAGCAATTTTACTTCATATTTATTTTTTATCTATTTTGAAGGAAAAAATAGAATTTTATATGGGAGATGCTCTTATAGAGGCGACGGGATAGAGTACGGCGAATATTTTGGACAAGTATCAAATCATGTTTTGGACGATAAAATAAAGATTTATTGAAGGCTGTTTATATACATCTAAATATCTATATAGATATAACAAAAATTGGTAAAATGATAATGTGTTTATGGAAGTTTATTATAGTTCAAGGGTTTGAATATCCATTTCATATTTTCCTGGGGTTTCTAATTATACAATCCCTACACCAACAAAAGTTATATAGTAGATTGATTATAAAAGATTGACTTGTATTTTGATTTTGTGAAGATTGTTTTCGTAATTTTTAAACAAGATAACAGATTTTATTCAGAAAAAGAAACTCATAGTTTTTTCTCAAAAAAAAAAAGAAACTCATAGTTTTTTTTTTTGACTAAAGGCATGAAAGAAACTCATAGTTTTTTTTTTGGGTAAATTGATTTTATATATTCGTTACATAGCATACATGCTTACACTTTTAATAGGAGCTATACTTACCCATTTAGAGAAACTCAATTACCAAAACACTCGTTACTTCTAAATTCTAATATTTGAAAATACAACATAACCTTCGATGACTAACTTAACGTAGCCATGACTTTGTTTTCTTAACGAGAGCTACCATTTCGCACGGACTTTAAAAACGAGCCGCTTTTGGTTATTTCACGCAACGGTTTATCGGTATATCTAACCGTGTTATAAACCCATGCACCCGCAACCGCACCGAGAATTGGAGACGCTATGTATATCCAAATTCCTCTGTAGCAATTGTATACCATTGCAGGTCCCAAACTTCTTCCTGGATTCATCGAAGCTCCCGACACCGGTCTGATTCAGAAGAGAAAAAAGATAAACAAACCCCATATCGATTTTAGTGTTTTGGTAAAGAAAAAAATATATATGCACAACGGTAACATATAAATATGTTACAAATAAAAATAATTACCCGGCAATTATCACGTTAAGTAGCACCGTCGACCCTACTGCTAGTCCGGCAAGTTCTCCAATCTGATTGTTACATTTGGGTCCAAAATCAATCACTTTTTTTGTCAACGGGTCCAATATTAATTAGTTTTATCATAAATGCATATGTAATTGCTGAGCTAATCATAACAACGTAAATAAATAAACGATAGAGAACTAGGAAAATATTTCGGTCAAGAAAAATATAGTATTGTTTTCCTAGTAGTAAAATTTCAAAATCAAAGAGAAAACTATAAATTAGTGTACGCAGTCCATTTTCATCAAAAACCTTAAAAGGTAAAATGGAAAAAAAATTAGCTAAAGTCTTTTTTTGGTCAAAAGCTAAAGTATTTTTTTAACTTGGTAATACTAGCAAAAGTTAAAACAAACATGCTTAAAATAGCAAGAATCCCCAACAAACAGCAATCAAATTTGACAACATATATATTTGTTGAAATACTGTATAGTTTCCCTTCCATGCAGTGTAAGAAGATTTTGAAATACTAACCGCTCTATTATCTGTTGCAACGCCGGAAATGATGAACATTAGGTAGAAAGTGATTATAAACTCTATCACAAATGACTGTAGATCAGATCCCGACGGTAATGTTCCGACAAACACGTCATGTTTCCCACTGCAAACATTCTGATCAAGTCCGAACAAAAGTCGCAAAGTCGCCGCCGCAAGCGTCGATCCGATCACTTGTGATATCACATAAGCCGGAACCTAAAATATCAAAGAATTTATATAAATAAACTTTAGCAAAATGTAGTTTACTGTCGCATTAAAGGTGAATCGGTTTTAAATAATTCACTTGAGCTGAATATGGAATTTAGCAAATGATTGATTTAATTTGGATAATTTCTTTTTAAAAACTTGTCTGACAAACTATTTTTTTTTTTTGTAACTTCTGACAAACTGACAAACTATTTTCAGAAATTAAATTTTCGAAAGATAAATAAATAAAACTGTAATGTACAATAAAAACTTTGGCTAAGAAAAAACAACTTATTATTAAAATTGGTTGCGTGCAATACAATCAAGAAGACAGCTAAGCTAGAGTTATCAAACACAAAACGTCAAGGTTATAGTTTGTTCATCAAACTCAAAATGACACATAAAAACAAAACTTGATCAATATATATTGTGGGTACGTGTTGACCTGTTTGAGAGGGAAACGGCCGCAAGATGCGAAAGCAATTGTGACGGCCGGGTTGAAATGAGCGCCGGAGATGTGACCGAGAGAGTAAACAAGAACCATGACGGTGAGTCCCCAAACGATGGCTATCCCCGGAAGAGTCACGGCTTTGTCGTGTTGGGCGTTAACAGCCACCGATGCACAACCGGCGAATATCAAAAAGTACGTTCCGAGAATCTCGGCCATCAACTGAAAACAGAGCAATAGTAACAAAATAAGAAACAGAGTAATTCATTTCTCAGAAGAAGTTTTCATCGAAGAGAGTCTAAACACCAGAGAGATCGGTGAAAGACTTTTTTTTTGTTTTTATTGTTTTGAGATTAAGAGTAACAGAAGTGAATACCTTTTGTAAGAAAGGGACAGAGAACGAGAGGACAGAGTCTTGTTTCTTCATGGGTTTTGTGGTATGTTCGACTTCTTGGTTGATGTTCACCGTCACTGCTCCTTCTTTGGAGTCACCATGGCCGTTTCCCGAGATCTCCGCCATAATGTAGATTTTCTCTTTTCAGAACCAAAGAAGAAAAGAAAACAAATTTCTTTGAAGGACCGTTACGACTTGTGTGAAAGAGTTTGGTGGCGATTATCTCCAATTTATTGACAATCGCGAGGGAGAGAGAAAGAGGTTGGACTTTTCACATTTTTATTAAATTATTAACTGATCATATGTTTAGTAGGAAACTATTTCACAAGATATCTTTTTGACCATTTTTACTTTTCCTTATTAAAAACTTAACATATATCTCTTGGGATTTTTGACAAAAGAAACTAGTATATCTGGCTATATTATTTTGTATATAAATTGTAAAATAATATTATCTTCTTTTACTTTTTTTATTCATTGGTTACTATACATCCATGAATCTGTTGTTATTTTATGTGCATTACGTTTAAGTTTTAATATCTGTAAATATACTTTTAATAATTGCTCTTATACTTTCGTAAAGTAATCTTATTTCTCTAAATTCTTGGTATATAATTCCTTTACTAGCAAAAAATGAATATATCTGGTCTTATCCGTAAAAGCATATTAATTCCATAAGTTGAAAAAGGAAATCATTTACTTTTTATCCACATCATGTGGTTAATGTGATCGTCATAGCATCGATGTGGCATTTATCCATATTTCCGAGTGACAAAGTTATGCCAGGTAATCGAGTTTAAAATTATTGGATACGAACCTTCCATAAAATATTTATATCCATGTCCAAAAAATTATCCATTTTCCTAGTTATTTTTCAGAAACTTACTAGAATCTAGAATTTCCTTTTTTTTTATCAACGAATTATCAATATATATATATATATATATATATATATATTTGAAATCATATAAATAAATGAAATTTAATGTCTCGCATGTTTGTAATGCTAGATAAGCACATATAAAATAATTAATTAAATATATGAATCCAAATTTGGTCTATATCCGTATTAAAATTTATGAAATATCATATAACAGCTTAAGAATAATTTTTTTGATACTTATATAGTTTTTTTTATAAAAGATCGCATTCTTCATTATAGGTAATCTCAAAATATATATAATTTCTCTTTTATTATTACATAATTATAAAAAAATATTATGCATACGTTTAAAATTATATCTAATCTGAATTATCTAATTTATAAGAAAAAAGGTTTCCAGTTTGGTATAGCAAAACACTGGATGCTTCATAATTCTAATCGATCTCAGATATTTATCTCTCCGATCAGATGTTGTTGGATGTTGACACCCATATTTGTTCGTATCATGTAGACCCGTAAAAAAAAACATTTAGGCCATGCATACTTTATGATAAGAAAACATCTATGAGAAATTAAACTAATATCACTTGATGGAATTGATGAGGCCTCTTCAATTCTTCAACTATCAACCGAAAATATGGACACTCTTTTGATATAAAACAAACAGTACGAGAGTTATTACAAAAGTAAGAAGTTATTCGAGTCTAGATACCGGCATAACTTATATCGCCTGACCAGACCGTATCAAACTTCACCTCGGAATTCAATTTCCAATTCTGTGTTACGGTCTTCTCCAATATCTTATGCCCAAAAAAAGGTCTTCTCCAATATAGTAGTATGTAAAGTGTAACACTGAAATCTGTGCAATATGCCAAAAAAGGTTCTTCTATGCAGTTCACAATTTTGGATTTTAACTAAATATTAGACAGACTTTCACGAATCTGCACCAATCCATAATTGTTGTCTCCAAACCCTGCTTCAGCGTACTTATATATATATATATATATATATATATGTGATGATCTGGTTTATCTCACCACATATACATCAATGATTTTTAATTTAGTTCCATATTTGCCAAAAGTTGAAGACGTATGAAGATGGTGAGAAGAAAAAAAATATATATAAAATTGAATAAATGAAATTAAATATGTCATTGGAGGTGAGAACATCCATTGTTATATTTTATGCTTCTGTGATTTGTCCCCAAATTTTAACACTTCGGACATACATTGAATTTTGTATGGATAAATCATATGACATTCTTTTGACTTTTCTATCGTCTTCCCATGAGAAGGGAAGGTGACTTAAAACTCCAGAATACAAACTTGTTATATAATAATGATCATGAGCCACGGATCACGGGAAATCATTTTTAGTATTATTAGTTCGTTATAAATTTAGTCACATGTTTGGTAAATAAATCATTCAAGATATGCTAAATCTCTTTTTCAAAAGTTGGATATTACTACTTAGACCATATAAGAAAATAATTGAGACTACAAAAGGAAGATAATCAACCATAAACAAATGCCCAAGATTGGAGCCATAAGATAATAAACTTCAGGACACAATCGATATCTCCTTATGAGAAGGGGAGAAGCACAAACTCAAGATTGAGGGTCCTTAAGTTGTTGGGATATCAACAAAGCCGGTTCTACACATAAATGACAAATTGGTTTATAATTTCCTATAATTAAAAAAAAAACATAAGTTCTACAATATAGATTCACAAAATTATTTTAGAATTTTTATAAACTTTACTAAATTACTATATAGTCTCCAAATTTTGATTTTGGCTGATCTAGCTGCCATTATCTTCAGCTGAGTTGGTCAAGCCATCGCGTACGATATAAACGCTGATTTTTGGCAGTGGCAGATCTAGAAAATAAGTTAATATGGGGCACCATATATATTATGTACAAAAATGTTAATTATAAATTAATAAATCAATTATATAACAATTAAAAATAAACGACATTATATATTAAGATATAATTATATATTACACATATAGTTTCATTACAAACATTGTATAGCTGTTATTTTAATCTCAGTATTATAATAATAAATACTAATCTTTTGAGCACTAAATTAATACAAATAAATAACAAAATATAGTGCAATTTTTTATTTTAGATAACTATATACTTAAGAAAAGAAAATCACTCATAAATTTTTTTTAACAACAAAATAAAAAAGAATATATATTTATGAAAAGTGATTAAAAGAAAATAAAATGTGTAGAAAAAAAAATTATTGTGTTAACATCAGCTTTATCTCTGGTTTTGGCGTTGAGACTTGAGTTTTTTTTTTTTAGTTATCAGATTATTTATCTTTAGCCTAGTTACAGGAAAAAAAAACTGAAAAGGAGAAGTAAAGGTTCGAACTCATGAAGAGTGGAGCACTGATGCAAGTTTTTTAACCAAAAGAGCTACAGACAGCAACCAGCTATATGTGTGTACAAAAAAATTATATTTGTAGTATGTGGCATGTGCCACACCCTACTTTACTGTAGGTCCGCCCCCGGTTTCTGCAGTAGTTTTAGCCAACCTATACTCCAAACATCAATATCTAAACTCTTGCAACATATCAAATATGTTTTTGGTGAAACGATGTGTATCGGAATAGTGATTGAGTTGTGAGCAAAACGTACGAGCTGAGGCCATGGAAGATTTAAAGATGACGTTGTCAACACGTATTGATTTAAGACAATCCACCGCCCAAAACATTTCCATTAAACTATTACTCCCTCCGTATCTTTTTTAAGTCGTTTTAGATATTTCACTTGGATTAAGCATATAATATCTGTTTTGTCTTTTTTACCTTAAATTTGTTTGTGCATTTATGTTTTCAAAGGGTATATAAAGTAAAAAATGATCAAATGTTACATTGGAGTTTGTAAACGACTAATATTTTGATACAAAACAAAATCTCTAAAACGACCTAAAAAAAGAGACGGAGGGAGTATTAACCTTGCCTCTATTTGATTTATTAAGTACTTACTGAGACATTATTGAGACATTACAGTCAATTAATACACTAACATTTAACAACCATTTTTCTACCGAAGCTTGTAGTATTCTTTTGGCCATTAATTAACCCCGGACATTTATTTTATTTTACTATATGATCAAATAATAAGTAAAACGTTTCATAACGAAAGCTACGTTCAATTAAGAAAAGAAAAGATTATAGATTGATTTATTAGACCGGCATACAATAATGTCTAGAAAGGAATTTTATATAGCTGGAATAAATATCGTCATATTAACTGAATAATAAGTGAAGAAAGCTCGAAAAGGGATGAATCTATTGAATGCACAATGTCGTGTTGATTTCATAATAATTATGTCACGGAAATTTCAATAATAATGTTACTCATATCAAGATACAATGTTATTGGTCGAGAAGATAACTAATACTATTGTCATTGACATAATGCACAAGTTTCTTTTAAATCGAGACTTTGACTAATGCGTCGTCCATCGAGTTTGAAAGTTTCAGTTAAATAATAGCAATGACTATTAGAGTTATGAATTTAATGATGAACCATAACGAAAATGTGTACTTTAAAAGTGACTATGGTTATAGTATGTTCCAGTGCGCATGCAGAATCTCTAACCTCCCACTATTTACATTTACCTTCAACGGAGATCCCATTCCCACATGACTTTACATTTGGATTTAGAAAAAAAAAGTGGACTATTTTTCAAGCCAGTGTTTATTTATTTATTGATGTGAAAATCGAATATTATTTAATAAGACTTCATCACATAAGTCCTAAGTTTTGTTTACTCAACTACAAAGATATACGAAGTAAAGTTTAGAGGTAACCTAGATGTTGTATGTTCGAGTAATCAACACTTCCTTTTGCTAAACTAGTAATCAACACTCACTTATAATATGGTTTCGGGTTTGAATAAAATTAAGAGTTTTGGTATAAACTTTTTGGTAATTAGGAAAAATTCACCAGAGGAATATGAAAACAAGTTTTGCAAAAATACACATGCTATCGTCCAAACGACGATATTATCGGTGAGTTGGTGTCACCCCCCCCCCCCCCCCCCCCCCCCGCCCCTCCCCCTCCCCCCTCTCTCCCCTCTCATGCTGCCGGTGTTGGACATTGTCTGGTTGATAAGCGGTCTTTGCTTGGGGTTCTTTGTGTGGGAAAGTGTCCGGTTTTTTTCTCGGAAGCTGCAAAACCGTCTTTTCTTCAAAAAAGAAGAGATCATCTTTTACTGATAGCTCGCAACAACCATTTATTCTTCTCACTCCTTCCCAGTTCTTTTGGACCAAGCTCGTTTCGCTATCTTTTCTTTAGAGCAACATTATTAATTACTTATAAACTAAATTTCTCTGACAGAAAATAATCATATTTATTATATTCCGTATTAAATATTTAAATTTTATTTATGTTAGAAAAGGAATATCATTTATAGTTTCACAAATAAGCATCAGAGGTTCGGACAAAAAATTATGCCTCTTCTTCTATTCTGTTTTTTCTCATTTCTATTTATTTTTAGTTTTATATCATAGGAGAACCTATTGATAGAGGTGCTCTTAGTATACGGGTGTAGCCTTCTGCTACAGTCAACATTGTTGTAATTGTCTCTTTTTTTTTTATTAACCTGGGATATTCCAAATCCATGGAGAGGCCCAGATTAATCCCCAAAAGGAGGTGTAGTCCACGGATAAACTCTTTTTCCGGATATTCAAATAGAACCTAAAACATAGGTCAATATCCGTGTAAAGTGACCAAGATAATTGTTTCTTTGTTGTTTAGATTATTTTTGGAATTATGTTACTAGTTATGTTTGTAGTTTCTGTAAGAAATTTAAAAATTTGGCATAAAACCTGAACATTTTACTTTAGTGTGTATATATATAGTGAACTACAAAAATACCAGAAACATAGTGTTTTTTTTACCAGAAACATAGTTAGATAAGTGATAATTATGCATATGTAAATTATTGATTCATATATGTAATATTTGACTAAAATGATATGGGCACTTGCTAAAAGTTACTAAATGCTACTAAATGCTTTAATCTTGTGAAGATCTTAGGCTTTTTGACTCTAGAGCCATAAACATAAAAGGGGTTAGTTAAGATTTCATGAGTTTTGTGGCAGACAACGACTTTAATTACTACACATTGCTGTTTATGATTCTATGCTGAAATTAATTACCTACTGTCGTAGAAGTCGTTTATAACCTAATCACGGTTCCCTCATTTATTCGTGGGCTCTTCAACTATCAGAGTCAAATCCAAGTGTGCTCTAGGCTAGAGTTTGGATTTTAATGTACGTAGCATGATTACTTTTTCGAAAGTCTCAAAAGAAACGTCATGTATACGTACCTCCACAGCAATCTATGCGTCATATGAATTCATCTAGTGACTGCTACGCTGCATGCATTAGTTTAGGTCTTATGAGTATACCTTTGCTTCATTGTAACATGGCAAACTGCTTTAAATGTACTCCCTCCGTTTCATAATACTTGATATTTTAGAAGGATAATTTTGTTTCAAATTAGTTGAAGTTTTGAGATTTTAAGGTTACTTTAACTTTATTGGAAACTGTTCAACCAATTAGATTTCACAGTCTTTTTTATTATTGGTTAATTGATTTTAAAATTATATCTTTAAAAATATTTTTTATTAAAAAATACAATTTTCTTAATCTTTGTGCACTATGATAAAACATCAAGTATTATGAAACAGAGGGAGTATTACACTACCCTAAATAAAATTTATTTATTGATTATTTATAGTTTTATTTTGCCAAAATTCAATACGTAATATTTCCTCTGTTTCATATTATAAATAATTTTAGAGAAAAGTTATTTCAAAAATATAAATTGTTTTTACATTTCAATGCATTTTTGTAGTTATTAAATATTGATTAACCAATAAAATAAATATAAATTAGTTACACATTAAATGACTCTTTGTGAAAATTAATAATTTCTTGATATTAATACTTTTCACTAAACTACTTATATTTAAAAATAAAAGGAGTAGTAAAATTCTTTCAAACACAACAATTAGAAATGATGTTTCCTCTGTTTCATTATATAGTTTTAGTTAAAAGCAAAAAAGATTAATTATTATTTTTAGGAAGTATTATTTATCTATAAATTAGATAGAGTTGAACTAATAATAAATAAATTTATATAATTCTTTCAAACACAACAATTGGAAATGGTGTTTTCTTTGTTTTTTTTTTTGCCAAATGGTGTTTCCTTTGTTTCATTATATATGTATATAGTCCGGACGAAGTAGTCCAAGTGGTAAGACGGGCCTTGGTGGCAGACACCATTCGGGTTCGATCCTCCTATGCGGAAGCTACCTTGCTTCGCTCTGGACACCAAAGCAGTACTGGGTTCGATCCAGTTCAGGTAAAACCCTCCCGGGTGAAGCGGACCGCTGCCTGACCGGACCCGGAGATTGATCCGCGAACCGGGAATCCTGGATTACCAAAAAAAAAAATTATATATGTATATATATAGTTTTAGTCAAAAGCAAAAAAAGATTAAGAAAGTTATTGTTTCACCCTACGAGGACAACACTCATCCTAAAAACGAACCATTTAGCCCATTTAGAATATTTTGTGCATCAATTAGGATCCACTAAGCAATTCTGTGACAGTATCGTAAAACTTCTACCGAAGTCCAAGTGCAGTTAGGTTGAAGTCAAAAATGTACTTACGGTCCAAAATCATATTGTCACGTTAAATAAAAATATCAGGCACATGTGGTCATCACTTTTCGTTGACTTTTCCACTGGATTTACTTACGGACGACTTGACTTCTCCTGGACATATCTTTGGTCTTTCAACTAATCTAGGGTGGCAATCGGTGAACACGAATGGATATCCAAAATTTTGAAGATATTTTTGATTCAATCCATTTTGTCTAAATAATCAATTATCTAATCAGATTTGATCCGTTGTTATTTGGATATTCGGTGTTCCAGATATCCAGAAAATTTTAAATTTTAACAGGATATCTAATTTTATCTGTAAAAAATAGAAAATAAAATAATAATAAAATGTTAATATTTTATTACAAAAATAAAAACTTATTTACCTTTTAAAATTCTAATAAATTTAGTAAATAAAATAATGTAAAACTTATATAAAATATAATATTATATAACTTTTGTATATATATATATATATATTTAAATATAGTATATATATATGCATATAACGGATCGGATCGGATATCTATTTCTTAAAATATTACTATTTGTGATTTGCTTAGTTTCTTATGAAAATTGTATTTTAATATTTGTTTTGCTTCTTAGAGTTACGGATATCCAGATTTTTTGTTCCAAATCGAGATGGATAACAAATCGAATCAAAATTTACAGATATTTTGTCCATCCCTGGCCATTGGTATTAATATTTTCAAGGTTTTAGAAGATTTGCTAGTCTTTTAATAAAAAAACCAAATCTTTTGATAGAAAAAAGAAGAAGATTTCATAGTCTTAACAACTCTTTTTTCTTCAATCACGGGTCTCACCGGGGTTTGGTTTTAAAGGAATTGACTTAGTTCTAAAGTTTTTAAAGTCTATATTTCACCAATCAAGTTTTTAAATGCTTTTAAAGTATCTAAAATTTTCAAATATTATAGTGAAAAGTTTTAAATATTATTTACTGTTTTTATGATTTGATTATTAACTTATTTTTCAATATTTAAAATAATACTAACAGTTTTAACAGCCAAAATTCACCAGTCTAAGACAACGGTTTAAAGTCGATATTCAATTATCTCTCTTCTTTTGTCTTGGTTTTTTCTAGAATCTCTGTAAATAAGGTTTCGGAAACAAAATATATTTTTCTTTTTTAAAAAATGATTTTTCTTCTCCTGTCATCATTATAATCTTTATAGAAATCTATATTAACTATATTTTGAAAAAAATTATGAATCAATCATTTACCTTTCTTCCTTGTTATTTTAAAATCCATATTGCCTACCATTTTTCAAAAATTCACTATTAATATCTAAATATTTTATTTTTAAAAATAGTAACTTATATTAAAAATTGGGCAATTCTCTCAATTCTCTTAATAAATTTATAACCTAATGCATATATAAAGTGGAAATATCATTAAAAATAAAAACTAATGAAATAACATAAATCTTATTTTTAATAACAAATGTTCATGTATAAAATAACAAATCTCATTTTTATGATTTTTACTACCGTCACAGTTTTAAAGCCAAAATTTCTACGGCCAAAATCTAAAGTTACAGTCACAATAGTCCTTACCAATCAAACCTAGTTTTCTGTTATCTTTTGCATGCAAAAGTACAAAATATTTCAACGTAATCCGCGTTCAAAATGGTATAGAAGTCCAATTTGGCTTGAATATTTTATATGAATATTCCACTGTATTAATAACATTACTAATCTCAAATCGACTTTCTACAAATAATAAGAAAAACATGGCAAGACGATAAATAAATTTTAACTACAATTCCAGTCAAAAGACCACAAGAAAAAAGAGTTCAAAATGTTTCTTTTTCTCTCAATCACTTTTTATCATCACACTGAATTAAAAAAAACATACAAAATATGGAAAGGAAAGTAAGAGATGAAAATTAATTTGATAAGAAAGTTGATAGATAGCAAACGGCATTGATACTTCTTTGAAACCATCAACTGGTTCTTGAGTTTCCAAGTGTAAGTTCTAAATCATCTGAAACGCACTCTCCATGTATCCTTTCTCCTTCCCAAGGTTTCACCATTCCAAACGCAAACTCTGCCGCAATTCCATCAGCCATTGGTACATCAGAGTTTTGATCAACACCAGCAGGAATAGCTGGAGAGCAGTTTCCACTTTGTCCAGGAGTCCACATTGGTGAACTACAATCACCCATTTTAAAAGCCTCTTTGTCGAAAAACGGGTTTCTTGAAACCAAGCTGAAAGTTGGAGAAGACGGTCCGCTCTGTGGGGTCTGCATTCCAGAGAGCCATCCAGAGTCAGGGATGGTTACTTGATCATAAGTAGGGCTTCGAGCCAATGGTGGAGTCACGGGAGCGCTAATAGAGTTTCCATGGAAGAAAGGAAGCTTGGAAGGTGAGTTAGAAGAGAGGTTTTTGAGCCATGGGATTAGTGAGTTAGCATCACCAAATGGGTTTGTAGGACTAGGGAATGAGGAGGATGAAGGGCTTGGATTGTAGGAGGCACGAGGGCTCGGTTGGTAGGATGAGCATGGACTCGCTGAAGTAGAACCAATCATGAGTTCCGTTCGATCCAATGGTTTGCATCCCTACAAAGTTAACAAAATGCAAAAGCTGGTTAGAAACAAAAAGGACATAATGATTGATAATTGAAACTCCATATGTACCAAGAAAAGAAAGAAAGTATAGAACAATGATATTGTTTGGTGTACAGCGGCCAAAAAAACAATCTTTTGCTATTGCAAAAGCTGGGGAGGACGAACAAGATGATACCATCATTGACAAGTTGAAAATCCAAATGCAACTAAGAAAGAAAAAGAACAACGATTTTTTTGGCATTTAGTAGTCAAACAATGAATAATTCCATTTTATTCTTCCCCCACACAAGCAAAACACAAACATCATGATTAAATATTGGCAAAAAAGAAATCACTTTACCAGTCTAGCCCATTGACTGACTCAGCAACAATTACGACAATTTAAATTGGATTTAAGTAGTTAACAAAGAAAAACAAATAAACACTCGTGCGAGGTCCTTTATTATGTGAAATGGATAGTTTTTTGGAAGGTTAATTAAATTTTATTTTCGATGTCAAGTGTAACAAAATGTTTTAGCAAAAAAAAAAAAAGTGTAACAAAATGCAAGTGTGAAAGTGAGCAAAAACAAAGAAAGAAATTTCAGAGAAAGCGTCGCTAGTCTGAAAAGGGAGAAAAAAAAGTCTTCCTCGATCGCTGTACTAAAGTTTTTAATTAAAGCAAAAGGTAACCAAACAAAAACACAAAATGAAAATTTATAGCCAAAAAAAGAAAAAGCCACTGCTACAGAAAACGAATAGAGAGCTAAATGACGATAATACCCTAGAATTCTTGTTTGACATTGTAACTAGCTTAGGGTAAACTAGTTTACAGGTAATATTCTGATCTGAATGTGAACAGAGAGTGTTTAAGCATCAGCGAATCTTACACAAACAACATTCATGCTTTTGTTTCAGTTCACCAGAACGGTTTTGATCTGACGTTTGCATTCACAACTAAATTGAAATATTAATTCACAGCCGGGCGATTTGTATAACATAGAAAAACTTTTATTTCTATCAAATCAAGGATAGAGTTTTTTTTTTTGGATTACCTTCCGGTAAGTAGTTCCGTCTTCTTCGACGGTCCAACCAGCTTCATTACATAGAGCTTTAAGAACTTCGTTGTTATCGCAGTGTTTAGGGAGCTTGAAGTTCCCATGTATCCTAAGCCCCGTGAATATCTTTGCCGCAATCGCCCGTCTCCGCCGCTCTCGCCGTTTGTTGTTCTCTCTCTCTTTCCACGTCGGCGTTCTAGTCCCCGAAGTCATCTACCGTTCCTTCTTCTTCTTGTAATTGTTAGCTGATAGAGAGAGAAAACTCGCCGGAGCAGAAAACTAACTTTGGCGCTTTTTTTTCTTATTCTTTTTGTTTTGGGTTTTGGTGAGTAATAAATGAACAAGCACTTACCAGGGGTGAGAAAAGACGAATAACCATACATGTGTACTTTAATTTACATGTATACCCCCTTTGTGTTTACACGTGCTCAAGCTTTTCAATAAAGTAGAGATTGGA